>NC_090437.1:218804307-219106449 GCF_031143425.1 Pleurodeles waltl | reverse complement strand
GGGTCCCGTGCTTCCCATGCCACTGGATTCAAGCTAGCCTGGCTGATGAGGGGTGAAACCCAGAAACCGGTCCCAGGATGCTTGTTTCCAGTCCAGGGAAGACCTGGCCTGGCAGTTCGGGCTGGACTGTTCCCATGGGGAACAGGGTCAAGACTGATTTGCATATGGCTGGGTCCAAACTGGAATGGCATGGGCAGCAAAAAAACGATGGATTAAACCCAGATCTGTGACTGGGGGAGAGTGTTTGCATTGTCAGCACTCCGTCCATCATTCTTTTGTGTTGTTAATGTTGCCCTAAGTGGGAAGGGTATGCCCAGACGTGGGTCCCGTGCTTCCCATGCCACTGGATTCAAGCTAGCCTGGCTGATGAGGGGTGAAACCCCGAAACCGGTCCCAGGATGCTTGTTTCCAGTCCAGGGAAAACCTGGCCTGGCAGTTCGGGCTGGACTGTTCCCATGGGGAACAGGGTCAAGACTGATTTGCATATGGCTGGGTCCAAACTGGAATGGCATGGGCAGCAAAAAAACGATGGATTAAACCCAGACCTGTGACTGGGGGAGAGTGTTTGCATTGTCAGCACTCCGTCCATCATTCTTTTGTGTTGTTAATGTTGCCCTAAGTGGGAAGGGTATGCCCAGACGTGGGTCCCGTGCTTCCCATGCCACTGGATTCAAGCTAGCCTGGCTGATGAGGGGTGAAACCCCAAAACCAGTCCCAGGATGCTTGTTTCCAGTCCAGGGAAGACCTGGCCTGGCAGTTCGGGCTGGACTGTTCCCATGGGGAACAGGGTCAAGACTGATTTGCATATGGCTGGGTCCAAACTGGAATGGCATGGGCAGCAAAAAAACGATGGATTAAACCCAGATCTGTGACTGGGGGAGAGTGTTTGCATTGTCAGCACTCCGTCCATCATTCTTTTGTGTTGTGAAAGATGCAGCACACATGAGCGAGAATGGGTATGTCAACAGATTTGTAGACAAAGTGGCGGGCTATTGTGCAGTTGTGGCCTGTACATTTTATGGATCATTCACAGATAGATCTAAAGAGGATACTTTCTTTTTAAGGTTGATGTATATAGCTGACACATGAGAAGATCTGAAAACTATACAAGAGAATTTACCCGAAGCAGTATTGGGTTGGATTAGAGCAGGATGTAAGAAGGATGAAAGTGACATTTGGGTTACAGGAGATGCCAGACAGTTTATCACCAATGACACAACATGTCCATGGACCTACACATTTAGTCAGAGACCCCATGATCAGATCATTTAAACAAAATTGATTTAACCCAAGATTTAGAGCTCAAGGGGAAGAGTTATGTCACTGTTGTGTAAAATGCCAACAGATGTATGGGGGAAAAAGAACACCTATCACAATGAGTCATGTAGGGAGATCAGATTGTCCCTTTAACAGAATGCAGATGGGTTTATCGAAATGCCTGTTCGGAATGGGCTAACATATGTCCTGGTCATAGTGTGCATTTGGCCTAGATGGGTAGCAGCCTACCTGACAAGATGGAATGACATGCTCACTGTGGCCAAATTGCTGTTAAGGAAACTAGTACCTCTGTACGGTATACTGGTGTCTCTGGAGTCAGATTGAGGGTTTTACTTTAATAGTGAGATCATTAAGATGTTGTGTGCAGCATGACAAATTCAACTGAAGCTGCCCTGCAGTCATCAATCTGAAGATTCTGGAATCATTGAAACCATTAAGTTTTAATTGGCAAAAGTCTGTGCTTCCACTTCATTAAAATTGCCTTTTTATGGGTACAGCAATGATACTACCTGCTGTACCTGCAAATGCATGTGTGAACATAAAAGATGGTATATCACTAGGTTACTGCAAAGGATTGGCTGATGGGGTGCATTCTGTCTGTCGACAGGTTGAAGCTGTTATTGTAAGCCTGCATCAAGAACAATGTCATTATCTCGGCTCCAGTGGCTGAGTGCTGATAAAGGAGCATGTGAGAAAGTCCTGTCTGGAGCCGAGGTTGAAAGGCCTCTACAAAGTAATCCTGATCATAAACAAAGCTGTCAAATGTCCTAGAGTGCCTAATTGGGTACATGCTTCTCATACCCAGAGAATACTGGTGAATGTACTACTATAAGCTGCACAAGTTACTCATGTTTATGACTTAAGATGTCAAGATGAAAAGGGATGAAGAATCGCAGACAGGTGAAGAAGTCCAGTTGTAGAATATATCACTGAGAGGCATTGGAGCTCTTGGTGTAGATCGTGGTCAAGCTGAAATATCAACTGAGTCACCATTAGATCAACAAGAAGATCCAGGAGGAGGAACAACCACTGAATCAAGGATAATAAGAGATGCCCCACAATGCCAGACGACCAAAAACTTACAGTGGGAAGAAATTGAGATCAAGTTTCTCAGTTGGATCTATACCTTGGACAATTGATGAAGAGAGAGATTTGAGTGATATAGATGACACAGAAGTAGATCAACAACACCTAGAAAATCTAAAAGAACCAGAGTACCTTGTCGAAGACATTCTGCAGCTGAGAGGACCCATTACGTGAGCCAAGTACTAAACATCCCAATGAGATCAGCTTCACTGGAAAAAAGAATTGCCTCAACTTCCTTGAAATTGTCTAGAGCAAAATTTAGTTGTGACAAAAATCATTCAATTAAATGTATGAAATAATTTGGATTAGTTACTAAGAAGATAACGAGTATTGAGGCCTGAGGCAGCAGTAGAAAAGTAGTGATAACACTTTAGATGAACACAGAGTGGACTTAGGAAGACTATGTGAATATTGCTGTAAATAAAGCTACAAGAACCTAAAACAAGTTACAAGAAGTAAAGTAAAATAATTATGAATATTGCATTTTTTAAATCAAATATATTAACTTTGCTTTTACACACATTCCTTTTTAAAATCTGACTCTAGACAAATGTGTATCTTAACTAGTAACAGGTTGTAACAGTGTTGCCGTAACCCTGCCACAGAATAGTGACACGGGGCTGATATTATCATACCCCGGGGGTCCCAGTGAGGAAAAAGAGGGCCAGAACTTTTTTGAGAGCCTGGATATCTGGGATACCGAAGAGAGAGTGGCAGAAGAAGGCGCGAGACAGGAAAGCAGGAGGAGAAAAAGACACCAGTGAGGAGGAGATCAGAAAAAGGGAAGATATTGGAGACCGGACGGTCCACAGAGGAACAGGAAGAGAGGGCGGACAAATTGGGTGATGCGAAGGAAGCCACCAAAGGTCAGGAGGAGGAAAGGAGAACAGAGAACGCTGTGCTGAGCGGGGAGCCCGATACGCATTGTGGTGATACCGGCGCGGGACAGAGCGAAGAATCCAGCCACATTCTTGTAGGGACATGGCTCATGCATGTACATGCCTATATTCCCAGTACCTCGAGATTTTGGTGGAAGTGGGGAGGGGGACGAATAGTTTGTGAGACAAGGAGTAAAATCCTTTACGCACGGGTTTTGCACGAAAGAGCAATGATATGCTTTCAAATTGATTTGCGCACACAAGACGGTGACTGTACGGGGTCCCTCCCACATTCATGCGGGATTTTTCTTTTCTGTTGTTTCTTTGTTTATTCTCCTCACACTGTTTTGACCGCTCCTCCCCACTCTGTTATTTCTACGTAAAGATAAAGAAAATGAACGGGATCCACTTAGCTTTTCTTATCCTGTTTCTTTCTACCGCATGGTCCTGCCAATCTGGGAGCTGAACTCTGGATGAGATATACCTAAAAAGGAAGAGAAGACAAAGGAGGATTAACTGAAGCACCAACCAGGAGAAACCCAATGACCAAGAGGATGACAGAATAAAAACAACCAGAGAGAGAGCGAGAGATAGAGAGAGACTATGAAAAGATAAAGATAAAGAACTAAGATGTATTTATTTTTTGCTTTGTGTATGATACATCACCTCAAATAAATCAATCCAGGAAAGCAACTAGGTCATAATCATTTCTGTGTCTTCCATAACCCAAAGAAACCATCACATAGGTGCAATATTATTTTAGGTGTTACATTTTGACATTTTATTAGCTGTAGTGATACCATTACTGACATATTTTATGCTACATTTTAGCCTGAGATAGATCAGGATGTGTTAAAAGCCTCATTTGTAGCTAACATTTATTCAAGATTAGTTCAAGAATCTAATGAGATATTCATGTGAAAGATTGTTATGTGTGTGCACACTTACCTTTGGCATCTGATGAAGAAGTGGCATCATCGTATTCCTCTCTCTATGCTACATCATGAGGCATTTTACTTCTTTTAGTTTAAAGGCAGAAGCACTTTGTATATTACTGCTCTAACTTTGACATGATTCTTTCAAAATTGTTATTGATGAAAAGCAGGAATCTACACCCACAGGCAAAAAGAAATGGAAACTGATTGGCTTTATTTTAGACCTTTCCTTCCTATAAATCCTGTTAAGGCTTATAAAAACATTTTAACTTGCTTAATGAATCCATTAGAAAATATTTTTATCATGATGTTAGAAGAAAGAAGAAAAAAATAACTATTTATAGACTGAAGTTAGATAGGAGACGCAAGGGGAAAGTATATGTGTTTAAAAGACAAATCCATTGGAAAAAGTGTCCAGTTAGGAATAGTAACTGTGTACATGTTTTTGAGCTGTCACAAAGAACATAGGAACTTTTTCAGGGAGAAGATTCAACTATACCTCAAGTATACTTTGTTTGTGGAGAGAATGCTTATTGTAGATTACCAGCTGATTGGGAGGGAATTTGCTATTTAGGCTTGCTTTTTTCCAAAGATGTATCACATACAAAGTTTAGACCCACTGACACAAACTCCTGCACACAGATACCCATGCATTGTAAATGAGGGAACACTGTTGGTGGGAGACATAATTGGATTGATTATACAAGCAGTAGGAGTGATACTAAATAATGAGAAGGTTAGAAAACCTTCAACAGTAGTAGACAAGCTGACAACTAGTACACCTGGAGCTTTATTAGTTGCAAATACAGAGCTGGGAACAATTACATCAATGGTTGTGCAAAACCGATATGCTTTAGACATTTTACTCACAGACAAGGAGGGAGTCTTCAAGATGCTGAAGACAAAGAATTGTGCCACATACATTCCTGACAAGAGTAAGAAAATTGTAGAGTATGCTAAAATATCTCTGATCTAAAACTTTACCTGGAACCTTTAAAAACCACTAGTATAGTTCAAAGCTTCACTAATGGAATTTCTGCAATAGTTAACTGGATTTAAACAGCCTCATATCGATAAACCTTTCAATGTAGATAGAGAAGGAAGAGAGAGAATATGTACCATGCAAGCTGCACCCAGTAGTAGATGTTGTCACTCATTATAAGAGTTATCTGCTGTCCAGTGTGAGTTCTTCTGACACAGGGTCAGAGTCCAGACTCTCAGAAGAAGTTGCATAGCTGTAGCCTTCCGGGTACCGTGTCTGTGAGAACCTCAGGGAGGATGCTGCATCAATTGCTGCTGCTTTTTCCTTCTGCATTTGTCCCTTGTTCGGGCATGGGCCTCGCCACCCTTCAATGCACCCAATGGTGGCATTTTGCTCTCGGTGGTTCCAGTATCTATCCTATATCTAGCCCAGCCATGTTGGTCTCCAGCTAGTTTCACTAAACTGGTGGGTCATTAAAGAACACCATGCTGTCACTGACCATGATCCTGAAGCATGCAGTGAACAAAAGCATGTATTGAATTCCTGCATATCTCATTTCTTTCTTGACAGCAAGAAATAAAGGTTGTTGGTGTTGAAACATAACATACTCTGGAAGTAGAGCCACCAAGGCGTTCTTGATACGGAAGCTTTGTATTTCATGTGCATTTTGTAGTATCAGGCTTTCACCTCTGTAGTGTAGTAGAAATGCCACAACTGGGCGAGGGCACCGCCAGGTGGTGGTAGCCTTGTGGGGACCTTGTGCACTGTCACAAGGGCAGAGAGTGAATCTATTGATGGAAACTCGGGAACACCAAAGCTCAACCCATGGCTTGACAGGGCTTGATTAATCTCACTCAGGTTTTGCGTCACCCTTGCAACCCTAAGTGTGGTTCAAAGGCAATGCAAAATCTTGGTAAATATGGACCCATGGCTTTAAGAAGTTAGACTCAAAGGCCTGTGTACCCGGAGACTGCTACTTTTTTACTTTCTCAAAGGGCTCCATTTTTCATTCTTTGGTATTTCTGTTACAAATCTTGATTATAAGGTAAGTTCAATAAGTAATCAATAAGTAAATTCAATTGAACTAAACTCCTCTTGACAATATAAAGAAAATGGCAACCCTATAAACTCATTCCAGTGCTGTATTCAAGGAATGAGAAAATACATAAGGTGTCATGAGGTAACAGAATCAAGATTTTCTTTCATACCATGAAAAAGAAGAAATATCCACCAAGCACAGATCTGATCTCTGAGGCTAGAAAAAGGTCTGTAAAAAATAAAAATCTTCATTATGCATTAAAATAAAATAGGCTTATAGCAATTCTATAATCTCTGGTGAGATGAATTTGCTGTCCCAAAAATAATGCATTTGCATAATCCAATATTGACTGCAACAAAAAAACAATAGGCTGTTCTCTGTTAAAATATGTCGAGTGAAAGACCCCTGCTTTACTAGTGTGGATCACAACAGTAGTAAGGGTGGGCAAAGAATTCTGCACCGCCGGCAGAGTTTGCAATGTTTTTCCCACTCTGTGTGGAGCGTGGGGTTCTGAAAAACTGTGCGAAGTGATGCAGAGCAGAGTTTTTTCTCTCGCTCAAGCTCCCCAGCGTTAAGTTGGTGAGTGCAATTGAGAGAAACCACTAAGTCAGCGAGTGAGATTTCTGAACGTGAGTGGTTGCGGTAGGCCGCAACCGCTCATGATGAGAATCTGCCACTCGCATTGAGAAAGCTGCTGCTCAAGTAGAAAATCTACTTGAGCAGCAGAAAGAAATTAGCATCCTCTTGCACTCTGCGTGATTCCATTTGTGCTGATTTTTCAGCACTGGAGAAAGTCCTGGTGGTGAAAATTGGTGCAAACAGCACAACTTACCCAAACTCCACCACTCGTGGAACTCCACGTAGCGCAGCTGAGTTTCTTTGCACTTAGGGGAGTTCCACATAGCAGAAGTCCACAAACTCCACCTAGGCCTACTCAGTAGTTACAAGCAGTGTAAAATCAAATACAACTTCATTTGTTTTACAAGTGAAACTGATTTTTATAGAGGCCACTATGTATGAAGGGCACATTAATTTAATGTCAGTGACAATAGTGATGCTAACAATAAATATCCAGCTTATGATGTATTTATGCTATTTCTCATTTTCCTTTTCAATGGGCGGTACACAAACTACACACATATTTATACTCTGGGCTGCATGCCAAGGTCAAAATTCCAAGATTACTCGGATATGTACTCTGAGTTTTAACATGACTACCCAAGGGACCTCTTCAGATCTCAATTTTGACTTGTTGAAAGGAGTCAAGGTTGTCTGATTCACCAGGGATGTCTCACCTGCTTTTGCACCAAACATTTGACTTGTTGCAGGCTGGTGATCTTTCATGTCAATGGTCCCTTTCTGACTCACAATAATTTTAGACAGATCAGATCATTTTCCCAGGGACAAGCAATTTAAATTGGCTGAATATAAACATTTTAAACTAGTGCTTCTTACCAATATCGGGTGGCCAGGACAGGTAAATAACCCATTTTCTGGTTGCAGAGATTGTCTTGGGATCCTAAATTAGCTTACTCCCAAAATCACTAGTGGAATACATCACATCTAAGGTGGCCAATATTCTTGAATAACCCTTCCCTTTCTAACTGGTCTGAGATCTCTCATTCATATGTTGCTCTGGCAAATGAGTCTCACCTTTACATGCTTGTTATCCCTTCCCATATCTCCCTCACACAGTATATGGTTTGGTTAAAATATGATAAACTGATGCTGGAAGGGATGGAAGTCAGGCTTCTGACCATGCCTCTGGGGCCCACTTTCCCATAGCTATCACTCACTCAACCAGAAACCTCCTTCTACTTCTCATACATCTGTATAAATAGATTGAATTTGGTTGACGTATTGCTGGGGAGGGATGAGGGTTAGAGAAGGAAGACTAGCATGGAGACTCAAAATTCTGTGAGCTGCTTGCAACATTAATTCCTTAACTTAGGAAGGTTTAATTGTAAACGCTTCTTGCATTCAAGGCATTAGGGCCTTGAGCTCTGGTATCCCTTCTGAGAGACTTTCCAAGGCTTTACCCACAGGGCCTGGAGAGCAGTGGCGTAACATAAAATTATGGGCTTCTTCCTGCAGAATGTGAAGAACGTACCCTGATTGTTAGATTTGACATCCTTGGCGTAGTCTCCCCTAAATTTTGCCTCTGCTTTCCAATTTGTTGATGTGTGCTGGACTCTGTTTTTTTGCGAGTTTTTATACTCTGGGCACTTTACCACTGCTAACCAGTGCTAAAGTGCAAGTGCTCGTATGTAGAATGTATGTGTAAATTGTCTTATCAATGATTAGCATATTTGATTTACTAAGAAGTCCCAAGTAAAGTGCACTAGAGGTCCCCACGGTCTGTAAATCAAATGCTACTAGTGGGCCTGCAGCACTGGTTGTGCACCCACATTAGTAGCTCTTTAAACATGGCTCAGACTTGCCACTGCAGTGTCTCTGTGTGTAGTTTTAAACTCCCACTAGGACTTGGCAAGGGTACCCACTGGCCAAGCCTAAATCTTCCCTTTTCATACATGTAAGGTACCCTTAGGGTAGGCCCTAGCTAGCCCCATGGGCAGGATGCAGTGTATGTTAAAGGTGGGACATGTACTGATGTGTGTTATATGTCCTAACAGTGAAATACCGCTAAATTCAGTCTTCACTGTTGCAAGGCTTATCTCTATCGTAGAATAACATGGGGGCTGCCTTTAAATATTATTAAATTGCAGATTCCCTTTGAGAGCAGAGTGAAGTTGGTTTTGAGATTGTTAGTTTGAAAATGCCACTTTTAGAAAGTAGCCATTTTCTTGCTTAAACCATTGTGTGATTTTGCCTGTTTGTGGATTGCCTGTCTGGGTCAGTTTGATAGTTGGTCTGTTTGTGAATCCGCTCTAGACAGTGAGACAAAGGGAGCTGGGGTGTGGTCTGCATATCCTAATGAGCCATATGTGCTAGAGTGGAGGGAGGAGTGGTCACTTACACCTGAATGGACTGTGCCTGCCCTCTCCCAATGCAGTCTCCAACCCCCTGGTGTGTGTCTGGGGCCTGGCCTGGGCAAAGGCAGGATCTTGTGAACAACATAGACTTTCCTTTGAAGTATGCCTACTTCAAAGTCAGAAAGGGGTATAAGTATTAGACCCCAAACCCCTGAAAATTAGATCACTTCTGGGTTCAAACGTGAGGAGCTGAGGAGAATTGATGCCCCTGCCTGTCACTGTGCTTTGTTGGGCTATGCTGCACTTGCTGCTTCTGCTTGTGAAAGGGGACAAAGACTGGACTTTGTGGTATATTTCTGTTTGTTAAGAATCTCCAGGGGCTTGAAGTGGGCTTGCCTCCTGTTTTGAAGTCTCAGGGCCATCAAAGACTTCCTCTGCTAACATCTGGAATCTCCGCTGAGATTCCTGCCCTGCCAAATGGTGTCCTATCCAGTCCCTGAGACCTTGAAAGGTAAAGTTCGCAGACAAGAGCTGAAGCTCCACACACAGACTGCTGTGCTGTGAAATTTTCAACACACCATCTCCAATGCAGCTGATAAACGACATGCCGCCGACTTTGCGGCTAAAATCAGTGCTCCACCTGCTTTGCGGTTGGGAGATCGACACATTGTGACTGGAGAAATGACGCACAACTCCGGCTTGCGGTTGCTGATAATGACTCAAACCCCACATAGCGAGTTTATCTAACACACTGCAACAGGATTTTCCACGCATCGTCCCTGGGTGCCCCTTCAGGAAATTGATGTATCTCTCTCTTGCGAGGGAAAGAAATGACGCATCACCGACTCGACAAGAAACGATACACAGCCTCCCTTGCGAGGAAGGAATCGACACTTCGCTTCCCTTTTCCAATGCACGCTTGCCCATGCGGCTTTATTTTTTACGCTAACCAGGTACTTTGTGCAAAATCATAATTTCCACTGTTTTCTATGGAGTAAGACTCTTATTCTTATGAACAGTCATATTTTAACTTGTGTATGTTGGATTTTTGTCATTTTGGTCTTGTTTGATTTGGATAAATATTATCTATTTTTCTAAACTGGTGTGGTGTCCATTTTGTTGTGTTTTCACTGTATTACTGTGTGCAAATACTTTACACATTGCTTCTGAGTTAAGCCTGCTTGCTTGTGCCAAGCTACCAAGGGGGTGAGTGGGGGATAACCAGGTGTGTTTCTCCTTTGCTCTTACTAGAGTAAGGGTCCTTGCTTGGACAGAGAGTAACCTGACGGCCAACCAAAGATCCAATTTCTAACATTGGTGATCAGTGGAGTTGTTTTTGAATTAGGGAAAATGGAAAGTTACACAGTTGCTCAATTGAAACAGTTCTTTAAGGATCTTGCTGGTCCCATTAAGAGCTCCACCAGAAAGGGAGAGCTGCAAAGGGCGCTGAGGGCCTGGATGGCAGCCAAGAAGACTGGGGGGGGGGCACAGAGGAGAAGGATGAGGATGAGGATGAGGAGGTACAGAGTATACACAATGGTCTAGTGGGTGGACCTGTTATGCCTGGGGGTAGGGTCTCCATGGCACATCGGAGTGTGTCATCCAGGGGTCTGACTCCTGAAAAGCTACAGGACATACAGGAAGAAAGGGTTCACCAGTTGGAGTTAGAGAAGCGTAGAATGAAAATGGAGAGGGGGATGGAAGAGAGGTGAATGGCTGTTGAAGAAAAGGTGTTACTGCTGGGTCATGAGCTCAGCTTCAGGGAGGTGGATCAGAGGAGCCAGGCCAGTAGGGATGACAGTAGCAGTACCTCTGTGCAGCCTGAGAGAATGGCATGCATTCTTAAGAACTTAGTGAAGGACTACAAGAGGGAGGATGACAAACAATTGTGGTTCAAGGGATATGAGTCTACTCTCCATATGAACCTGGTCTCTGAAGCACATTGGAGGGGTCGGTCTGTGGAAGCACATTGAGGTAGAGGGGACGGACACTGACATCCTTAGGAGATCCTCAGGGACTCAACTACACCATAATGAAGGACACCCTTCTCACAAGATATGGTCTGACCCCTGAGCAGTATAAGGACAAATTTAGGTCCTACAAAAAGAAAGAGTCCCAAACGCGGTTGAAGTGTGCAGATTCCTTTTATAGGTTACTTGACGGTTGTGTGAAGGGCAGTAAGGTAACAACATATGAGGGGCTTTACAATTTAATTGCTTGTACGGTCTTTGTTTTCCAGAGCTGCGCCAGGACCTGGTTGACAGCAAGCTGACTGATCCCAGGAAGCTTGCACAGGAATCAGACCATTGGGAGAGCACCAGGGTCCAGAAGAGGTATGGGGAGACCACACCAAGGGTGGGCAGGGTCCCTCTCAGAAGAAAGGGGAGTAAGGTTAAATAGGGGGAGTTCTCTAAAGGACCCCAATCTATTTCCCAGGGTAAGGATTCCCAGCCCCTCAGTGAGAAAAAAACATGGTTCTCCAATGGAAACCTGCAGAAGGGGGTCCCCGCAAGTGCTTTGCATGAAACTGGATGGGTCTTGTGAGGAGGGACCCCAAATGTCCCAAGGGTACACAAGGCACCCACTGGTGCTCAGTCACAGGGTTTGGCCAGTGTAGCAATTGGGGAGAGGTTGGTTTTAGGTGGGTGGGAACCAGTTGAGAGGACCCTTGTCTCACTTGGGGACAGTGATATAGTCCAGAGAACCCTCATACCTGAGAACACTAAGAAATACAGGTGGTGGGTGACCATTAATGGAAAGAGGGTGGAGGCAATAAGAGACAGAGGAGCCAGTGTGACTATAGTGAGGAGTCACCTGCTGTCTGAAGAGCAGATAGATCCTGTGTAATTCACCAAGTAGTTGAAGTGGACAACTCAGAGTGCCTGTGCAGAGTGGCCCAGGTTTCCTTTGAATGGGGGGGGTCCTCAGGTTCCTTGAAAGTAGCCATGAGTCCAGCCATGCCTGTGGATTGTTTTCTGGGCAAATACCTGAAGGATTCCCCTTGGAAGGAGGTGGAACATAGGTCTACCTGGGTGGGTATTTGTATCTACCTGGTCAATGGTAGCCCATCAGAGTGGTAAGAACCCCTGGAGTCTGAAACAGTGGCCCAGGGGTCTGCAAAAAAGGAGGAAAGGCAAGAGGTGCAGGGGTGCAGGAAACCAGCCCCAGAACTTCTCACGGTCGGGAGAAGGCTGAATCTGACATTGACACCCCAGAGCCTACAGGCTAACAGGTGTCTGAGCTGGTGGAGGTCCCTGAGCTGTCATAGTGGCAGCAAGAAGGGGGGCCCACCAGGGAGATGTTCTGTGAGGCACAGAGAGTATGCCCTACTCCGGTGGGTTTGCAGCAGCAGGCTGCAGACCAGGCAGCTGGCAAGGAGCCAGGATCACACCTGATCTGTTGGGAGTACGGCCTCCTATAGACTGAGCCTAAGGTTGCTAAACCTGGGTCAGCCCATGTACTGGTGGTACCCCAGTGCTTCAAACCCTTTCTACAGGGTCTGGCTCATGATGTGCATTTAGTTGGACGTTTGGGGCAAGACAAGATCTGTGACAGGCTTGTCACCCACTTTTACTGGCCCCTAATGCGCAGGCACTCAGATGCATTTTGTAGGTCTTGCCAGACTTGTCAGGCAAGTGGCAAGAGGGGGGGAAGTGCAAGGCTTCACTCACTCCAACCTTTTCCATTGGTTAGTTCCCCGTAGAAAGGGCTGGTATTGACATTGTGGGGCCTCTAGATCCCAAGACAGCCATGGGCAACAGGTTTATCCTGGTCCTGGTGGACCATGCCACCCAATACCCAGAAGCCATTCAACTGAGTTCAATCACCACCCCTGTGGTGGGACGTGCATTGATGGGGGGTTTTACCCACATAGGGTTCCCCAAGGAAGTGGTATCTGATAGGGGTACCAATTTCGTATCTACTTATATGAAGTCTCTGTGGCAGGCGTGCGGGGTAAGGTATAAGTTCACCACTCCTTACTACCCCCAAAGCAATGGTCTGGTTGAAAGGCTCAGTTGCACCTTGAAAGGCATGATAGTGGGCCTGTTAGAACCCTTGAGGTGTAGGTGGGATGTCCTCTTGCCATGCCTTCTGTTTGCCTACATGGAGGTGCCTCAAAAAGGGCTTGGATTTAGTCCTTTTGAGTTACTGTATGGCCACCTTGTCAGGGGACCTTTGAGCCTGGTGAAGGAGGGCTAAGCGAAAGCCCCCAGTAAACCTTCCAAGGATGTATTCATTTACATGCTGGTGTTTAGAAACCAGACTGCCTGCTTCGGAGCTCTCGCCCAAGAGAACCTAGAAGCAAGCCTGGAAGACATGAAACAGTGGTATGACCAGAATGCCACTATGGTCGAGTTTCAGTCTGGACAAAAAGTATGGGTAATGGCACCATTGGAGCCCAGGGCACTCAAAGACAAGTGGACTGGGCCATTTGAGGTAGTGGAGCGCAAGAGCGAAGTCACCTACCTGGTGGACTTGCGGACTCCCAGGAACCCCTTAAGGGTCCTGCATGTGAACTCTCACAAATCACACTTTGAGCGGACTGAACTGTCCATGCTCCTAGCAACAGATGATGTGGTGGAGGAAGAGTGTGAGCCTCTTCCTGACCTCCTGTCTGCTGGAGAGAAAGATGGGTCTGTGGAGGGAGTGAACCTCTCCCCTACCCTGACCTCAGAACAACAGAGGGACTGTTGCCAGGTATTGAGTCAGTTCACCTCCCTGTACTCCTTTATCCCAGGGGTCACACACTTGTGTACACATGTTGTGGACCCTGGGGACAGTCCACCTATTAAACAGAAGGTTTACAGGGTGACTGATAAGGTCAGGGCTAGCATCAAGGATGAAGTATCAAAGATGCTAACCCTAAGGGTAATTGAGTTTTATAGTAGTCCTTGCACCAACCCTGTGGTCTTGGTCCCAAAGTTTGCTGACCCTGGTGCCAAACCAGAACTCCAGTTCCGTGTGGACTACCGGGGTCTCACTACGGTCACTAAGACTGACGCGCACCCAACCCCCGAGCTTATGAGCTCATCAATTGGTTGGGAGCTGCCAAATACCTTAGCACCTTTGACTTGACATCGGGCTACTGGGAGATTGCCTTAACTGAGGGGGCTAAGGAGATGTCAGCACTTTCTATGCCAGGTGGGCACTTCCAGTTTAAAGTAATGCTATTTGGGATGAAAAATGTCCCTGCCACCTTTCAGAGGTTGGTAAACGAGGTGTTGATGGCTGGATGATTTCAGTGCAGCCTACCTGGATGACATTGCAGTGTTCAGTTCCACTTTGGAGGAACACTTGCAGCACCTCTACAGAGTGTTGGAGGCTCTGCAAAAGGCAGGCATCACTATTAAGGCCAGTAAGTGCCAGATAGGGCAGGGTTCAGGGGTGTATTTTCGACACCAGGTAGGGAGTGGCCAAGTGGCACCCTACAGCCTAAAATTGACACCATTCTCGCTTGGGAACCTCCCAGAATGAGATGAGGGCCTTTTTGGTCCTCACTGGCTATTACAGACATTGTGTCAAGGTAAATGACACCATTGTTGCCTCCTTGAATGAGTTGACTTCCAAGAAGCAACCAAGGAAGGTGATCTGGACAGAATCTTGCCAGACCACTTTGATGCTCTGAAGGCAGAAATGTGCACAGCAACTGTCCTGGAGGCACCTGATTTCTCCAAGAAGTTTGTTGTGCAAACTGATGCCTCAGAGCATGGTATAGGAGCAGTGTTATCACAGCTAAATGAAGAGGGCCTAGATCAACCTCTAGCCTTCTTTAGCAGGAGATTACTTCCCAGGGAACGTAGGTGGAATACAATAGAGCGTGAAGCTTTTACTGTGGTCTGGGCGCTGAAGAAGCTAAGACCCTACTTGTTTGGAACTCACTTCTGGGTTCCAACAGACCACAAGCTCCCTCAAATGGTTAATGCGGACGAGGGGTGACAATCCAAAACTGTTGAGGTGGTCCATTTCCCTACAGGGGATGGATTTTACAGTGGAACACCGCTCTGGCACAGAACACGCCAATGCTGATGGTCAGTCCAGATTCTCCCGCCTTAGTGAAGAGAACTCTCATGAGGTTGGGTAGCTGCTCCCCACTTTCAGCTTGGAGGACATATGTTAGAATTGGCATCCTTGGCGTGGTCTCCCCTAACTTTTTGCCTCTGCCTCCCAGGTTGCTGATGTCTGCTGGATTCTGTTTTTGCTGATTGTAATACCCTGGGCACTTTACCACCGCTAACCAGTGCAAAGGTGCAAGTGCTCCTATGTAGAATGTATGTGTAAATTGGCTTATCTATGATTGGCATATTTGATTTACTAGTAAGTCCCTAGATAATTGCACTAGTTGTGCCCAGGGCCTGTAAATCAAATGCTACTAGTGGGCATGCAGCACAGGTTGTGCCACCCACATTAGTAGACCTGTAAACATGACTCAGACCTGCAGCTGCAGTGTCTGTGTGTGCAGTTTTAAACTGCCTATTTGACTTGGCAAGTACACCCATTTGCCAGGCCTAAATCTTCCCTTTCCATACATGTAAGGCACCCCTAAGGTAGGCCCCAGGTAGCCGCATGGGCAGGGTGCAGTGTATGTTAAAGGTGGGATATGTACTGATGTATGTCACATGTCCTAACAGTGAAATACTGCTAAATTCAGTCTTCACTGTTGCAAGGGCTATGTCTCTCATAGGTTAACATGGGGGCTGCCTGTAAATATTACTAAATTGCAGATTCCCTTTGGGAGCAGATAGAAATTTGGAGTTTGGGGTCTCAGAACTCACAATTGAAAAATACATCTTTAGTGAAGTTGGTTTTTAGATTGTTAGTTTGAAAATGCCACTTTTAGAAAGTAGGCATTTTCTTGCTTAAACTATTCTGTGACTCTGCCTGTGTGTGGATTGCCTGTCTGGGTTGGTTTGACAGATGGGCTGTTTGTGAATCCCCTCTAGACAGTGAGACAAAGGGGGCTGGGGTGTAGCCTGCATATCCTGATGCCCCATCTGTGCTAGAGTAGAGGAAGGAGTGGTCACTTACACATGAATGGGCTGTGTCTGCCCTCTCCCAAGGCAGTATCCCTGGTGTGAATCTGGGGCCTTGTCTGGGCTAGGCAGGATCTTGTGAACAACAGAGACTTTCCTTTCGAAGTATGCCTACTTTATAGCCAAAAAGGGAGTATATATTGGATGCAAAACCCCTGAAAATTAGATCACTTCTGGATTCAAGAGGAACTTCTGCAACAGAGAAGAGCTGAAGAGCTGATGAGAAGTGTTGCCCCTGCCTGTGACTGTTCTTTGTTGGGCTATCCTGCAGTTGCTGCTTCTGCCTGTGAAAGGGGACAAAGCTCTCTTGTGAAGGAGAAAATAACGCATCACCGACCTGACGGGAGAAGAAGCGACATACAACCTCCCTTGCAAGAAATGAATCAACACTTCACTGCCCTTTTACAAGGCACGCTCACCCGTGTTCTTTTTTTACGCTAACCATGTACTTTGTGTAAAATCATTGTTTCCATTGTTTTCAATGAAGTAAGACTCTTATTGTTTTGAACATTCAAATTTTAACTTGTGTATGTTGGATTTTTGTTGTTTTGGTCTTGTTTGATTGAGATAAATATTACCTATTTTTCTAAACTGGTATGGTGTCCATTTTGTAGTGTTTTCACTGTGTTACTGTGTGTGTTGGTACAAATACTTAACACATTGCTTCTGAGTTAAGCCTGCCTGCTTGTGCCAAGCTACCAAAGGGGTGAGTCGGGGTTAACCAGGTGTGTTCCTCCTTTGCCCTGACTAGAGTGAGGTTCCTTGCTTGGGCAAGGGGTAACCTGAATGCCAACCAAAGACCCTATTTCTAATACTGAGCCTCCCACATCTCAAAGATATTCAGTGGCCAGAGTGTAAAAAAAACAATCTGAAGGCTTCAGAGGCTCGTGAAGGGTTAAGGGCCCCCTATGCCACAGCAAAAACTGGGGCCTCTGTTACACCTCTGTGGGGGAGTACAGGCTTTGCTTTTGGAAACGTAGTATGGAGAGCCAGCAAATGCTTTTCTAGCCTCTAGTGTCTGGTCCTCTTGAAGTCAAGGAACCTCTCACACTAGTTGACTGTCATGAGGGCCTTAAAGATGGTTGAGATTACTTAGACAAGATTTGCCTGTGTTACAGACCATTCTACACATTGCCTAATTGTCAGCAGACACACAGATTTAGGAGAGTAGAGAAGTGGATAGGAGACAAAAGGTGAAATGCAAAGGTTACTGGATACCGATCAATCACACTGTTCTCTTTTTTTCCTACCTCCACTAATAGACAGTAGAGTCAGCCTGTAGGCAGAGTTGGTACTGTCTTTTTTCAGCAAGTTCTAGAGTTGGGAGCCTGACACAGGATCTGGGATGTCTGAACCCAGGTTGCCACCTCATCAATCTGCCACTTACCTCCCTTTTTGTCTCACTGTGACTCTTTCCACTTTGACGTGATCTGTCTCCCACTTCAACAAAAAGAACTAAGCCCCAATCCAGGAAGACATCAGAAAGAAACAGGATACAAGAGAGATGTGGGTTTACGAAGAGCGTACCTTTATGCAGAGTGTAGATAAGCAGGTATAAATAAACAAGCATCTTCTACAGGCATCAGCAAGCTCTATACCAGGCCAGCACTGTCCCACGACCTCTCCAATGATCTTAGAAACTGTAATTTCAGTGGAACCCTACATAGTCAACATACCCCTGCAGGGGATGATGCTCTGACAGGTGATGCCATGTGGCACATGCAAAACTCCCAGGAACATCCATATCCACATATAACAGATCTTAGTGGGCAGATGATCCTTCAGTGATTCTAAGAACATGCTGGCCCTTTATAACGTCATTTTTACTTTCCTTCAATCGATGAGAGCGTAATAATTTTGTGAGAAATTAGTTTGGAAGGCCTACATATTCTTCCGTAAAGAGGGAACATTGGCTGCATTTGTTTAATATCAGATTCATTATTCTTGACAACTTTACCATAATAGTTTTATAAATTAAAGTCTGATGAAATGTCATTGTGTAGTTTCTGAATGAGAGTAGCAATGTTTGTTATGCCTCTAGAGAATATAAGGCATTATTGGCTCATGAGGTTTGATGACACATCAACCCCAAATTAAGGTCTTAAACTGGCAAAAGCTTTGCTGAACCAAGTGTCATTCAAACAACATATAAGTAGAACACTATTTGTGTACTAGTAATCATTTATTCCTAGCTTCTTTCAATGCAAATGTAAATAATAACATTCAATAACTTTGATGGATTGAATCAAGAATGGATGACCTGGTGTAAGGTCTTTGTGATATTCTTCCAAAAGATGTACAGTAGGGACTCAAAGGAAAAATTGATAAGAGCTGGTAAGTTAATAATGCTTTGAGACAGATGATAAATCAGGAGCAAGCAAAGCATTTCAGAGCCTTGCCACATCTTGCATGTAGGTATGGTTGCAATCAGAATGAGGATTTGTATGCTTTATCCAACTTGGAAGAGAATCTGATTTAACAATTTAAGCATGTAATTTGTATTAGTTTACCAGCATAGGACACAATGTCAGCCTGCCCTATTGAATGCCTAACTATGAAAGATGATGAAAGAATAAAATGATTGGTGCAAGTCAAATTGTTTGCAGTCAAAAAAGTCTTTCCAGACAAAACAAGAACTTAATGCTATTATTCTCAATCAGTTTACCTTTTCATCTTATTATGAGTCTTTATGCAAACAAACGTGGTTGATTGAGATTCTAAAGGGTGATATATTTAGATCTCAACAAGGCCTTAAGAAGAATTTTTTAAGTGCTTTTTTTTTCTTTTTTTTTTTACTGAAGCTTGTCCCAACTATACTGTGTTTTTCATTGCTTTCTGTCAAACTCTTTAATTATGCAGCATCTTTCAAGAAGCCTGTGGTGCATCCATACAATCTGGTTTCACAGCATCAACGGGATGATAGAACTCAGATCCTTAACATATACGGAATCATTATCTTAACCTCTTCGCTGCCAGGCCTTTTCCAACTCAGGTGCCAGGTCTTATTTGGCTATTTGGGGCAGTTTGCGCTTAGGCCCTCATAACTTTTTGTCCACATAAACTACCAATGCCAAATTTGCATCCTTTTTTTCCAACATCCTAAGGATTCTAGAGGTACCCAGAGTTTGTGGGTTCCCCAGAAGGAGACCAAGAAATTATCCAAAATACAGTGAAGGTTTTGTTTTTTGTTTTTTTTAAAAAGGGAAAAAAGGACAGCTAAAATCACCATCTTCCCAGCTTTCAAGAAGAGGCAGACTTGAATCAGAAAACCCAATTTTTCAAACCAATTTTGGCATTTGACTGGGACATACCCCATTTCTACGATTTTTTGTGCTTTCAGCCTCCTTCCACTTGGTGACAGAAATGGGTGTGAAACCAATGTTGGAACCCCGAAAGCTAAATATTTCTGAAAAGTAGACAACATTTTTAATTCAGCAAGGGGTAATTTGTGTAGATCCTACAAGGGTTTCCTACAGAAAATAACATCTGACATGAACAAATATTGAAATTGAATTGAGAAAAACAGCCATTTTTCTTCACATTTTACTTTGTAACTTTTCCTGCGATATCAGATTTTTGAAGGCAATATACCGTTACTTCTGCTGGACTCTTCTGGTTGTGGGGATATATAGGGCTTGTAAGTTCATCAAGAACCCAGGTACCCAGAGCCAATAAATGAGCTGCACCTTGCAATGGGTTTTCATTCAATACCGGGTATACAGCAATTCATTTGCTGAAATATAAAAAGTGAAAAATAGGTATCAAGAAAACCTTTGTATTTCCAAATGGGCACAAGATAAGGTGTTGAGAAGCAGTGGTTATTTGCACATCTCTGAATTCCAGGGTGCCCATACTAGCATGCGAATTACAGGCCATTTCTCAAATAGATGTCTTTTTTATACACTGTCTTACATTTGGAAGGAAAAAATGTAGAGAAAGACAAGGGGCAATAACACTTGTTTTGCTATTCTGTGGTCCACCCAGTCTCTCAATAAAAATGATACCTCACTTGCGTGGGTTGGCCTAGTGCTCGCGACAGGAAACGCAACATGGACACATAACATTTTTACATTGAAATCTGACGTGTTTTTTGCAAAGTGCCTAGCTCTAGATTTTGGCCTGTAGCTCAGCCGGCACTTAGGGAAACCTACCAAACCTGTGCATTTTTAAAAACTAGGCACCTAGAGGAATCCAAGATGGAGTGACTTGTGGGGCTTTCACCAGGTTCTGTTACCCAGAATCCTTTGCAAACCTCAAAATTTGGCCAAAAAAACACTTTTTCCTCTCATTTCGGTGACAGAAAGTTCTGGAATCTGAGAGGAGCCAATAATTTCCTACCACCCAGAATTCCCCCAAGTCTCCTGATAAAAATGGTACCTCACTTGTGTGGGTAGGCCTAGCGCCCGCGACAGGAAATGCCCCAAAACACAACGTGGATACATCACATTTTCCCAAAGAAAACAGAGCAGTTTTTTGCAAAGTGCCTAGCTCCAGATTTTGGCCTGTAGCTCAGCCGGCACTTAGGGAAACCTACCAAACCTGTGCAGTTTTAAAAACTAGACACCTAGGGGAATCCAAGATGGGGTGAATTGGGGGGCTCTCACCAGGTTCTGTTACCCATAATCCTTTGCAAACCTCAAAATTTGGCCAAAAAAACACTTTTTCCTCTCATTTCGGTGACAGAAAGTTGTGGAATCTCAGAGGAGCCACAAATTTCCTTCCACCCAGCGTTCCCCCAAGTCTCCCGATAAAAATAGTACCTCACTTGTGTGGGTAGGCCTAGTGCTTGCAACAGGAAATGCCCCAAAACACTATCTGGACACATCAAAATTATCAAATACAAAACTACCTGTTTTTGCAGGAGGGCACCTGCGTTTTTGGTCCTGGGCTCACCAGCCATCTAGGGAAACCTACCAAACTTAGACATTTCTGAAAACTAGAGGGAGTCGAGGGAGGTGTGACTTGCATGGATCCCCAATGTTATCTTACCCAGAATCCTCAACAAATCTCACATCTAGCTAAAAAATCATAGTTTTCCCATATTTCTGTGTGGGGTCACCACACTGGGACAAATTTCCTACAACCCAATGTTCCCCTCAATCTCCTGGTAAAAATGATACCTCACTTTTGTAGGTGGGCCAAGTGCCTGTGACAGGGAAGAGCCCAAAACATGTTGAAGTTGAGGGGAAACCAAAGCGGGTCCAAAAGGGCAGTTTGAAAAAATAAAATTTTAGGCTGACAGGTGCAGCAGAATTTTTATTTGTATGGATGAGACAATGTTGGGTGGTAGGAATGTTGCGGATTCCGGAAGATTCCGGAAGCTTCCATCACAAAAATATGGGGGAAATGTGTGATTTCCAGCAAAGTTGGAGGTTTGCAGGACATTGTGGGTAAGAAAATGGTGCATGTGCATGTGAAGCACACCACCCTGGAATCAACCAGATGTTTAGTTTTCAGATGTGTCTAGGTCTTGTGGATTTTTCTACATGGCAGCGTCCCAAAGTCAAAAAAGTGCAGCCCTCACTATTCCAAGTGGGACGATTTTAGTTACCAAGCTCTCATGGCCTAAATGTAAAACCAAAACCCAAAATAATCAAATGTCCTCTCCTTGCCATGGGGTAAGATGTTTTAGAGTGCAGGGGAGAGCTGAAAAACTGTTACCCCCTTCAGTTGGGGTGGGGGCATAACCAGGCCCATACTGGTTGGTAGTCACCACCCCACTTTTTTTTTGTTTTTATTCCCTGGCATCTAGTAGACTTTTTCCCTCCCCCAGGGTGTGGATAGGGGGTAATTGCCCAATCTGCCCACTGGGAGGCAGACCAACTTTGGCCTATTTATTTGCGGTGGGTGTATGGCCTCTTATTTTGAAAAAAAAATCTTCCCTGGGCTATGGTGGGTTTTCTGCCCCCCTTGGGGGCAGATTGGCCTTCCAAAAATAGGCAGATCTGTGGGCAGATATAGCCAACAGTAATGTGCCCCCATGGGGATCGACCCCCCAAACAAAACACACACTGACACATACACACCAATCCCTGGTGTCTGGTGGTTTCTGCCCCCCTTGGGGGCAGCTTGGCCTAACAAAAATAGGGCGATTTGCCCCCAAAGGGGGTGCAGAAATGGCCTAAATACAATTTGCCCTCAGGGGAGCGACCCTTGCCTAAGGAGTCACTCCCCATACATAAAAACATAAAGTAAATTAAATATATATATATATCCCTGGTGTCTAGAGGTTTCTACCATCACCTGAGGGCAGATCGGCCTAATTATATTGGCCTACAAATATTCCCCCCCCCCCAGGGAGCGGCCCTTGACCAAGGCGCCGCTCCCCTTCTGCATAAGTATAAAAAAATAAAAAAAATACCTGGTGCTTAGTGGTTTCAATGGCCTAAAAATAAATTGGTCCCCCTGGGAGCGACCCTTGCCTAATGGGTCGCTCCCCACATATAAAAAAAAAAAAAAAGTATATATATCCCTTGGGTCTAGGGGTTTTCTGCCCCCCCCCACCCCCCGGGGGGAGAAATGGCCTAAAAATAATTTCTCCACCTCCCCCCGGGGGGTCAATATCCGTAAGATTAATGTAAGAATAACATGACTCTTGAACGTGACCACAATAGGTAAAATGGTGAATTCATGAAGATGATGCACAAATATGCATCTGCCTGAATACAAGAGAGAAGAACAATAACCTTGCTTAGTGTCTTGGCCATATGTACTTTGGGATGAAAGTTTAAACAGATCAAAAGTAGAAATCCCTATTGCAGGAGAGTCTAGATTTGAATCACCCCTTTTCAGCTGCTCATTTAATTTGTATTTTAGTCCTGAAAACCAGAGTTTTTAAGTAGGCTTTAAATTAGGCCAATCCCCTACATGGAGCTAATGAAGACTGGCATATCCAAGCTCATCCTGTACATCTAGCTGGACTCTCATGGTCTCAGAACTTTGCATTTTTTGTTCTTATATAGGTGCGTGAGCACTCTGAAGTGACATTGCTGATGTAAAGAGCTTTACAAAAGCGTTAAATAAATAACGACATATATGTTCTTCTGATTCAATGCATCAATGTTAGCAAGGCTCACGATAAGCCATTTTCTTTACTTAAAAATGTGACTTTTTCATGTCCAAATGTATATACATAGCATCCTTATTAAGGTTACCAATAATTCCTTTCCTCAAGGTGAATCTTCGATTTGCATACAAAAGCAAATATCAGTCAAAGAACCCTAGTGCTTAATTTGTGAAAATGTAATTTCAGAGGCCCATAGTTTTGGTTAGGGGCCTGTGGCTGGTGCTTTAGAATGCCAGCATTGCTGAGGTTGCCTGCTTTTGATTTCACCTCACTCCTTTTTCTTCCACTATCATTTCCTGTCTCTTTATGTCACTCGTGTAGGTTTATTACAAATCTGCTTTCGACAGTTAAAACGAATCTCCTACCTTTCATTTTCTCTCTTTTTCTATTTTCTGACTTTAACTACTTATTTCTCATTCTCTGGGTCATAAACTGAAGATGAAAATAGGTTCTGGTTTCCACAAATTATTCCCTTTGCCTATGACGTGCAACCTTCTGCTCAGTTAACGAGTTTACAGTGTCACATATGACAACTATTATGTTTCATGGATCAAGTATCACACAATTGCTTTTGTGTAACTGTATCACACAACCGCTTTTGTGGAACTGTGTTCAAAATATATTCTACTTTTAATATTTTCAGTGTATCACTTCCATTCATCCCCTGTCTTCTTAAGAAATTATTAAAACGTGTGAGCACAAAATATTCAGACCAAAGCTCCACAGTTTTTCCCATAGGAACATCCTGTCAGCCCTATCAAATCACCAGAGAAATACATAAATAGAGGGGAGATGACGTATTAACATATTCCTTTTGAATAATAAATGATAGATTAAAGCCCCATCCGCTGCTGAGTTGTGCTTCAGAAAGCATGATTGCATCAGGGACATCAATTCATATTCCACTTCCCCCTCTTTAATGTCTAATAACATGATGATAGTAAACAACTTGACATCCGGAGAGAATTAACATCAGGTCCACAGAGTAAACCAAACCTGATTCTCGACACCCTTTTATCTGGATTGGAATCAGAAGGTTTAGTCCTCAAATACTAAACTATTCAAGGTTGTGTACAATGCTCTCAAATCAGGTGAAGATAGAGGTATAGGTGTATAGGGTGTTCTTGCAGACAAACCATGTGCAGATTAACACATATCATATTGTTAACATCTGCAATAAACTTGGGAAACAAATTCTGGGAAATGCACTTTAATTATTTTCACAGTGCTCCCTTGAAATACATTGAACGTTTTTATTTTTCTTAATTCCGGGGTGCACAGTGTTTTGGAGTGTCTTGTTGAATAGTAATTCACAAGTGCAATCTAGTACACACGGAATAGGGGTGTAGATATTTACAAAGGTTTTTAGTCTCAAAGTACCACTAATTCTCACAAAAAGTACAAAAGCCACTCAAAGTAACTTTGATTTGGTGCAAGAGTTTTGCAAATATATTGGGGCCTATATTTATCAATATTTCAGATGAAGCAACACAGCAAGCCACCTTGCTGCGCTGCATGCAAGGGAGAGGGCAGGAATGCACTATGTTTTACACTATGTGGCACACTCCTGCTCTCTGCCTATGCTGGCATACAAACTGTTGCCTAGCACCAACGCAGCAACCCTTGCAACATCGTGCAAAGGTGGGGGTATTGCAGGCGGGATTGTTTTTCTGCAGGAAGGGGCACCTTCTGCACAAAAACAACCTTTAAAGGCATTTTCCACTTTCTATGTGTGCTGCACAATACACATGCACAAAGAGGAAACATACAAGGAGAAATAAAGATGTTTCTCCTTATTGTGCCTGTGGTGGGGAGGCATGCAATTGTGAAGTATTCTCTGGTCTACCAGTGTCAGTGCCAAATCTGGGAATATGTCAGAATGCATGGGTGGATGCCTGGGAACACCCACACTCCACCCATGGCACTTTTCCCTGCTGCAAACTAAAGCAAGGAGGAGATTTGCGTTGCCTTTCATTTCTCTAGAATCATCAAGCCATGCCGGGAGACACAAGGTGGCCTTACGTGGCTAGGTAAATTTCAATTAGGTCATGTGTCACCCTTGCATCCCCTTGTATGGCGCAAGGGTGACACAAAACCTTGTGAATATGGTCGGTTTTATATTAGCATTACCTGTCTTGAGTCAAGTATACTAGTTATCATTGTACTGTAACATTTATTTGACGGTTAAAACTCTGATCGGGGGCACTGAAGCCTTTTCCTATAAAGGTAGCTTGCTCTGATGAGATTTTTTGGAGTATGTTTGTGGTCCTGAGAGGTCTCAGGATGGAGGTAAGGCAGGGAGGATATTTCACTCTTTGCTCGAACAGAAGTTATCTCAGAACATAAAAAATTGATGAACAGCTCACATTTTTAGTATAGGTAAGGCCACATTACATAAATAATTATTGTCAAATAAAGGGAGCAAACTTGCTTGGCTGCCTTAATTGATTTTAATTAGTAGAGGAGAATGCTTCCGAACTAGAAAACCTCGTACAGCTCGCTTCAATGGGATCAACATCCTTGGGATCTTCCATCTGTAGTACTTGTTTGGTAAAGCAGTTGTCTCATGAGTGAAACGTTCTAGAGAGGAAAATCGTATTGTATATAAGGCTACTCGCAGCTACTAGATCCAAATGCTGGTTTTCTTTAACTGGACTCCCAATGTTCAAATTTTCGAAAGCCTAAAGCTCGTCAGCAGGTGCAGATCATAGATATTCTACACTCCATTATTATGGTCTTTAGTTTTATAAGTACAGGGATTGAATAGTAGTAACTCGGCATGTAAATGGTGTAAACAAGGGCATGCTCTGCTGTTTGGCTGTGGAGAATATCCTCCTGAGATACACTTGGAACTCTGTTCTTGTCGGTTCTTTAGACATGCTTCAGACTTGATTTTGATCCTCACTTGTGCAGAAATAGTACTAAACATCTGCATATTACTAATTTAGCATCTGCAACCTTGCCACCAATTTCAACCTCCTATTATATTTCCTGGTGCAGTGCTTTGAACCAATATATTCAGGCTTCATGTCACCTCTATTCTGGTAAACACAGATTTACACTATGAGTAAGGCGCCCTACTTTTCACAGAGAGGATGGATACCATTGTTGATGTGGTTCTTGGCACAGTATAGCAGGCATGGGTACAGATTAGCTTGTCATTGGCACACTCATTGTGCTCGTCCACACACTCTACACTCTGTAGCTGCTTTTAAATGTTCCGTTTGGGTGTAATTCTAGACCATAGGTAACTAGAAAAAGCATTGCAAAGAGACGTTAAAAAAGGGAATGTAATATGAGCCCCGATTCGTCTTGTAGGTAACTACCGAGGTTAGAATCAGTATTACATTTGACGGTGCAAAATAGGCAAGAAGAATTACTGAGAGAAACTCTTCATTCATGTTAAAAGTAACACAAACATGCTGACTTAAAAACAGAAACATAGAAGACTTAGCTCTTACACAGTTGAAGCTAGTGTCAGCGGTCCCTGCTGTTAGAGACGTTCTTAGGGCATATTTAAATGTGAGGTTTGTGCCATAAACTAGACTGCTAATTGAAGTATTTGAGGCTATCTCTACCAATATGGCACATACAAGTAACTAGAAAAAGCATTGCCAAGAGCACCAACTCCAGACTCGGGTACAGGGGCCCCACTGGTCATGTGGGTAGCTACTGCGTTAACCACTGAGGCATGAGATAAAAGTACACCTGTGAGAGATAGAAATTACTTCTACAACTCTTAAATCACCATGCTTCAAGAAGAATAACGCTGAAAGATGAAATCAGGAGATCTCACCAACCTGACCCTGTATGAATCTGATGTATTTCACTTTATGCAAGAGCTAAAAACAACTATGAAAGATATGGTAAGATGGTAGGCAAAATTTCTGCAATGGAGGCCAATGTGGCAAAGTGTCAGATCAGAGTTGAAGAGACTGCACGTCACCTAAAGATGCTAAAAGTGATACAATCATCCAATGGCTTGCAATTGCAGTCCCATGAATCAGGGATTCAACAACAGAAATGCTGAGACTATGGTGTGACCATTATATCCACATTAGAGCCCAAGATAAAAGAATGAAGAACACAGCAATGGCACACAGAGTAAGACTGTATTCGTTTTCCCCAGTAATAGAGGAAATCAGACCTCTATTGACATCATTTTTCAATATTAAAGTTGTTTGGGTAGTCTTCTCATCCAGTGGGAAGGTCAAAATGATTAAACGGATTATCAGAGGGCCTGGACATTCCCCGAGAGGGAAGGGACCCATTGTTGTAGGCTTATGCTCTATTATGAGCGAGAAATTGATTCAAGCTACCGCAAAATGCAAAGGGATGTAACAGAGGAGCCTGAGGGTCCACATTTTCCTGATCTGTCACGTATTACACAACAGAGGAGACAAGTCTTGACGATGTTTACCCACCCAGGTACAGCCAAGGACTTCCAGACATCGGGAAAGTGCAAAGTCTTAGGTGACCAAAGTTCTCCTGGGTCTTAAGTACATTTTGAAGACTTCTTGGAGGCATTCTACAATTGCTCCGTTAAAAATGGTTGATAGTGGTGTGCGACCCTGTGGTAATGCGTGATAGGGGTTGTTAGTCAGATTCTTCTGTTTTTTATGCATTCTTAGTAACATAGGGTGCGAAATACGATCGGTAGAATATATTAGACCCGTACACGTTTCCCTGTCTGCCCCCACACTGTTGTCTTTACCGGAAGGGATAGTTGCCATTTGATTAAAAGTCGACTTGTGGTGTCTTTTTACATGGTATGTTGCACGTGTTAAGATTGCCGTCTATCTCTAAAAACGAGTTAAAACAAAGAAGAAAAGCCATAATACCTTGGTGATTCATAGTGCTTAAACTCAATAAACTACAATCAGAAGTGTGCAGCGTGTCCATTAGCAGATAACCATAATGATGCTGTCGAGCTCCCTGTCATCATTATGTAACTCCCCCAAGTACTAGCTCGTCTTTTCTTTAGTTACTTGTTAGCTACGATCCCTGAATTACCGGTTTGAGAAATGGAGGAGTGATAACATATTTTTCTAACGTTCACATGGATATAAAGATGAACATTTTCTGACTGTCCACAAAAATACTCTGAGCCAATCGTGCTCAGTTATCTTCGGAATCCCCTAGTTTTCACAATTAGCCGCATGGTCATACTTTATAGGCCTCACAAAGTCAAAGTGTTGCTCATATTTGTTCAATTCCTTCAAAGGCGCAAAAATACACTGATTTGCAAATTACCAATCATGGCGCAATGACAATCATCTTTGCCCTCTCCAACAATGCATAGTAACGCACACATTTGCACGTTTCAAGAATGAAGCATTAGTTCACACATTTTTAGTGCTGCTTCACATACTCCTAAAGTCTGTTTCATTCACCTAGAAGGGCACATACTCCGTGTCTGGTTCACATGTGAAAATAAGTCTCCTTGCAGAATACCATGTACAGCTCTTTCGGTGTTGTGATTGGAAAGTTTCTACATATGGAACTTTCGTGCTGTGCTGGTGTGTACATTTTAGGTCTGATTAGACTCATGCCTGGCCAACCTCAATAAGCAATTGCAATGCCATGGGTCTCGCGTTTGCTCGAGTAAGAGCTGTTAGGGTTTTAAATTCCTAACTGGTCTTTTCTTGCCACATAAATTGAAAATGAAAAGTAAAACAGTTGACGAAAGCAAGTCAATTCAAAGCGCCACAGCCGCCGTGAGCGCGAGAGTCGTTGACTCCCTCCGTGAATGTCTAGAAAAGATCGGACTGGGATGAAAGGCAAGGCAAACCGAAACCAGAGAAGGGCCCATCACACCTAATAACAGGAAGAAGCGTGACGTAGTGTGATAGCAGAAATGTTCACTTAGTTAAATCGCCTGGGGAGGGAACTCGGCACACAAAGGAGGGACATTTCACAAAAGACACCGATAAAAATGAAGCATTTAAGACGCATGGCAAAGAATGAATAGCAAGAGTGGGCATGGTTAAAAGCCCACAAGAGATTACAACAGGCTAGAGCACTTGTGCGATCGACCCTAAAAAAACAAGGATGCACTTCAGTGATTTAGCTTGGGTCCCCAATGGATTTTCCTGTACATCCAGAACATCTGAAAGTCACAAGAAGTTTACAACTAGGTTAAAACTTTGGAGTACTTTGGCAAATTTCGAAAGTTTCAAATTGGCTTTACCTCATTAATCTTAATCTTTATTTGTAAGTACAGGCATGCATCAAACATGTTTTACTTCAAAGAAATGGCACCTAAAATTGCACAATATTTTAATCAAATATATTTTAAGTTTCATTGTGTGTGTACATTTTCAAGCAATCACCAATCTTGCTTTCAAGCTTTAGCCTATATTGGGGAACATTCAGACAGCACTATAAATAGTCTGGAATTATGAATTGTGGCAAGTATATGTACACACCTTTATGCTGGAAACGCTGTTAGTAATGCAAGCCAAGTCTACAGCTCATTGCATTTCATGATCACTCTCCATAATAAAGACTTTGCTTTCATTAACCATTTAGGCACGTTCGAAAATCTTATAAAAATGGATACCAGTCTCACTTTGGATGCAGACAACGCTTTTTTATAGATGCATAACAGAGGTACTGTATACAGACTGCCAAAGGGATTGTGCTGTATGGGCAGGGCCTCTTAGTCTAGTGGATTTAAGAATTATGAAAACTTCTTTTACTTGTCAATAAACAATATGTGCTACTTGTTTGGTGACAACAATACATCATCTCTGCACGGATTGTTCACAGGGCTCGTGGGGGGTGGGGGGATACGTTGGGTGAATGGTTGAGAGGGTGGTACACATCCTCTCTTTACCTTAGACGCAGGGTGTCAGTGATTTGTTTCTAAACAAACATGCATGGCACGCGGTTTGGCTGGTCGCCATCTGCCGAATGTATCTGCCCAATGTTGAATGCTCCTGTTGTAGGCCAGAACAATGCAAGGAGATAACAAGCAGCCACGCTATTCTCCAATCTTGCATTCAAACTGAAAAAAAAAAAAATCACATTTAAGTAGTCCTATGTCAGGTTCCATGTGTAACTCTTTAAGTCTAGGCTCTGTAATGCTTGCATCCCTACTTTGAACACGTTCTTCCCTCTCTTATGCCACTGAACACACCACCGAACATTGATTAGTGTAAGAACTGAATTTTTTAAGCGTGTTACTCATATGCATATTTCCAAGTCACAACAGTGCTGTAATCTAACCATGTGGTGTACTCTGAATGCCCTGCTGAAATTCATTCCAGCGTCTTCTCTGGAGCCTACTTGTTAAAAAAAAGTTCCTGAGGTTCCACCTATTATGTGTCCCACTATTCCAGTTTTTTTGAATCTTCAGTTTTCAAAGTCCAAATGCCTTAGTTTGTTTGGGTACAACGATGACTCGATTTCACGCTTAATTCATTCATGTCATGCGTTTTTGATATACGAAATAAATAGCTAATGCGAAATTCGGAATAGCGAACATAAGAGAAATTATTCATGCCATTAAATATTGGTCTTCAATGACTGAATCGTGGCTTTATCATGAAACCGACGACGTTTTTAGGTTTAGCCTTTTATGTCTGTTTAATTGTAGGATCCAATTTGTTTAATTCAATACATGATTGGCTGCCTGTTTTAGAACAGAATTTATGCATTTATTGTGATTTGTTTATTGTAAAGACACGTACGCCTTTGCTATGCAATAAAAATACCGTACGAACCGGATAGGCTGGTTCACGGAGTGTCAGTTTGAATTGAGTTGCAATGCAAAAAGGCACCCACAGACCCACACACTCACACACATTAAAATAAATGCACATACAGAGAAAGGAGCTTTTGATCAGTTACCTTCAGCCATTGTTCTGTTCAAATGTCATTCACATGTTCCTTCTTTCCTCCGAAGTCGACTGCATGGACCAATGGGTCAGCCCACATCAGGAATTGTCTCACTTCACTAAGAGGGATACAATTTTGGTTTTGCACATGTACACAATTGACTAGTTCTTTGTCAGGCCTGAAATTGTTTGTGCTTTTATTTCTTTTTTATTTTCATGTTTTGTTTTGTTTATTTATTTATTTATTTATTTTGATGATAGGTAATTTTAGTCACATTTTTATTTTCTCAAATACATGGATGACACCTGTAGATTGTCACACTTTTAGTTTGTATCTCATTGAGACTTGTATTGCCTATTGCAGGTTTACAAAAAAAGAAAAAAAAACAGGTTTGCCAAACCTACTGCCTTTATCAAAGTTTGTTATATTTCCGAGAGAAGGCATCCATAATAACCACATCTTGATAATGGATTGAGGCCTTGATTTATACTTTCTTACACAAAACTGTGCTAACGCAGGTTTGCGTGTAAAAGTATACCTCCAGCTAGCGCCATCCCAAGATGCCTGCCTGGCGTCATATTTATGGTATGACAGTAGTTGGGGGTAAGGCCTGGCTAGCGTCATAAAAAAGAACGCTAGCCGGGGGGGGAAGCGTATGGGGAACAGGAGGTTGTGCGTCAAAGATCACGCTGTTATAGGCAGAGGCATCATTAATGCCTCTAACCAGACTACCGTCATCCTTTGACGCACAACCCCCATGGACATGACTCCTGTCTGGATAAAGACAGGAGTCATGACCACCACCCCAATTGCCATGCCCAGGGGACATATGTCCCCTGAGCATGGCTATTGGGCCCAGTGCCACGTAAGGGGCCCAAGTTAGTCCCCCCCATGGCACTTCTTAATAAAAAATTAAAATACTTACCTGTACTTACCTGAATCGCCAGAGGATGGGGTCCTCCCATCCTCTGGCATCCCTCTGGTCTGGGTGGGGGATTCCCTGGGGCTAGGGAAGGGCACCTGTGGGCCCATTCCATGGTCTCTGACCATGGAAATAGGCCCACAGGTCCCCTAACGCCTGCCCTGACACAGGCATTAAATAATGGCGCTAAACAAGCTTAGTACCAATATTTAAGGCACCCTTGCCCCATGCCTGATTTTAGCACAGGGATAGATATGGCGCTAAGGCCATATTGTCATTTTTTCCCCAGGAATGCCTACCTTGCATCACATTCATCTTCTATGTACACACTGTAACAATTAGCCTCATTTACTCGCAAGAGTAAACCATGTTTTTGAATGTCATGACCATGGAAATAGGCCCACAGGTCCCCTAACGCCTGCCCTGACCCAGGCGTTAAATAATGGCGCTAAACAAGCTTAGTACCAATATTTAAGGCACCCTTGCCCCATGCCTGATTTTAGCACGGGGATAGATATGGCGCTAAGGCCATATTGTCATTTTTTGCCCAGGAATGCCTACCTTGCATCACATTCATCTTCTATGTACACACTGTAACAATTAGCCTCATTTACTCGCAAGAGTAAACCATGTTTTTGAATGTCATGATACGCAAGGAAATCAAATTTCAGTAGGTATGTTCTCTGACTCCTGAGGAAAGTAGAGGTATTGGTTTAGATTTGTGCAAAAAGCGAAATTCAGATCACTAGGAGGGATGGGAAACAAAGGGATATCCAGAAATAACAAGCCAAGGGAAATACAAACAGTGAGAGAGTATTAATATTGGAAAGGATAAGCAATTGGCATAGGGAAAAAGTTCAATTTTATTAGGATGGTAAACAGTGATATTCAATAGGTAAAAGGAGTAATTCAATTTAACTGCTGGCATTGGACCTGAGGATAGATTGAATGCATCTTAGAACAAGAACATTTTAAGGTCTTTCCTAAACTGGCGATAATCAGCTTGATTTCTCAAGGCAAATGGTAAGTCATTCTAAACAAATGAACACATGAATTATTTGCCTTGAAATTTCAGTGTTTTGACCATGCACTGAATGAGTTGAGGTTTGTTTTCCATTCCTTAATGATTTGTGTAGTGGTGCCAGAGTTTAAAGATAGTTGGAGCAAGATATGTGTTGGGCTTTGTGCATGATAAATACTATCTTGATCCTGTGTCGTATCAGGAGTGAATTAAAATTCACTAGGGCTGGTAAGGCGGGTACAAATTCCCTGAAGGAGATGCTCCCTAATACAATATAAATATAGCATTTGTTTCAGGGACTGATAATATTATTCTGTCTAATACAAAGTTATAGAGACAATGATAGTTTAATACTCGCCCCAGGGCCTTTAATAAAAATCTAAATTTCTAGTTGCAAACTTAAGGAAAATTCATATTTTATAGCTGCTGACTCCTACTATGCTGTTCATGGCATTATGACAATAGACAAAGTAATTGTAGAAACTGGCATTCAATACAGTGGGACCAATTCACAAAGGTAAACTTAGACCAAAAGTCTAATTTCAGACAAAAGGTCTAAACTTAGACCAAAAGTCTAACTTTACTACAAGTAAAGTTAGACTTTTGTTTTAAGTTTCGATTTTTGGTCAAAGTTTAGACTTCAGGAGCGCTGGCTCTAGGGAAAATTTCACAAACCACCAGGGCTTGGATGAGTCACCATCACCATTCTCACGTATAGAGGTCGACTGAACCTTTGGACTTGACAAAGTCTATAGTAGTCAGAATCATTCAATCACAAATCAATAACATTATACAATAAACAATACTAAACACTATGAACGATTTAACACTAAATCAAACTCCAAACAGTATAAAGTTTCAAAGCTTTATTACAGTCCCAAGATCAATGTCAATGTAAATGGTGCACAAAAATAGGTTATAAACATACATGAAAACCATAGGCTGACCAAAACATCTGAAAAGATTTAGCCTACTAAATATCAACACTGTTAGACACTCCAAAAGAATAAAGGAAAATTAACAACAGTGCAATATGCACCTTATTGTTAGAATTCAAAGCAGACAATGGTGACATCAGTAAATCATTAAAATACAATTCACAATCAATTTCAGGTTTCAGAGCTGGGCCATTCCTATCACTTACACAAATTATTACTTGCATGTGTGGGAATGGGCTGATACATGAGGGCAAAAAGCAAAACAAAAAAAGGACTACAATAATTTTGAAAACATCTAACTAAGGCAGAGGTCTTCAAACTTTTTGATGCCGGGACCCGCTGTCAAAACTTTTTAGGCATAAGGACCCCCCTCCTGACAAAATGTTCTAGTACCTGGTACTCCTCATCATCGACAATTATAAACATCCCCAATTCCCACTGCAAATCATTTTTACGTTGAGGAAATAATAGGAAACAGTGTTGAGCAAACCGAAGGTCAGTGATTATTGGGATGTGATCAAGGCTGTGGCTAAAAACAAAGGCCCTCATTTATGAGGAATTGGCGTGGGGCAGCACCGCAAGTCTTCTTGCTACACTGCCCTATCCAAATATAAAAGGGTAAGAATGCACTGTATTTATAAAATACTGTGCATTCCTGTCCGTACCCCTAGCGCTGGCGCACAAATTGCGGCCTTGCGCCAATGTAGGCAGGATTGTTTTTGTGCAGGACAGGGCACCTTCCTGTACAAAAACATCCTGAGAGGTGTTTTCCTCTTTCCATGTGTGCAGCAGAGTGCAACACACATGGAAAGAGGAAAAACGTAGGAGAAAGGAAGACATTTCTCCTCATTATGTCTGTGTAAGGTTTTGGCACTGCTCCAGTTTACGTTGTTTTGCAAAACCTGGACAGCGTAAAAATCCATGGGTGTTGTATAGGAACTCCCAATGCAACGCTCATTGAACGCCTCCTTGACACAGAGTAAGGCAACGCAGCGGCTTGCGCTGCTTTGACTTACGCCATATCTATGAGGCCATGCAAAGCCACTTAGGGTAGCTGTGCGTCGCCTCATAGGTGTGAGTGAGAGGCTTGTTATGACGGAGCGCCAATAAAAGTGATGCGTTGGTGTCGCAAGCCTCTCATAAATATGTCCCAAAATATTCTGTAAGTGTTTTTTTAGGTCTTTCACCGTCAGGCACCTACATATAAAATAACAGGCAGCTTAAAAGAAAAATAAATAAAAGAAAGTGGTTACTCTTTGGGAAATGCACTGTAGTGCATTATGAAACCTCTATAAATTAATGCACTGCAGAGGTCTGTGTGTAACCAGAGAGCCACAGAATTAAATCTTGGTTAGTGCAGTGGAGAACAGTAAATCATGCATTTTTAGTGCCACAAGATCACAGCCTGTGACAGAAAGCACTGTGAAAATGTAAGTCATTATTTTATATTTGCATTACACATTGTATAAGATAGGTCACTACAAAATGCACAAAAAAGGTTTAAGATAAAATGGTGTTTCCAAAATGTAGATTAAGTAATACCAGACCATATGTAATAAAGTTTTCTAATAGCTGTCTCGTCAACACCCCCTCAGGGGTATTAAGCACTATGTATAAACAATTACAATTAAAAGCACACACTTCGCAGCCCAGTTGTTAACTCTTTGCACTATCACTCAAAAAGAACAAATCTTTGTCATCACAAAGCTTTGAGTGATTGAATCATTTTGTATATTTTACCATTTGCAGATCAACTCGTAGCTCACATTTGCAGTTCATTCAGGAAGCAGGCGCCCTGGCAGAAAGGATTCTTTAGCTATCTGCCCAGCTTCATGTCACAGCACAGGAGACTCAATCAATAAAAGTTCAGCTGAAGCATTTTACGATGGGCTGAGGGAATGCGCGACCCCCTTTCCAGGACTCCACGGCCCCCCTTCGGGTCGCGACCCACAGATTGAAGACCTCTGAACTAAGGTAAATTATGCTGGTGTAAGCACCTAACTGAAAAGGAAACAAGAAACCACATTAAGTTATACCTTCTCTCATGGGACTGCAGACAGTAGTAGTTATTCAAGCAGGATGGTCACTTTCTTCCAGTTTCAGTTGGCAGTAGCTTCAAGACGGTGCGAAACATGGGTGCACATAAGACAGATCAGTAGTTCAGAATTAGTTGGGCATATTAGTACTGAACCACATAACAGAATAGGGCAGTTAAGACCATGATGAGGAAACTCATCAGGGGGTTTAGAGGACAGGAAAAGGACAGCAGACTTAAAGAGACTCCAACAGAGTTCCGAACAGCAACGAGGTAAGGGACAAGATGAGCTGAACAGAAGTTCAAAGTTTCTCACTAATTAAAAGTATGCACAATCCATTCATTGGTCCTTTAGGTGGGCACACTTCAGATGTCAATTTCAGCATCCAATTGCTGCAGATGGCACCACCAATTCTGTTACTTTAAAGAATCTTTTCAACAAAAGTGCATTATCATCGAATGATTTCACGTTTCTAACAACATTTTCATTTTTTAGTTATTTGTTACTTGAGATCCCTTCTAATGTCCCACAATAAGGTAAACCAATATATTTCACATGAGAACTACAAGTTCTCTGTTCTGTTCGATAGCTAGAACAAATAGTGTAACATTGTTATTATAAAACATGTTTCTTGCTTTCAATACAATATGACATTCAACATTCACATTAACAGCCAAGGGAAAGAATTCAGGTCAGAGGGGACAGAATAAACAAGTGACTTTCCATTACTGTAAAACAAACATTTCAGGCCTAGTCAACTAAGAAGCCTTAGTACATATTAATACATTCAATACATTAATAAACCAATTACGCACCTTACAATTCACATCAAATATTCAAAACAAAATATGTAATTGCAAACATTCTTTATAACATGTTAAAACTAATTGTAAACATGCATTTACTTTTCTGCACGAATATGTGACAGAACAACTAGGTCCTAAACAACTATAGCCTAAACCACTAATGCTAAACAACTAAAAAGTCTCTACAACTAAGTACGGAACAACTACTGTCTAAACAACAATTGTGCCTGAATATCAATTGCCTGAACAACTAATATATATATATATATATATATATATATATATATATATATATATATATATATATTCTAAACAACTAATAAACCATAAAAACCCAAAAGAAAACCTTACCTTAAAATTAGTTGTTCAGGCAATTGTTATTCAGGCACAATTGTTGTTTAGACAGTAGTTGTTCAGTACTTAGTTGTAGAGATTTTTTAGTTGTTTAGCAGTAGTGGTTCAGGCAAGTAGTGGTTTAGACCTAGTTGTTCAGGATGTTTCCCTTTCTGCACACATGTAACTTGGATTAATAAAATTCTTTATTCAAATATATATATGATTAATTCATATTCACTCAATATTTCCATAACATTTTTAATATTGATTCATTTTAGTACCTTATTTAATAAGAACATAAAACTCTCATGTTAAAATGTGGGGCCTGATTTAAGGAAAGTGACGCTGCACCCAGTACAGAGCCACTTTTCTTGCACCCCTTGGTGTCCCCTTAACGCCACCACGTGTGCAGTGTATGTAAGATACAACGCACCATGGTGGTAGTTAGGGGAAATAGCATCAACATTTGTAACGCTAGTTCGGAACTTTGTAAGATCAGCATCAAAAATGTTGATGCTAATCCTGCAAAGCCCACTGACCCCTTTATGAATAATGGTGTGTCTCCTTTCAATGCCTGCTCTGAGCAGAGGTTAAAGTGCCAAAAAAATGGTGCAAAGAAATCTCTTAGAATTCTTTGCATCATTCTTTCAGTGCCCCTATTAAGGGAATGGCCCTTTTGCATACATTATGCCTGGTGCAGGCATAATGTAGCGCAAATGTTACAAAGTGGCACAATGCAAGCATTGCGCCGCTTTGTAAATTTGTCGCTGCAATTTTGGCCTCATTTGGCCACATTAGTGTAAAAAAAATGATGCTAATATGGCACAAGGAGGCGCTAGGGGCTCTTAAATCTGCTACGAGTATTTTGTTGCATCTCATGCTTAGACATAAAACATGGGTATAGTAGAACTGCTAACAACAGAAAATAGTTTTCTATGGAACAAGGCTTCCCCTTGAATAAGTCTGCAAAAGTTAATTCTTCATTGGGAGAAGGTGGCTTGGTGCTTCAGACTGAAAAACATATTGCCTGGCTTACTATATTTTGTTATGCAAACTAGGAGGCATATTTACAAGCATCATTTTATTTTGAACTAAGACGGCATTAAGGAGGCCTTTCTCCCATGCCTTATTTGTAAAGTGGCACAATGCTTGCATTGCGCTACTTTGTAAACCGTTGCACCAAAATATGCCTACACCAGGCATAATGTATTCGAGGGGGGACGTTCCGATGCAGGCAGGCCCAAAATAAATGGCACAATGAAATTTTAAACCTTTCACTGTGCCATTTTTTCCATCATCCTTAACGCTTGCTCAGAGTAGGAGTTAAAATGACACACCCGTTTTAATCAATGGACCTTTCTCTGCTTTGCTGCACTAGTGGCAACATTTTTTACGCTAATGCAGCAAGCCTCACAATACCATAAAAAATGTTGACACTATTGTCCTAATGACCACTAACAAAGAAACTCCCTCCACCTATATCCAAGGTTCCCAAAGCCACACAATCAAAATCATAAATTGGTTAAATATGACAGTACTTTTACTTAAGCAGAAGAAATAGCTGTTATTGTATCATCTTAACATCCCCTTAACAGATGCTGCAACTCTTCTGAAACTCATATATCCCCCAGAGCTTCAATAACTAGCTAGGAAAAGGGAAAGAGCTAAACTGGGGAGAATACAAGACTGGATTTGAAATAATGAATTTATATCTCAGAACTCAGGAGAAAGTTAGAACAAAACATCCACTAGTCCATGCAGGGTATATAGATATATACGTATATATACACACACACACACACACACACACACACACACACGTAGGTTTGCACTTATGCTAGAAAGGGCTGACTGACAAATCTGTGTAGATTTTATGCGAAGTAAAGCACATTTACGTACTCCTACATGGATTTGGGAATTGGTCCAAAAAGCACTAAAATGGGACTAGAACAGGGTCATTCATATACAATTAGGGATATATTTATGAGTGTGATTGTGTCACCATTGCACCACCTAATGTGGTGTTTGGGCTATGCAAGCCCAAAATGTGATTTATCAAGCCACGCAAAGCCACCTTGCATGCTATTGAATGGCTTGATAACTCCAGAGTAATGCAACACAGCGCAAATCGCTGCATTGCACTACTCTCCACCAGGAAGAAGTTCCAGGAGTGTTGCATGGGTATTTCCACACAAAACCCATGGATTATGATGCCTTCCCAGATTTATCAAAAATGGTAGACCTGGAAATGCAACAAAATGCTATTCCTTCGTAGGTGAGGCGTAACGAGGGAAAAAAATGATTTGCCTTGTTACTTCCTCTTTCTATGTGTGCTGCATTCTGCAGCACACATAGAAAGAGGAAAACACCTCTGGGGTTTGTTTTTGTGCAGGAAGGTGCCCCTATCTTCACAAAACAATACTCCCTACAATTCAGGCACCCTTGCACCATGGGCAAGGGTGCCTGCTCTAGGGCTAGGCAGTCAAAACTATACCAGCGCAGGGACAAATGCAGAAATGCACAACATTGTTTTAAGTACAACAACACATTCCTGCCCTTTCCCTGTCATGCAGCACACCACAGCAAGGTTACTTGCTGGGTTGCTCTGTGTGACTTTGTCATAAATATGGCCCTTAGTACAGATAGAAAGAACCGTGTCTGCTTTACATTTTTATTAATAGAGAGTTGGACATCTTGGGGCTGATTCACAAAGTCATGAAAGTAAACATAAAAAAGTACTACTTCCTGTGATTTTATATGCTTTTGTAAACTGGCCCCAATTATTTTGGAAACCAGAGGAGTTATTGAGTTAGATTGCTCAGATGCAGGTGTTTGTTTGTGCTATAAAGTCTAACTGAATTGAAATACATAAGCCTGAATTTAAGAAGAGCATAGCATCCACTAGCTCCACACTAGTGTAATTGTTTTTATGCTAAATTGGCTTTAGATTAGCGTCATGTTTAATGCCTTCTCAGAGCAGGCATTAACATGAGGCACACCATTATTTAAAATGGGCCTCTATGTATGTGCAGGATTAGTGCCAAACTTTTTGTTGCTAATCCTGCAAAGTACCACAATAGTGTCACAAATGATGGCGCAATTGGGGCACAAGAAAAGTAATGCTTCATTACATGAAGCATCTAGATTCTAGAACATTAGAGCAGTGAATAACATGATAGAAAGAAAACAATGCCCTGTGTATTTAGTCAAATAGAGGAGAGCCAAAGACTAACAGAACTGTACATTCTACAAAAAGAAATATAATGGCTTGCTGAAAAGGTTACTAGTAAAAATACCTTTTTTGTATAGTAGTCCTTTGGAAATGTCATTGATTTTCCAACACAATCAAACTACGAAGGTCATAACTCAGCTTTGAGCCCATAGCTTTACTTAAACTGAAACCTACTGATGTGTTCCTAATTTAACCATATGAGCAAATGTTTCATCTGTTCTTAATAACTACGCATTTTGCTAGTACTATACCTTTGCTGAATAGTTCCTACTTATTATTATTATTATTATTATTATTATTATTATTATTATTATTATTATTATTATTATTATTATTACTATTATTACTTATTCATTTATTTTAGCCACCAGGACCTTAAAAAGTGCAAGTGCGAATAAAAATACAAAGTAATGAGTAAAACAGTACAATTAGCCATAAGAAAGCAATACAATAAAACAATAAAAATGTAAACTGACACATATAAAAGGCAATTAAAAATACAAGTAGGGGCACAAAATAGTGCTACTGTATAAGATATAACAGCAGGGGTGTGGCACAAAAACAAGCATAATACTAAGAAGGAGGAAAGGCCTTTCAGTTGAGTATAAATATGGCACCCAAGAACATGGCTTCAGGAATCGCATAAATGTAGCTAAAATTGGTTCTCAGAATATGGAAAGCTACTGAATGGCTACACTCACCCAGTGCTAGCCAGATTCTACAGGGACAGAGGTATAAACATAAAAAAGGTAAATTTTACTGTGCCATTTTTGTTGGCGTCCTTGTGCCGGAACGCCCCCTTGCATACATTATGTCTGGCACAGGCATAATGTGGCGCAAGGGGATACAAATTGTCTCAATGTATGCATTGTCCCACTTTGTAAATATGGTGCGGGTGGGAAAGACCACCTTAGCGCTGCCTTAGCATTCAAAAATTACGCTAAGGCAGTGCTAAGGCACCACAAGGGACTCTTCAATATGCCCCTTAAAGTTTAGTTTGGTTTGGAATGAACAAACTCCGATTCAATAGTAAGTTTATGATTGGGGAGGCTCCTCAGTCAGGCGGAGAACTCCCCACATAAAAAGATGGGCAAGTCGTATCTTTTTATTTGAAAGAGTTCTCCACCCCAACTGCAGGGTCTAGGCAATTGTAAACTTACTATTAAATCGGAGTTTATGAATTCTAAAACAAACTCAAAACTTACACAACAGTGCAAGGTTACCTTTGTGAATCAGGCCCTTAAAGTGGGCTATGGCTTTTTCTCCCTAGTTCAAGAATAGATGGCTTTCTTGTGCATTTCCATTCTCTTTACCTGATTTGAAAACTTTACCCAACATTCTTGTGTTTGATATGCCCCCGAAGCATTCAAGGCTCACCCTCATTTCTGATTGTTTCAGTGTATCGTTCCGGTGCTGAAGTCAGGAAAACATTTTTATTTAAAAAAAATCATTTGTGACTAAGCACTCCAGGGGAGAGCTTCTGCTGTTGCTATCTCTGTGTCTCAATTTTTCTTGAGTCTGTTTCTCAAGTGTGTATGCACAAACTCATTACTTCAGTCCCCTGTCTTGCTCTGCTATGCTGCCTTCATCCGCTGTTCCACCCAACTGCATTGGTATTCCTCACAACCCCTGTCCCTGTTTCCTGACAAGTTCACTACAATAGCTCACTAGTTCTCTCTCCCTCACCACTCACATTCACACTGCTGCTCTCTGCTTATATGAGCCTTGCCAATGTATTGGTAAAATTGAATCAGCGTGACAGCACCAGTAGAAGTGGCCTTCATTTTGTAATTGTATTTTCCATACTTTCAAGATGGCCAGCGTATGGCATGTAGTTGCCATGTGGAGGCCATTACAGAAAAATAAAAGATAAAAAACTTTCGGCTATCTTGGCAAATTATTTTTATAGTTACAAGAAGGTTGCCCCATTACTTGTACATGCAACATCTTTGAATAATAGGAAACAAAATTTGCTAGATGGCCGCACCATTTCACAAGCACCGGCAATGCCAAAAGTGCCATACAATAAGTATTGACAAATCACGACTGATTGGCTGTGTCAATCTTTGTTTCTAATGTCTTCCTCATAAAATTAATTAAACAAAAAAAACAGATCCAGCCATATGCAATTCAGTCTTGACCTTGCTCCCCTTGGGAACAGTCCAGCCCAAACTGCCAGGCCAGGTCCTCCCTGGACTGGAAACAAACATCCTGGGAGCGGTTTTGTGTTATCAACCCTCCCCAGCCAGGCTAGCTTGAATCCAGTGGTACTGTGAGCACGGAACCCAAGTCTGGGCATTCCCTTCCCACTTGAGGTGACAAAAGCAAAATAAGCATATGATTGACAGAATGCTGAACCATGCAAATATTCACCCCTCAGTCACAGATCTGGTTTAAATATATTGTTTTTCTGTTCTCCATGTAACCTCAGTTTAGACCCAGCCATATGCATATCAGTCTTGACCCTGCTCCCCATGGGAACAGTCCAGCCTGAACTGCTAGGCCAGGCCCTCCCTGGACTGGAAAAAAAACTTTCTGGGACCAGTTTCAGGGTATAACCTCTCATTAGCCAGGCTAGCTTGTATGCAATGGCACTGTGAGCAGGGGACCCATGTCTAAACCCACCCTTTCCACTTAGGGCAACAAAAACAAAAAGAACAGATTATGGACGGAATGCTGAACAATGCAAACATTCACCCCCAAGTCACAGGTCTGGGTTAAATCCATTGTTAACCTGCCCACCATGCCACCCCAGTTTAGACCCAGCCATATGCACATCAGTCTTGACCCTGCTCCCCATGGGAACAGTTCAACCCAAACTGCCAGGCCCGGTCCTTCCTGGATTGGAAAGAAGCAACCTGGGAGTGGTTTTGGGGTATCACTCCTCATTAGCAAGGCTAGCTGGAATCCAGTGGCACTGTGAGCACCGGACCCACCTCTGTGGATACCCTTGCCACTTAGGGCAACAGAAGCAAAAAGAACAGATGATAGACAGAATGCTGAACAATGCAAAAGTATATCCCCAGTCACAGATCTGGGTTGAATCCATCATTTTCTGCCCAGCATGCCACCCCAGTTTAGGTGCTTGGGTGCATCATCAACAGCTCCTCCCCAGCCAGCTAACAGATCACCCTTCCTGCGACACTCCCCATGTCCTAAAGCCTCATGGCTTCTTGAAGGGCACCTGTTTGCTAGCAGAGTCAAAGACCAGCATGGACCACCAGCTGTTCCGTTCCCATAGCTGTTCCTAAGTCTATCATGACCAGCACCACTGGCTCTGGAAAGACCCATATTAGTCCTGGGTGTCAGATGGATTGAAAGTCCTTCAGTCTATCCATGCAGTGGTATCAGGTTGCTTTTCCTACCTGCTGGGCATTCTTTTGCCACCGTTGCTCTCAGTGTCTTCTCATCTGTTTCTCAACTGTGCAGACAGTTTTATGTGTGGTTGGGAAGTTGCAGAAGTGTGGTACCACAGGCAAATTCTCTGAAGCTACATCAAATTTCCAACCTTGTCCCAACACTCCTGCATAGCATAGGACCATCCAACTTCAAGTTGTTTGAAGAAAGAGCTTCACTGATACGCTCCGCTCTAGCTCTAGTTGACACAGCTGACAGACCCCTTTTCATCAAACCTTCAAAGGTGAGCCCCTCCTGTGTTGGCTTCAGAAGTCTGACTCTCCTTCATTGTTTGTGTGATTGCGTGCAACTGGGTTGTCCAAGCCCACGTGCAGTATGACAACTAATTAAGAGATGCATATTTCTTTCCTATCCTTCATTTCCCAGAAACTGAGTCAAGCATTGTTAATTTCTCTATGGTGTAGGAAGGCTTTGGATCCACCTGCTGGACAGCAGAATAATTAACTTGGCCAACCGTGAGCATCAAAGACTTTTAGTAAACATTACAAACCAACACCATGAATGTACACTCCCATTATAAAGGCAGTAACAATTTCTGAAGAGACCCTTCTGTGACAGGTGAATGGCACGTACATACTTGACTGGGCAACAAGGAAGTTTCACTTGCATAGCCCCCACATGTAAGCACACACTTGTTCTCATGTGTTTGCATGTAACCAGCCAAGAGCTTCCAATTGTAGTTGCGCATAAGTGACCTTATCGTCAATGGCAGAAGTTAGCATTTAGCACTCTCAGTCCATTTACCCTGCATTTACAATCCTGAGACTCACTCATTGTAAAAGTAAAAAAACTAATGAGTGAAACATGAAAAATCCAGTGGGGTTAAATGTGTGGAATCCATTTGTTACAAAGGCTAATTGCAAATTATATTTTTATATATGTTCAAATCTCTTCCAAGCTGAGGACTCAAACAACTTCAGATACTATATTGATGTGTTAATAGATTAAACATGTAAAAAGAGATGGGAGACTGCTTGCAATAAGTCTCACTTCTGGCAACCGCTTGGCGTAGCACTCCAATGCATCATTATTTTGCTCACCATGCCACCTCAGTTTGGACCCAGCCATTCGCATATCATTCTTGACTGTGCACTTCATGGGAACAATCCAGTGTGGACTGCCAAGCCTAGACCTCTCTAAAACGGGATGGGGCACACAACCAGACATGCTACTTAAGTTGGTACCTGAAACACACAAAAGTTGTTTGGAGGCTGCTTGCAATAAGTCTAGCTACTGGCAATCACTTGGGGTAGCACTCCAACCTGGACCTTACCATACCAAATATAGCACAATACAATGACACCACAATTGCATTAACACCCACATATCCATACAGTCAACATTTACCTTTGTCTTGGGTGACATCAACTGTGCCCACAAAGTCAGATATTTCAAACAACAGCAAATGGATCAGCAATCAGGGTAAAACACACACAACTGTAGGCATACAACACAAGTTACTCAGGAACAACATAAAGGTAGAAAAGGAATTGCAGGACACATGTGTACCCCAACAAAATTACGGTTTGGGTTTATTATCAACAAAATACAAAAGATCAAAGGCCATTGGCCATTCCAGAAGATTGTCAGTGCACAGTACTGTGCCCACACTTGACTCCTATTACTTCCAGTGAGCCTCCACAGGAAGGAACATCAAGTGGGCAGACAGGCAGCTCAGGGATCATGGCTGGGGAGGGGGAAGGTCAGATTTGGGATAGGAGGGTTTGGGAGGGGTGGACTGTTTCTTAGGAGGGGTGAGTTCAACAGCCATTGGCTGACCTCCATGAAGGTTCTACCACTGCAGCTATGTGCTTGTGATATGCTTGGTCTCAGTGCTGTCGGCAAAGGAGGTAAGACTGCCTATTTCCAGCCCTCCACACTGCTGGTGGTCTGCAATTTTTGCTTGCTGGTCAGCGGTCCTGGTAGTATAATTCATAATAGGGCTGTCTGAAAGACTTCAAGCATGGTTATCTTTTCAGGACTGCCAAACTAGCGGTCTGGCGATCCGACTGCCAAACTCATAATGAGGCTCTCTATTCTTAATGCATATCCCTTTAATCATTTCAGAATTCCTAATTATACAAAGAAAAGATTTAAGGGCTAGCAAAAGGAGTAAGGGAAGCAACCTGAAGAATTTGAAAGATGTTGAGGAGCAGTCATTTATAAAAAGTTTTGCAGAAGGTGTAACAAAGAGAGTCGTTATGATTTTAATAAAAGTATCACCAAAATGAAAAGCTTCAATTCATTAAAATAGAAATTATCAGTGAACATTATCAAATGCATGGTCAAGTAAAGCAGAAGGATATTAAAGATAAAGAATGCATTCTTGTACATGAAAATAAAACAAGTCTGGTATTATTAATTATTAATACACTTTCATAAATCCAGTTAAATCTGCATAAATGATATTGTTAAATACTTTTTTTAGCCAATTAGATAAAAGTTAGGGCTTTACAGTTTTGAAATATGAATCAAATTGGGTGATAATTGAACACTATAATATGGACTTAGCCTGCTCTAGATTGTACTATTATCAGTGCTTCTCTGAAAAGATACTACACCAGCACTAATAAATTATGTAAATAATTTGAATAGGTATACGTCGAAAATTCATTTTAGCATTCAGTTGATATTCCAAAATAATTCTTCAAAATAAAGGAACTGATAGCAGTAATAAGCTCTTTAACAATTATCTATGCTAAGTTGATATATCACAGTTAATGCAGTTTTTATTTTTGCGCCTGTCACAGAAGTCTTATCATGCACTGCATTTACCATGATGCATTGGGGTTAATTCAGTGCTGGTATGTGAGGCAGTGTGCTCCTATCCTCTTTTTGTTTGAAAGGGATCCCTTGAGGTAATGAGCTTACAAGCTAAGGCCGATGCACTTGTGCCCAATGAGGGGCACAGAGACCTGAAAAGACTTTGGGCAGCATTTCCAGTTACCCCAAAATGACAACTATCCTAAAACATGTGTCTAAAGAGACATAACACTGGCTGTACCAACAAGGGTGAAAACTAAACATTGTCTCTGTAGTAAGTGTAATAATGCACTGTATAAACACCATGATTTTGTTGGGGAAAACTGAGGGGCATATTTATACTCGTTTTGCACCAAATTTGCATCAAAAATTTTGACGCAAATTCGGCGCAAACCTAACACCATATTTATAGTATGACACCGGACCCCGCGAACTTCAAAATTCCTCTGTGTGCGTCATTTTCTGGATGCGGGAAACCGCCTTGCGCTAATGACATGCAAGGTAGGCGTTCCCATCCAGAAAATGACTTTAAGGCCTTTGAGCCTTATTTATAGTTCTGCGTCATTTTGACGCACAGGAGGGGACGGGCCTTAAAAAATGCGCTGTTTTTTAACGCCTGAGTGAGGGCAGGCGTTAAGGGGCCAGTGGGCTCACTTCCATGGTCTCTGACCATGGAAGCAGCCCACAGGTGCCCTTCTCTGCCCCCAGGGACACCCCCTGCCACCCTCGCCCACCCCTGGAGGACACCCATGGATGGGGGGAACCATGCCAGGTAAGTACAGGTAAGTTGAGGTAAGTATATTTTTTTATTTTCTTAAAGTGGCATAGGGGGGCCTAACTTGGGCCCCCCTACATGCTACTGTGCCCAATGGGCAAGGGGGCATGAGTCCCATCTTTGCTAAGACAGGAGTCATTTCAATGGGGGTTGTGCATCAAATAATGGCACAAGTCTGGTAGGAGCCATGATTTTTTACTCTAATCTGACTTCCACAATTTTTTCCCTAAGCCGGAGCTGCCTGGTTAGAGTATTTTTTTTTTACTCTGACCAGCCTGCAGCGCCGGCTAACGTCAATCCTTAAATAGGGTGCCCGCCTGGTGCGTAGGAATAGCGTTAGCCAGTGGTAAAGTATAAATATGGGCCTGAGTTTTGGAATGTGAGGTAGTGTGCTTCCACCCACTTTCTACCTACCAAAATAGCTTAAGGTCTTTGTGGCTTACTAGTCTTGTGTTGTCTGATTTTGAATGGGAGTACTGTGCCCGCTGCCCTTTGTGCTCTCAGTTCCAATTGCCCAGCTCTGTAAAGGACTGTTTAAGAAATTGATTATATAAGTTCTTGAATCCCTACTTTCAATCTCCTCCAGTATCCCAAGGAGCCTAAGGTAGTTATACAACATTTGTGATTCTCAAACTCCTCCTAATACCATTGTACATCTGTCATCCAATCTTCATAACCGGTGGTTTTTACATCCATATTTTTAGCCCTGCTTTCAAGTTCAGAGGTGCAGTCCTCTACTTCTTGCAATAGCTTAATTTCATTCACAGAGACCTTTGCGATCTTTTGCACAGTCCCCTGAAGTTTCATGGCTGTGTTACAGGCTCTCTGACTCTCCTGCTCTGTTTCCTCTTGAGGAGCCCCTTTTGCACAGTAAATCATCTTCAGGCTAGGTAGTTGCTTACCCTCGCTCTGCTCAGATAAGTTTACTGTACTCACAGAAGTGTTCTCTTTGGATCCTCATATGAGATGGACTTAGAGTAACCCCATTTCAGGGATGTAGTGGGCTCTTCTGCTTCCCCTCTTTTACTTCCTCATTTCCCTGATTTACGACTTGTCTGTGATGGTAAGTTAGGCTCTTCTTCTGAAATAGACAGTTCATTATCTGACTCATCCACTTTTCTACTCTCAGATATTTTCAGTAGTGAGAAAAAGTGTTTCAGTGCTTTGATTTCCTTGGCTCAGACCCTGGTAGATCTTTGACTAAGTTTATATGACCATTTGCAGTTACCATATGATGTTGAGTGGTGAGCCCAATTCACCTTTGGAGGTTTTTTTATGTCAGAGAATTAAATGGGTGAGTCAAGCCATGCTGGCTTTTTGTCCCCCCTGAAGACTGTGAGTCAAAATGCCAGAGTTAAAAGTTCTGACGGCTGTGGAAGTTTGTTCTGAACTACAGGTACCAGAATGCTTATGTTTCTGCCTCAATCTCTGTTTCTGAGGGTGCAGATTTTTGTCCAGTTTTAAATACTGATGTCACTGCATGCTGGTCTCCATTCACAGCATTCTCGGATCCCCCCTGTGACAGAAGAGTGTCCATGGAGTGCTTCCCCCAAACTGTCTACTCCTCCACACTTCACCGGTATGCTCTCAGTCTGTGCTCAGCAGTGCCATCCTTTTAAGGCAAACAGATAGGGATTGAAGATTTTCTTGTCAACTTTTCAGCATTCCTGCTGACCGCTGAGGCTCCCCCACTGCTAGAACCTCCTATGTTCACTGGGCTATGTCCTCCAGAATGAGATTTTTCCTGCACGTTGAAATTGGAGCTTGTGTCCCCACAGGAAGTCTCCTGCGGTTTGGAAGCCATAATGTCACAAATCAGTGCACCACAGCTAAGGCTCTGCATTAATGATTGACCTACAAAGTTTGAGAAGGTAAAGTGGATATTTGTAGTAAAATCCTTTAGAAACACCTGCAGTGTTTAGGCTAAATATCAGAAACTGAATTTGTTACGGAAGTATTGTAGGAATATTGTGATGGCTGTTGGACTTTTTGCCTTACGCAGGGTCATCCCCAGTCTTTTTGCCTCCTTCCTCCTGGTTTTTCTGACCTCTCGCTGTTGGCTCTAGGACACTGAGCACTTTATCACTGCTGACCAGGGCTAAAGTGCAGGTGCTCTCCCATCTAAAGTTAGTATGATTGGCTTATACCTAATTGGCACATTTAATTTACCTATAAGTCGCTTGTACAGTGGTATCTCTATACCCAGGGCCTGTAAATTAAATACTACTAGTGGGCCTGCAGCGCTGCTTGCGCCACCCACTGAAGTAGACTTTCAAACCTGTCTCAGGCCTGCTAGCGCAGGGCCTGTGTGCGCAGTTTTCTGCCACAGGGACCTGGCTTCTAAATTTACTTGCGAGGCCCAGAACTCCACTTTTACTACATGTAAGTCACCCCTAAGGTACACCGTAGGAAGCCCTATGGGCAGGGTGCCATGTATGTAGAAAGGCAGGACATGTGCCGTTTTGCATGGCCTGTCCTAGTAGTGACAAACAGCCTAACTTGGTGTCTCACTGCTGTGAGTGCTGCCTTCTCATAGGATTGCATTAGAAATGCCCTGCCTTATGTGTAAGGGGTATTGTCTGATTTATGAGGGGTAGCGTAGGTGTGTTTGGTATGGTTGTGATGGTGATAATAAATGCTGCTTACTGGCGTGGGTGTATTTTTTATTACTATCACAGAAATGCCACTTCTAGAAAGTGCACATTTATCTGTGCTTATGACTCTGGTGTTTTGCAGCTTGACTCCAATCCACGTCTGGGCAGAGTGACAGTTGGGGCTTTGTGCATACTTTTCAGACAGCCTGTACATAGGGAGGGTGGAGGTGTCACAGAGGTGCATCTGCATACTGAATATTCTTCCTGGGCTGAGAGAAGGGAAAGGCGGGACACACCTGCATTTGTAAAGACTGTGCCCTGGCCTCACACAATAGGGTCGTTAACCCCCCACTCATGTTTGGAGCCTGTTCTGAAAGGAGAGAGGGGGCACTCCCAGAACCAGTTGTAACTGGCTGGAACCTCCTCTCCCTACTATTGTAAAACACTGTAAGAACTGACTATAAGTACAGGGGAATTTTCCCCACAATTTGGAGACTCTTGGAATCATCTTGGAACTGGACACCAAAGGCTGAAAGGGCTCACCAGGAACCGCCATGGACTGCTGCTGCTGTGCTGACCTGTGACCTACCTGGTCACTGTGAAGGACTTGCCACTTGCTGCCTTTCCCTTGTGCTGGCCTGTAGCTGGGCCCTCCACCTGAGGACCTTGTCTTAAGATTCTGCTCCCCAGGGGCAGGGTGCTGTGGCCCCTGACCCCTGCATCCATTTCTTCATGAGGGGTGCTTCTCCGTGGTTGCGGCTGCCATAGCGCTGATTGCAGCGCGCTTATGGAGCCTTGGGAGCTCGTATGCTCCTTGCTGCATTGTACCCCTTTAAATAAGATCACCGCAGCGGCCGGGAAGCTGGAAGAACACTCGCGCACTGCATCGGGTGCAGGCAAGTGTTTGCTCGGGCCCCCGGAGTGGTCTGATCTTCTTGTGGCTTCACGGCAGGACCAGGGGAAGGCGCGGGGAGTGCCCCCTTCCCCCTGGCCTCTGCGTGAGGAGCAGGACGCTCCTTTTCTGCTGTTAGGTAAAACGGGCATTATTGTGGGCCCCCCCCTTGGTGGAAGGGCCAGGTGGAGGCCTGGGGGCCCCCCAGAGATCGCAGGTCCCGGGAGGGGCCTGTCATTAAACCGGAGGGGGTGCGTGGTGCCCCCCTCCTGCCCTAAGTTGTTTTTGCTGGCTTTGGCCCCCCTCGTGAGGGCCGGTTGAGGCCCTGGGGGGTCCCCAGTAATCACGGTTTCCAGGAGGGGCCTGTCTATAAAAGAGAGGAGGTGCATGTCGTCCTCCTCTGACCCCAGAGTATAAGGGAGGCCCCCGTTTTGCGCATAGGAGCGCCGGGGGCCCCATTGTTCGCCTTCTAGGCACTGGAGATGCCTTCATCCAACCAGGTACTATTTAAAGGACCAATATAGTTGCAATCCAAAGTTAATTCTACAGACTTTTGTTTGATTCATATATTACCTACCTGCGTTTGATGTTTTTACATATGTGTATGCAAATGTTCCTTTTATGGACATGCTTGCTAATATGTTTTTCTAACTTGCCATATGTTTTCTAATGTTCCTACTATGGGCATTTTATGATATTCTTATGACAAGTGCTGTGATGTAATAACGTGTTTTCCTGACTACTGCTTATGTTGCAGAATACTGAGTAACCTGTGTGTTATGTGTGACTACTGCTAGGTTGCAGAGTAACTAATGTGTAACGTTCTGACAACTGCTAAGGTAGCAGGATAGTACTGATATGTGATGTTTGGTCTGATAATTGCGCTGTGTACAATACAGTATATTTTCATATAATCTGGTGTTGTGTTTCCTTTGTGATGGGGATATTGCGTCACATGTGTTGTGTGTGTTATGCAAATGCTTTACACATTGCCTCCGGGTTAAGCCTGACTGCTCGTGCCAAGATACCAAGGGGGTGAGCAGGGGTTATCTTGGACGTGTAACTCCCTTGCCCTGACTAGAGTGGGTAAGTTCTGCCTGGCTGAGGTGCATACCCTAGCCAACCAGAAACCCCATTTCTAACAATGGCCAAAACATTATGGGTATAAATATCAAAGGTAAGAGTATTGTTTAAGTGTTGCCTTTAAAATTGTTGCAAACTATATTGTTAAAAAATATTTTGTACATTACATCATTTTGTAGGTTAATTTTGTTTAGTATGTATGCTATGTGTATAATTTGTTTCCTGCGATTTCTTTCAGCAGAACAAAATGGTTTTATATTTCTTAATGGTAATTATTTGTATGTCAATTTATTTTGTTGAATATTTGTTAATTTAGTAATGAAATGTGTATAAAATTTCTAGGAGTGGAATTTTGGGTATGTAGAGAAAAAGGTGGGCGATGTTAATTTCTGCTTTTTTTAACTATTTGAAATTTAAACTGTATTGGATTTTCTACATTTTGAAATTGCACCAGAATTGCATTTATTTTAGTTTAACATGTTTTATGTTTATATTTAAATATTGATTATTTTATTGATTTACTTCTTTTTATACTTACAAAAAATCTATTATGTTAATACAAATATTATACATCAATTTCTATTCTTATGAATAAATTACAAAATAATTTACTGTCCAACACCTTCCACAAAATGGTTTACTATAGAGTGAGAATAGTAAATCTAACCCCTTCAGTGCCCAACATGCTATATTAAATTAATTAGTTTTGCAGTAAAAATAGGAGACCTCGATCCTGATTATGAGTCTGGTGGGTTGACTAACAGCCCCTCAGACCCCCAGTGAGGAGACAACTGCAGACCTGGCGGTCTCTCTGGCCCCATTACAAGGTTTCCACTGGGCTTACTGGTGGAAACCAAGGTTTCTACCGCTCAATCCAGAGAAAACAGTGTGGCGGCATTGGTCTCAGCTCCTCAGGGGGCAAATGCCAATGCCATCGCACTGGGAGCCTCCAGCACCCTCGTAATGCACAATGTCTGCACAGAAGAGAGTGCACATTGTAGCAGTGCTGAGCAGGGGGGCCCACAACATAGTTGAGGGCAGTGCAGGGCCCCCCGTGCAGCCCCTCTGCACTTGCTTTCTGCCAGCCTGTTCATGGCGGTGTGAACCACCAAGAACAGGGTGGTGGAAAGCAAGTAGTGATCAGCACAGCGGTGCTGCTTGCAGCACCATCATGGCTGACCATGATTTACGCCACCATCATTGTGGCGGTGGCAGCACACCAGCATTGTAATATGGCGGTCGGACTACCTAAGTTGCGGCGGTCTAACCGCCACTGTGACTTTGACAGTCGCAATACTGCCAAAGTCATAATGAGACCGCTAGTACCTTTACTGTCCCACACCTCCCCCAAAATTGTTTAATTGGAGGAGGGATAGAAATCATATCTCCTTTAGTGTTGAACACCTTCACCAAAACATTTTAGATTGGACTGGGAATAGAAAATGTAACCCCTTTAGTGCACCAAAATATTTAACTTTGGAGTTGCAAGAGGAAAACCTTATCCCTTTAGTTCTGTTGGGTCTCATTACGAGTTTAGTGGTCCGTCGACTTCCATGGTGGTCTGACCACCATCGGGTTAGCAGTCGGACCACCAGATTACGAGTCATGTGGGCCTATGGATCAAAGACCACCACGGTCCCACCAGCACTGCCATTCAGCACAGACTGCCACAGTCACAAGGCAGCAGAAAATGGCTGGCGTAGCCTGTTTTTTAGCTGAACACATTATGAGGTTGCACATCGCCAATGTGACCATAGCTCTCCAACCACCATATCTCAGCAGGCAGAAATGGGACTATAAAGGATGACACTAAACTGCAGACAGGCTCATATGTCTGGGGCCTCCACGGAGCCTATCACACACATACTGCCACTGTTGATAATCATCGATGGAGCACAAAATCCATGCCACCGTGGATGCAACCGACCGTAAGCACACACACTTACCTCTACCATTACGCTCAACAACAGATTGTTGCACTGTCGTCCACATGATATGGGGGTCACTCTATGGGCACCAAATACAAGTCTCATTGCATACACAATCAGGATCATACAGAAAGATGGACACATTCACAGTCACAATACACCCAATTTGGGCAGGGCACTCATACTGCACTGCAACACTACACAAAAACACACATCCATTTCAGGCACATGGAAAGTGAATGCTACACAACATTGTCTCACACAACACTAACAACACACCAACATCACATATAGAAATACAACTCTCACATTCCTCAAAGTCCATGGACTGTTGTCACATACTAAACACTTATGTATGGATGTGCCACATAACACAAACACCACTCCCATGAAACAGTCCTGCAATGGACACACTCATCACCCACATCACGGCCCCTTAAACAACATGTGCACAGGAAATTGCCCAATATGTGTCTGAAGGACAAACAACACTATCCCCAAATGACATGCCTTCCTGTACAATGTGGAAGTGCAAGTCAACAAAGTGCATGCAACTCCAACTGCATGGGACATAGCTCTACATGAATTAGCTTCAAGGTACACACAGCTAAATGGACACGGCCATAGTCAAATGGAAACAGAGGTAGCACAACAGAACACATTCCCTGTCTACACAAACAAAACTCAAGCTGACATGCATCTTATGAACATATAATCGTTATTAGGGTGACAAGTCTTACACCATACATGGTCACATTGGACAATACAAGATGAAATACTTACTGTAACAAATAGTACACAATGCCATGACACAACCATTGCATTTACAACACATATCCAAACACTCAACTTTTACCTTTGTCTTTGGGGAACACCAGTAATGCCCACAAGTCAGATACTGCAAACGACAGCAAATGGATCAGCAAGCAGGCTGAAACACACACAACTGTAAGCACACAACACAAGTCACTGAGGAACAACATTATGGTAGTAAGGGAATTATAGGGCAAAGGTGTACACAAAAAATAAACGTTTTTGTTTATTAATAGTAAACTTTCAGAGTCCAAGGTCATGATCAACTACATAGTCTGATGCACAGGTACCTCATGGTGCCTTCACTTGACTCCTAACTGTCATGGAACCTCCACAGAAAGAGGCATCAAGGGGCAGGCAGGCACCTCAGGGATCATCCAGGGGGGGTTTGGTCTTGGGCTTGGGATGGTTGGTCTGCTTTTTGGGAGAGGTGGGGTTCTTCTTAGGGGGATGTATGAGTGCTTACAGGGGGGCAGTGGAGGCCTTGGAGGTGGAAGGGTAGCTGGGTGGGGGCCTCTTGGCTTTAGGACGGGGTGGAAGGCGCAGGGGAAAGGGCAAGGTCAAATAAGAAACTTTCTTATGGACACAGGGATGGTCATCCGAAGGGGTTTGAGATTTGGAGGACAATGGAGTGGTTGTCGGCTGTGTTGGTGTGGATGTTGTGGGTTCATGCTTCTAAAAGATATGCTTCTGTTTATGTGGTATCTGTTGGATGGGTGAGTAAGTGCATTTGTATGTCTGGGAGGTGGAGGTGCTGGGGATGAAGTGGTAGATGTGTGTGTGTCTGTTGGGCTATTGACTGTGGGTATGGTGGATGTGGTAGATGTCTGTATGTTTGTAGTTGTGGTGTCTGTGTTTATGGTGCTTGTGGTGGGAATATGGGGGTCTGCTGGGGTGTTGTTTGTAGATACGATGGGTGTGGTGCGTGTGTGACTGTTGGTGTTGTACTTGTGAGTATGCTGGATGCTGTGTGCGTAATGCTGGGGGTGGTGAGAGTGTCTAGGTAAGCAGTGACTGTTGTCCTATCCGTGGGTGGTTGTTGTTTGCGTGTGTGCCGGTGTGTTTTGTGGTGCTTGTGTGTGATTCTCTTGTATGTTGATGTGTGCAGATCTGTCTGTGTGTTGGGGTAGGAAGGAGGGATTTAGATTGGGAAGAGGGAGGTGGAGAGAGCACGGAAGATGGGGGTGACTGGCTGCCATCAGTGAGGAAGCCAGAGCCTGAAAAGATCTCTATAGGCCAGCCATTGCATCATGAATGCTTTCCATTAATGTGCTTGACTGTTGCAGCTGAATGCCAATCCCTGGATGGCATTCACAATGGCTGACTGAGATATAGAAATACGTCTCAGGAGGTCAATAGTCTCCTCACTGAGGGCAGCAGGGGTAACAGAGGCTTGAGCAGAAGTGCCTGTGGCAAAGAGACACCCATTGTCTGGGGTGAGTGGGCACGATCAACTGAGTGGGGAGCAACAGGAAGGGTGGCAATACAATGGGGTGTGGCAGACACAGATGGTACAGGGAGATACCCCAATGGGTCTGCCACCACAAGGGAGTGTCCACTGGAGGAAAAATCCAATGATGATGAGGATGTCATGGTCTCCCCTGTGGAACTCCCCTCACCCTCCAGGCCACTGGGTCTCTCTGTGTCCATGGTGTCTTGACCTAAGGTCCTGTGGCCAGATGTTTCCCCACTCGACTGTACCCTGTCATCTTCACCTGCTGGTACCGATGATGCAAACACCAAGAGGAATGGGGTCATTTCATATCCATAATCACACTTAAACAAAAGCTCTGATTAGCATATATTGCCATGATGTCAAGTAAGCCCCAGAAGAAAACTCCACCCAAGTGGCCCATACATGTGACATACCAGTACTGTATGCATGCAAGCCATATGAACTGTCAACAGCTGCCCGCAGGAAAATCTGGATCTTACACAACTACAATTGCATGGCTGAAGATGTGCAATCACGATACCCATTCAGCAAGCAGGAGACACCATCACCCTCAAACCTTTGCCCTATGGAGCAGACCTTTAGTACACAGTAGTAGGCCAATGCTAAATGCATTTCCATAGATCCCACACAAGGTAAAGTACAGATCTAATTTTCACATGCATGATGACCCAACAATACAGAATTATGCTTCAAAATCATGCCATGTTGATGACAAAAGTACATTATCCTGGTGAATGTGACATGGAAATACCTAAGTCACACTGGAAACATATCAACAATGCCCACTTCATCAAGTGATATTTGTTCCAGTAAAGTCATGGAGGTAGCATTAATGTTGCTCAGATAGGCCACACATGCAGCATGGAAACTATAGACATCACATGCAATATGTCAGGGAGAGATGTCCCCAAAATACACAACACAATGAATCTGTACGTTCCATGGTAATAACTACTAATGTCTGACACCCCTTACAATGACATACTGTGAGTGCATCAGTAAGTGCATCCTTTGTTTGTTGCAGAGGACCTAAGATTTGTAAGTACTTGTAGAAGGCCCTCGACATGTTTACCAATTGGAAGCTGCATCACTGACTCAGTTTTGGTCCTACCAACCCAGATGACTGGGATGAATGGATGTACCCAAACACATGTGATTTCAACATAACTGCAAGTCACTCCATGATGCTGGCCAAAAGCAGGGCACAAGCCTTACCCATTAAGCATGTGTAGTGCACTTTTCCACATGATACCACACCAAGAGCATAGATATTCACATTCTGGATCTAAACTCTAGACCTACCTGTCATGTTCCTCATTGCTACTGCAGTTGTACATGCCAAATGACATGCTATGATGGGTGAGGATATGTTTGAGCCAATAAACAATTGTGCCACACTCATGTACTATTTCACAGTTTGCAAAGCACATATAGGTGAGGGAATACAGATATCACCCCCATCAACATAGGTAGGCAATGCATGAAACACCAGCTTACAAATGTTGTGCAAAAAGAGAAAGGAACACATGCTGACATGTAGGCACAAGGAATGATGGCAAAAGTGATGGAACCTAAATCATGTCAATAAGCATTCCCCACTTACCAATGGAAAATATTGACCTATAGCTGCATCCAAACATCAATGTAAGCTCTGTCACATGTATGTTGGATATCTTCACATTACGTTCTGAATTGAGGCACCAGCACTCATCATATGCTGAAGACAAATAGCTTCTGGGTGGCAGATGCCTATATACACATTCACCCAGACACATGGTAGAGGGCAGTGATCCATCACCTACTTACCTTTGGCCTGGAACATTTAACAGTAGTGGTCTGTTGCATAGAAATTAACAAGGAGTTTATGGATTCCACCCAGTTTTGTCCTAGGTCCCTGCGCAAATATGCAAGGCACATCAGTATGCACCACATGACATGTCTACACAAACAATCACTCATCTACTGTGTGACACATGGCTCATTCCTGATTTTCAGGGTGAGCTGTCAGAACCAAACTCATTCACTTGGCAATGGACCAGACAAGAATATCCCCTGTACTCACCCCTTGTGGCTCCTGCCCTGAAATACCCATCAACCTCCGGATAGGCCACCACCAGAATGCGGGCCATGAGGGGGCCATGGTCTGACGGGCACTCTTCCCACGTTGGAAGGACCTCTCCAGCTGCACCTCTGCGATCTTCTGGGCCCAGCGTCTCAGGTCCTCCCACCCTTTTTCTGCAGTTGGCGCTCTGTGGCTGTGGACCCCCAAGGTCCACACCTTCTTGGTGATGGCTCCCCACAATCCCATCTTTTGATGGGTGTTGACCTGCATGGATGCAAAAGACAAATCAAGAGATGAAGTCTCATCGCAAATGGTTGAGTCACATACATGTCAGTAACATGAAGCTAGAACTCTCCTATTTGTCAGTGCACTGTAAGTGTGACATGTACAAGCCAATATGTACAGGGTCATGACTTCAGTTATACATTTCTCCATCTGCAGACTAACCTGATACCCTTCTCAGGCCCTAAAATGACTAAGAAGCTTACTGACATCATGTATGCCATTTTGTAACAATCTGACTGGGATATGAGCCGCTATGAAACACATCACACCTCTGTGGCTTCTGAAGCATAAACTCTTTAGGCATGAATGGACCAACACATTCACACTCTGTTAGAATGACTCCATGCATACAGTCCCTACTTGCAACTACCAGAGTACAAACTCCAACATTACACAACAATGAAGGGACTGGCATAGTGGGTACAGAGAGTGTCTTCCCTGTCCATGTGTGGATTTGTGGACTAACCAATGCAGACTCATGCCACTTCAGGGGGTGGGATTCAGTGGTATGTACCTGTGTCACAGAACATTCCTTTGGACATATGTGTCCATCCTAGAAAGACAGCATACAATGAACAAAGGCATGCATTGGACAGTTTCTGCTATGTGATCAAACTACTGAGTCACATATCATGGCCTCCCAGGAATCAACACACTGTCTGTACTGTGGGGCTGTCATTTATGAAATAAGCCTGTAGAGGACAAATATGGCCAATGGGAAGGGCTGTGGGAGTAAGGGACCTGTCAAGAGTGAAAGATACACATTGACAATGATGTTAAGTGCACATATGGACTAGCTTAATGACTTACCTATGTACCCATTCCTAATCTAATCAAAGGAATGAGGCATTTGTGATAGGATTTTACACTAGAGCCTCCTATTGCCCACATGACAGGATCTGTGGCGGTATAGGGAGTGGGCAGAGTGCCACAGTTGCATAGCACCAGTGACTCCACCCTGGCCCAGACTAGGACCCATACTGGAAGATACATTTGTCAGGCAATGGTCTCTGTAGCCTGAGCAGACTGAACCTGCACGACACTCCATTCCCATCACTTCCGTACATGACAGTACATCATGTAGCCAAAAGCAACTTGGCATGTGGTGTGTGAGGCAACCTGGAGGACACAGTGACCCATGCTATGCTTTTCAAACAACAGTTTAACAAGGGCAGGTGTGTTTAGAAAACTCTCTGCCACCATACACATTGTTCACATTGCTCTCAACTGACTCATACAACATGCATACTCAGCTCATGCTATCATGCACATACATGTTGTCTGACTTGTACAACAATCATGAAGAAGGGGATGACAGTGAATGGCAATAATGTCTCCTCGACTATTTATGTGTATCTAACACAAGGAGGATCTAGGAGCCCAAAAACCTCCCACAACACAATGTGACTGAACCTCACATAAGGCACTGGCCACCAATACCTGCACATTGATCATCCCATTGATGCCACACAGACAGCCACGTGAGTAGTCAACCTGGCACACATGGCTACATTCTAGTCTGTGAGGAGGTAAAGGATGGTGAGGTTCAGAGAAAACTGTGCACACAAGATACTTACCTGCTTCTCTGGTGTGCCATAGAGCTATCCACATATGGGTAGGACCTCACCTACTAGCCTTTCCAGCTCTCCTGGATAGAAGGCAAGGACCCTATAACCTTCTGGATGTGACATGATTGCTCCCAGAGGCAGTACACAGCAGCTCAGGTCGTGGAGGTCTTGCTGTCAGCAGAGTTAGGAGTCAAGTCAATGAATCTGCAGAACATGACGATCATGTCTGCCACATGTGTGGTCATCATCACCGACGCATGCAATCATTGACCCCTATCCCCACTACTGGCAACAACGTAAGCCTATGGCTGTATCTGCCATGACTGCAACCGCCTATCACCAATGCGAGTTTCACCAGTGGTCCTGAGCGGTTCCTAATGCCAAGTGGAGTAGGTCAGGCAGCCGCCATTTTAGAGGCCTGAAATGCTGTATTGGGCTTCACAAATTGTGTCACGCCTCTGAAAAAGTTGTTTTGAGATCATAAACATTATTATTCTGTCTTGTCATGTAGATCCTACTACTCAAACACCATTGTAGTGTGTTGCAGGGCACAGATGACATTTAGCACTGGGGCACAGACCACCCCCACCAACTGTCACTCTTGCAGTTGGGATATCCAGTCACATTTCGAGTAGCAATTGTGATGCACATTTTTGAGTTTGGTCCAGATACATGTTGTGGACATGTGTGGAAAACCATGGGGGTCACATGTGACCCTTGTGTCCTTTGCAGCTCTGATGTGTCCTGGTTGCCATGTCTATCCCTTCTGAAATGCCTTGTCACATGATATCATTGACATGCATCTTGTATGTTGCTGTGGACACAATGGCTAATGTTAGAAATCATGTCTTGTCATACAAAGGTAAGCATGGAGGGGAAGGATGTGACAACCACCTGTCTACCGTCCACTGCCGGGCCTTCAGACCACGAAAGAATACCACATATTACTCCTGTAGAGTCTTAATAGGCAAAGAGTAGTGGACTTATGTTGTCAGTTGGAGCAGATCTGATGCCAGCTATTAGTTATCCAACCAGCATACCACCCATTGTACACGTTATGTCAGTACTGCACTTCCTAGCCACAGGGTCCTTCCAACATACAGTGGCCCTGTCAGCTGGCATGTCTCAACCTATGTTCAGTCTGGTGTTGAAGGTGTACTCGCAGTAATATTGAAACACCTGAACAGCTATATCCAATTTCCTTGACATCAGGATTAAGCCCATTTGAAGCCTGACTTTTATGGTTTTGCAGGCCTCCCACATATGGTTGGGGGCATTGATGGCACACATGTTGGCTTGGTCCCAAGGTATGCCAATGAATAAGTGTAGCAACAGAAAGAACTTCTATTCCATCAACGTGCAAGTTGTCTATTTGGCGGATCGTTACATTTCACAGGTCTGTGCCCATTATCCGGTTTGAGCCCATGATTCCTTCATAATGCGGAACAGCACTATACCCCAGCTGATGTGCAGAGGGGCCCAGCTGGTTGGTAAGTCACATCTTTGTACAATGTGAGGTGCTACAATCCCGAAAAGAGGGTTACTCATTGTTGCACATATGTCCCATTCCTTAACGGGAGACTCTGAATATCCAAACTGTCCTTGGCTATTGATACCAATAAGGAATCCAACTACGCCAGGGAAAGTCTGCACCAATTAGGCCCATGGAAGAACAGGGTGGGTGGTGGAGCAGGCTTTTGGACTCCTGAAGGCTAGATTTAGGTGTCTGCACCGGACAGGTGGAGCCCTCCTCTATTCACCCAGGAAAGTGTGCTCCACAACATTGCCCTGTGGAAGAATATCCTGTACATCCCAGAAGAGGGGAAGCCTGCAGTGCCACTGGGTGAGACTCATGAAATGCTAAGTGAGGAGGACAGTGGTGAAGAGGAAGGAGCTGACTTGCAGGAAGATCTCATCAGTAGCTACTTTTCATGAGTATAAGTATGTCATGTAATGTAACAACGGTGACTGTACTAAGAACTGTAGGCACTAGAATGTGTGGAGTACAGTGTTTTGGCAATAAGTAGGAAGCTAATACTCTGCAATATTCAGCCAAAGGGTACTTGAAGTGTTAATCTTTGAGATATACCCACCTTGATGTTGCTACTTTGTTTGTGTCAGTCTTGGTGAAATGTAATTTGATTTCCATATGCTTGCCATATCATTTGTTTAATAGGTATTTTTTCAAGCCTATACTCCCTGTTTTGTTTTTGTATAGGTACCTTCACCATGACATCCTCATGTGGGTATTTCAGAGTTGTAACATTGGCAGGTATCTGATGTATTTTCGACATACAAAGTGAACAAGGATTGTTCCAGGTAATGTAGGTCACAGATTTGGGGTATATGAGACCTGTGTCAAGACAGCTTGAACAGTGTTTGGATGGAAGGTCAGAAGTGCATTTTGGACTTGCTTAGTGGTCTGATTTGGGCCAATTGTATCATGTGTTTAATCATGTGGGCATGAAATATGTTGTCATCAAGTTCAACCAATGCAGTCACTCTTCACATAGGCTAAACACTCTTCTTGTATGTCTTGGATGTATCTGTAGATGTGTTTCATCATTGCAGGCCACAGTGCCTGTGCCACAACACTGACATAAACTTTTGTCATACGACTAGATGCATAGTCATTGGATTATGATGGGCCTTTGATCAGGGACTGTTGAACTGTCCTCTGTCTGTACCTTGGTTTATATTATATTAGATGTCTTTAGTTTGGTATGTAATAAGGCTCAACTGGTGAAACCATTCACTTTTTCTGTTTGCCTGATCTAGAGGCTGATGTCTGACAAGGCCCTTCCTTACGTGGTCTGGGGGGCTGTAATTTGGTATGTGTACCCTGACACAATTGAGTCAGCCATTCTTGGCTATGACAATCCAAACATTTCAACAGCCTATGGGGTCATTCTGACCCTGGCGGTCCATGACCGCCATGGCGGAGGGCGGCGGAAGCACCGCCAACAGGCTGGCGGTGCTTCCTGGGTGATTCTGACCGCGGCGGTAAAGCCGCGGTCAGAAAAGGGGAGCCGGCGGTTTCCCGCCGGTTTCCCGCTGGCCCAGGGAATCCGCCATGGCGGCACTGCTTGCAGCACCGCCATGGGGATTCCGACCGCCTTCCCGCCAGCCTGTTTCTGGTGGTGTCCACCGCCAGAACCAGGATGGCGGGAACGGGTGCCGTGGGGCCCCTGGGGGCCCCTGCACTGCCCATGCCACTGGCATGGGCAGTGCAGAGGCCCCCTAACAGGGCCCCACAAAGATTTTCACTGTCTGCTGTGCAGACAGTGAAAATCGCGACGGGTGCCACTGCACCCGTCGCACCCTTGCAACTCCGCCGGCTCCATTCCGAGCCGGCTTCATTGTTGAAGGGGCTTTCCCCCTGGGCCGGCAGGCGGTCTTCTGGCGGTTGCCCGCCGGCCCAGCGGGAAAGCCGGAATGGCCGCCGCGGTCTTACGGCGGGAACCGCTTGGCGGGCGGCGACCGCCGACCGCCGCGGTCAAAATGACCGCCTATGTGTTGTGCACTGGTTAAAATGTTTTGGTGTGACCAGACACTTGTAGCAATGTGTGTGTGTGTGTGTGTTGGTAGTAATCCTTAGCAGGACACTGTACCTGTAACATATCCTCCCTTGCATTAGTATCTTGTGTCTTCCTCATTTACTTTACATGGTCTTACATCTCTACATAGCAAAATGTGGAACAGAAGTAAGCATTTACTGACTTTTTGATAGATAGATTTATTGAAAAATCGCACATAAAATAATATTGGGGCATGTTGAAAAGAACAGTGAATGTATTAGTCATAGTGGATGAAATCATTGGAGTAGATGCCACACTACTGGAAGTCCAAAGTCTACTGTACTCCTCCCATAAAAATGTAAGGGAGCTGAAGAACAGTCAACAAAATGACTATGACACACAAAAAGGAGGTCATTTAGGAAGATGTCACTTGCTGGTAGTGGTGGGTGTCTTGCAAATCCGCACCTTCTGGAGTCTCTCCTGAACGTCCCTGCTTGCATGGTGGGGGGGATCTGGTGCTACAGAGGCAAGGGTGTCTGGGGCTGGTTCGTCCCGTGACAGGGCTTCCCTTCCAGTAGCTGGCACAGATGAAGGGCCTGGTGTAGATGTGCCAAAGGAAGGGGTAGAATGTTATTAATGATCCTTGATCAGGGTAATATTAAAGTCCATTAACACCCCTGCTAGGGAGGCCATGTTGGTACTGAGGGCCTCCCTCTGTTCATGCATATCCCTATGGATGTCCCACTGCAGTTGCTTAATCTCCCAGATTTCTGCAAGTATCTGGCCCATCACGCCTTGGGACTCCTGATAGACCACCAAGACGTGGTTGATGGTGTCCTGGCAGGGGAATCCCCAGTGGCCTCACCCACTTGCCCATAGCATCCCTCCCATGCACCCTACCCCCACTAGCCTGTGCCCTTGCTGCAGGGTGCCCCCTCCCCCCACTGGTTCTAGGACCATCATTGTCCGAGATGTTTTGCTGTGACTAAAGGTCCTGGACTGGGGGGCACAAGATGTTGGACACTGTTCTATGGAAATAGGTTTGGGGGGCGACTGTCTGCCTGTGATGTCAAGGCAACTGGGCTGGGATGTGTTGATATGCCACAGTGAGACTCACTCTTAGGGTCTGACCAGGTTGTCCAAATGGGTCAGAACCGTCCTTTACCTCCAGATATCCAGGAGTGTCTTCTTCACTGAGGGCTTCATCCAGGGAGGTAGTGACAATCTCTTCTGTTTGCTCTGTGTGCCCAATGGCAACTCAACCTGTTGATGTGAAACATAAAATGTTACTGGTTGTATTGTGACATCTACCTCCAAAAGCTTAGAGTGACATTTTGCAAACACATTGTACATTATTGATTTGCAGGTTATCCTTTTGTGACAGGTACCCATGCTATTGGTTGTATTGACCTGACATGTGGAATCATGCCAATTCCATATAAGTCAAGGATCTGCTGAAAGGTGCAGGTCATTGGCACTTGGGAGGAAGGGCTGAGAATTTCATCTTGCCACCAGTGCAAACAAAACAGTGGCTAGGCAAAAAATATATGGCTTTGATCATTTAGAGGCCTAGTCGATTGTTATGCAGGCAGTCCCAGGACTTTGTTGTATATGTGATTGGAGTCATCAGGAGGTCAGTGCTTTATCAATCTGTCAATCTGTATGTGTCTGTTGCCAATACCATTTTGGTTATGCATCTGGAGGCCTTTGGGATCCTTGTTTTGCTGAATGGGTAAGGTGCCCTTCTTGTCCTCAATAGTTTCATCTTGTGCCAGCAGGTGAAGATGGAGCTAGGTAGCAAGACACATCCCTGAGTTAAGCATGATCTATATCTTGGTCCCTCTCAGGTGAGTAAACGTCAAGTGAGAGTTAGCAGACAAGGATTTTTCCACAAGTGACCATTGTTCTGGTGTTTGGAGTCACTGAAATAGTGCCTCATGGGAGTTGTAGTCAAGTCACTCTCACTACTCCCCAATATATTATAAATGTTTTTCTCCCAGGTGAGTAAACTTCATTTGAGAGTTTCCCTACAGATGCACTGTGGCTAGGGAACACCAGGTTGGTGATTGGAGCTCTAGAAACAGTTCCTTTTGGGCTTTGCAGTCAGGTCACACCCTCTACCTCCCAATTGGTATCCTGCCAGATGAGTAACCTTTATTTGAGAGTTTACTAACATATGCATTGGGGTACGTGAACAATGGGCTGGTGGTTGGAGTTACGGGAACAAGCTAAGTCTCTGAGTTGCTGTCATATCACTATCACCCATACACACTACACAAATGTTATCGTCCCAGGTGAGCACACTTCAATTGAGAGTTAACAAACAAGGGTATTTGGACAAGTGAACACTGGGCTTGTGGTTAGAGTTGGAGAGGCAGAGCCTCCTGGCCTTATCAGTCATGTCAATACCTCTACTTCATACACTTGGTAGATGTCAGTCCCCCAGGTGAGTACACTTTATGTGTGAGTTCCCAAACATAAGTTATCCGAGAAGAGGACACTGGACTGGTTGTTGGTGTGACAATAAGAGAGACTCCTGGGAGTTGCAATCATGTAACACCATGTACTACACACACTGCAAATGTTTTCCTGCCAGATGAGTACTCTTCAATTGAGAGTTAAGACACGGGGGCTTTGAAAAAAAAGAGAACACTGGTCAGATGTTTGTAGTGCCTCCTGTGAGTTGCATTCTGGTCACCCTCACTACTCCCCAATGCAAATGTTATCCCCTTAGGTAAGTGAAACTCATTTGTGATTTGACAAACAGTGGTCATTGGAGAAGAGAACACTGTGCTGGTGTTTGGAGTTACAGGTATAGGGCCTGCTGTGAGTTATACAGTCATGTCACTCTCTCTAGTACACACATTTGAACAATGTTCTCCCTCCTAATGAGTAAAAGTCAATTGAGAGTTCACTAACATATGTATTTGGGCATGTGAACACTGTGCTGGTGGTGGAGGTTAGAGAACCAGAGCATGCTGGGAGTTGTAGTCATGTCACTCCCTGTACTTTCCAACACATGACAAATGGTATCCTCCCATGTGAATAAACATCATTTGTGAATTTACTAACATGGGTATTTGGAGAAGGAAACACAGTGCTGGTGTTTGGAGTTATAGAAACTGGGCCTGCTGGGAGTTTCAATCATGTCAGTCCCTGTACTACACACACTATTTCATATGTTATCCTTCCAGGCGAGTACACGACAATTGGGAGTTAACAAACATGGGTATTTGGAGAAGAAAAACTGTGCTGGTGGTTAGAGTAATTTAACAGTGCCTGCTGGGAGTTGTAGTCATGTCAGTCCCTGTACTACACACATTTGACAAATGTTATCCTCCCAGGTGGATACACTTCAATTGAGAGTTCACAAACAAGGGCATTTGGACAGGAGGACACTGGGCTGGCTGAGTGGAATAACAGTAACCGTGCCTCCTGGCCTTAGCAGTCATGTCAGTCTATGTAGAACATACACTATTCAAATGTTATCCTCCCAGGTGAGTACACTACAATTGGGAGTTAACAAACAAGGGAATTTGGAGAAGGAAACACTATGCTGGAGGTTTGAGTAACAGTAACAGTGCCTTAATGGAGTTGTAGTTATGTCAGTCCCTTTACTACACACGCCTGTCAAATGTTTTCCTGCCAGGTGGGTACACTTCAATTGAGAGTTCCCAAACAAGGGTATTTGGAGAAGTAAATACTGGCCTGGTATTTGGAGTTGTGGAACACTGCTTGTTGGGAGTTCTAGTCATGTAGTCATGTAACTCTTCCCAAGTGAGTAAACTTAAATCGTGAAATGCCATACAGGGGCCTTTGGACTGATAGACATTGGGCTGTGGTGTGGAGTGACAGTAAAGGTGGCAAAAGGTGAGCAGTGAGCATGCATGGCCTAGCATTTTGGTGAGATTTTTAGTGTTGTGACTTACCAGACTCCACTCCCCCAGGTATTCCTGCAAAGCCCTCAGGATGCAGAATGGCCACGACCTTCTCCTCCTAGGGAAAGAGATATAATGGGACACTGGAAGGGCCGCCACCAGTCTTCTTGGCCTGCAGCTGGTGCCGGGAGAACAGGGAACGGACTTTGCCCCTGAGGTCATTCCATCTCTTCTTGATGTCCTCCTTTGTATGCAGAGTGGTGCCTACAGCATTCACTCTGACAACTATCCTGTCTCACATTTCCATTTTCCTACTGAGAGGTCTGTGCTGAGCTTTGGCTACAAACAATTATGGCTCTATTCTTATGATATCCACCATGACTCAACTCATCTCCTGAAAAAAAGGGATTTTTAGAATGTGACGTGGTAGAAAAAACAAAAACAAATGAGTGACAGTGACTTATCAAAGAGGGGAAGTGCAAAATGTTGTGACTAGACAAATGTTAGTGCAGGGTGTTGTATGAGATGTGGAAAAAAATAGTACCTATATCTGTGCAGGGTGGGAAAAAACGTGGTCTGTCTTGGTGGGTCTTGCTGTGAAAATGCAGAAGATTGTGGTGTGTGAAGAGGTGTGTTTTACAGTGTCCTTTGCAGGTATGTCCACTGGGTGTCAGCTGTGTTGCTTTCAAATCCAGCCAAGGGGCCTTTGTGTATTACTTGGGTAACAACAAACTGTTGTGGTTCGGACCACCATTGGCTGACCACCACAGGTGGCCGTCACTGCGACCTTTGGCCTGTAATACCATCAGTGATTGGTCACAGTGCTGTTGAGGCTTGACGTCCAACCACCTATTTCCAGGCTTCCTGCCACTGGTGGTCTGCTGTTTTTGGTTGGCGGTAGATGGTCCTGCCTGTATGACACGAAATAGGGCAGTGTTTTAAGGACCACAATGGTTTGGTGGTCTGACTGCCAAACTAGCAATGAGGCCCTCAGTGTCCAATACCTTTCCCAAAGTGGTTTATATTTGAGTGGGAATACAAGATGTAACCCCTTCATTATCCAATATTTCACAAAATACATTCTACTTTTTGGATGTTTACTGTGTAGTTTTTAAAAGTAAACAGCAAACCATGGTTTTTACAATGTATTTATTTTGTTGTTTATATTTTATTTAATGAATATTTTTACATTTAATTTAACATGTATACCTTTTTCTAATTAAATACTAGTGTATTTATTGCAATGCTACAACATTTATGACACTTTGTTTGTAAATTAATGCTTAATATATTTTTGAACAGTTTTACTAATTTGGATTTGTAAACTTTTTTACAAAAATGCTACCTAATTATTTTTAACACATTCTATTGTTACGCATACAAGTTTGTCATTTTACAGCTCTATCATACTTGTTTAGTATATAGTAAATAGTTCATTATTTTATTGAGTTATATTTTCATAGTACTAGGTCCAGTTAGTTCTCAATAAATTAACCCCAGCGCAACCCTTGGTAACTTGGGAACAAGCAACAAGGCTTAACTTAGGAGACCTAGGGCCTCATTACAAGTGTGGTTGTCTTATGACCGCTACTCTCGCAGGGGCGGTCTGGACCAATGCCTATGTCGCAGTCCGACCGCCACATAACAACCGTGGTGGTCTAATTGCCAGAGACCTGGCAGCTCTGCTGGGATCTTGGATCCCGGCGGTCTGGTGGTGGCGGAGATTCTAATTCACCAGATCAGCTCTGCATACTTGCTGCCCTGCGGATTACGACCTCTTTCTCCTTCAGCCTTTTCATGTTAGTAACACCCCCATGAAAAGGTGGGCAGAGAAAAGGTGAAGGGCAAAAGGGGGGCCACTGCACTGCCCATGCATTTGCCATGAGCAGGGCAGACCCCCCAAGTGCTCAGCACGTAATGTTCACTGTCTGCTATCCAGAAAGTGAACTTTGCGTTGGTGCTTGTGCAGCCTGCTGGCTACAGCATTGTCTCCTGCTCGATTACAAGTCGGAGACAATGCTAAAGCCTGTTTACCACTAGGCCGGCGGCATAAACCAAGGTTTCGACCCCCAGCCTTGAGGGAAACTCTTAATGCATCTGGTGGGAAGGTAGCCAGTGTGGCAACAACCACCCCGTCAGAAGTTTGGTGGATGGTGAAAACCTTCCGCCGAACTCCTAATCAGGCCCAAAGTGTGTAAAGCATTCAAATATCACAAACAGTAATAACATTAAGCACAGGAAACAAGCAGTTTAAAAATCCCAAACTAATTTAGAAAAATGGATTATATTTTTATCTTTAATTTGACACCAGAACAAATACAATCGGATAAGGGCAACCGGAGATATGAATTAAAAAAAATTATGGCCCTCATAACAACCTTAGCGGTCGGTGTTAAAGCGGCGGTAATACCACCAACAGGCCGGCGGTAAAAAAAATGGGATCACGACCACAGAGGAAACCGCCAACACAGATAGCCACTTTAACACTCCAGCCATCATGGCGGTAGCAACAAACACCGCAGCGGTCACCGCCAACAGACAGGCGGAGGACAATGTACCGCCCACTACATCACAACCCGCCAATCCGCCAGCTTTTCCGGGGCAGTACCAACGTCATCAAAAGCACGGTGGAAACAGTCTATGGAAGGGAAACCACTCACCGCTCGACACTCAGCAAAGAACCAGGACGCCATGGAGCCCAAGCTGCAGGTCCTGCCGATGCTAGTCTACCTACTCATACATGAGGAATATCAAAGGTGGCGGCGACGACCACGGTGAGTACTGCACCTAGCACACTGGGGACGGGGGAAGGAAAAAGAGAGTGACACACACATGGAACGCCAACACCCCCACCCACACCCTCACCCACAATACCATACACACAAACACATGCAACAACAGTACATTTACACCCCGTTAACCCCTGGAAGAATGCAAGGACAAAAGGAATTGAGTGAAATAAGTGATATTTTCTAAATATACAGATATACGTAACAAATAGAAAAACTCTGTATACAAATATTGTTAATATGTACAGAAGGCCGTACACTGTCCTTTGCAAATGTCCGTGGCCCACTGGGCCAAAAATCATGGGCCAAGCCCACACTTGACTCCTGCCTCAATACAGAGAAAACACTGCAGGGGCATCAGGTCGAAAACACACAGGCACCTCAGGGGACAGGGAAGGGGGGGCACCTCAGCCGGAAGATGGTACTATGCCACTGCTCCTCGAGGGGGCTCCATGCCCACAGCAATGTCCTAGGGAGTGCAAAGCCACAGTCTCTCTAGTGGGTGGTTTGCCCACTGCTTGGTCCTGGGGAGTGCAAAGCCACAGTCTCTCTAGTGCGTGGTTTGCCCACTGCCTGGTCCTGGGGAGTGCAAATCCATAGTCTCTCAAGTAGATGCCTTCTTCCACTGGTTCTGGAGGGGGCCTTGTGCCCAGTGTGCTTCATCCTGCGAAGGATAGGGAGAGTGGATGCCTTTCTCCACTGGTTCTGGAGGGGGCCTTGTGCCCAGTGTGCTTCATCCTGCCAAGGATAGGGTGAGTGGATGCATTTCTCCACTGGTTCTGGAGGGGGCCTTGTGCCCAGTGATGCAGCACTTGGGGTGTGGCAGTTCACATTCCCTCACCTGGGTGTCTGAGGCATGAGATTTGCATGGACGAGGTAGCATGATACTCCATAGAGGCAGGGCCAGACTCGATCCTGCGGTGACTAAGGCTGCAAACTGGTGGTAGTGCCGGTGCTGGTGGGGCTGCTTCCAGTGGTGGTGGGAGGCTCCAGGCCATCTCCTGCAGCCTCGAACAGACGCACACTGGGGCTGCTGCTGCTGACAGTAGTGGTGGCAGCGGAGGGGCAGGTGGCGGTGCAGGTGGCAGTGCTTGTGTCGGTGCTTGTGGCGGTGCTTGCAGTGGTACAGGTGGCGGGGCTGTCTGCCTTGGCTTTTCTGACCCTTTCTCACCTTGGCAGATGCTGCTGGGACCTTGGCTCTGGCAGCTGGAGTTTTGGAGGAGGCCTTGCTGGGTGGGTCATGCTCCTTGGCCTTGCTGCATGCTGGCCCCTTCTTCACCTTGGCAGGTGCCGGAATGGTTTGGTCCTTTGCAGAGGTCAGTGGCACACTGCCTGGCCTGACGGGTACCCCCTTTGATCCTCTGGGAGTTGCAGGTACCACTGCAGATGCTGACTTGGTGGCTGAGGTGCTGTCCTGGGGTCTGGACACCCTGGCCAGAGGGGAAGGATGGGGGGGGAGGGGTAGGGAACTGGTCAATGTTTGCCTGGAAAAGTTTTTTAGACACACTGGAACGGGAAGGTAGAGAGGGTTTGGGAGTGGAGGAAGAAGGAGTGGTTGTAGGAGGTGTCTGTCTACTGAGTTTGGGTGAAGGTGCATGGGCTGGATGCTGTTGTGAGGTGGATGGCTGTTGGGTGGGTGTGTACATTGTGAGGAGGGGTCACAGACACACTGGGAGAGGACACAGGGGACGTGTGCATGGTTGAGGGGTGTGTTGTGATGGGCATGCTGGTGATGGAGGTAATGGATGAAGATGTAGTGCATGCAGGTGTGAGTGTAGACACTACTGGGAGGGAGGTGGACGAAGAGGAGGAGGGGGACACAGTGGAGGCAGTGGATGTTGGTGTATTTGCATCGGTGCTTGTGTTAGTGCCTGTGAGATGAAGTGTGGTGCTTATCTTTGCCTGTGCCACATTTGTGTGGTGATTTGGGTGAATGCTGGTCTGAAGGTGTGCTTTGGATAGGCTGGGGTTTAGATGATTGGGTCTGGGTAGAGGAAGTTGGAGGGGGGAGGCTAGACACAGGGACAAGGGCAGCCATCAGTGCTGAGGCCAGAGCCTGAAATGCTCTCTGTTGGGCCATCACAGCAGAGCGAATGCCCTCCAGGTATGCATTTGCTTGTTGCAAATGCCTCTCAACACCCTGGATGGTATTCAGTATGGGTGCCTGCCAAACAGGGAGGGATCACAGGAGGTCAATAGCCTTCTCACTGAGGGCAGCAGGGCTGACTGGGGCAGGGCCTGGGGCAAAGGAGATGCCCACCCTCCTGGGTAAGCGGGCACGGCAAACACGCTGAGGGGCTGCTAGGAGGGCGGTGCTGGTGGTGGGGAGGCAGCTGTACCTGTTGTTGGGGTGGGCACAGAGGTGCCTGCCACCACCAGGGAGCTTCCATCGGAGGAGGAGTTGCTGTCTGTGGTATCCCCTCCTGTCCACGTCATGGTGCTCCGCACGCCCTCCATCCCACTGGTGCCATCACCCTCAGTGGATTCGGTCTCCAGGCCCATGTGGGATGCAGCTCCCTCCGTCGCTGGTGCCTCTACTCCTCCACCAGATTATGCTAATGCACACAAGGACAGGGTGACAAAACAAAAAGGGGAGGGAGAGACAGAGGATACACTTGGTCAATGCTAGCAACACCCCTACCGTTGACATACACAACACACAGGGAGCAGCCCTATTCACTCGGCCATGCCCACCCATTTCCTAAGACAGTCACCAGCCCATGGGGTACAATGCCTAACGCCAGCATCTGCACATCAGAAACCCACAGGACCCTGCCCAGTAGTAGATGGCCACTTACACTATTGGGGTAGGAGTGCGCAAGAGCCTGCCAAACAAGGTTCTTACCCTGACATGATTGCCCTGGCCTAGGGGCACCCACAGCCCACACCCCCCACAGAGGTACCTCCTAACACGTGCAAAGTCAGCTTTCAGAATCTGTACTCACCCCCTTGTGTCTGCTGTGATGCCCTCAAGCGCCCATTCAACTCCGGATAGGCCACCACCAGGATGCAGAACATCAGGGGGGTCATGGTGCGACGGGCACCCCTTCCTCTTTGGGATGCCAGCCCCAGCTGGGCCTCTGCCGTCTTCTTTGACCAGCAGCGCAGGTCCTCCCATCTCTTGCAGCAGTGGGCGCTTCTCCTGTGAAAGACCCCCAGGGTCCACACCTCCTTGGCGATGGCACGCTAAATACCCTTTTTCTGGTGGGTGCTGACTTGGATGGAAAAAACAGCAGAAAAGGGAATTAATCACCAGTCCGGCCCGTTACCTGCATGGCATGCCACCCCCTCACCCTGACTCCCTTCGCCCCACTCCATCCCATACAGTGAATCACCCCCATAACCACCCTCAATTGCGTACCCCTGCATGCCCTACACACTGCAAGCACACCCCTCCCAGCTCTGCATGCACACACAACAGTAATGCATGGGCAGCATGTAGTACTACTAATCCCACAATCCACCTGCATACACTAACCAAAGTTGGGAGGACAACATCCAAAACATTGGGAAATCCAGAAATGCTGAATATGTGACAGACAATGACCTTAACAAATCTTTCACATATCCACAGGTACCCCAGCCAATGTCAGTGGCAAGCATGAGCCATGGCAAACCAGTCCCACACCAGCAGATGCCCTCAGTGATGACAGTAACTCTGGATTTTTCGATCTGGATGATCTCCGTGGCCCATCTGGGACCACTGGTCAATTGGCTTCCACATCCCACACCCAGTCCACCACAGGCCCCTCATCCGACTCCAGCACCACAGCAGCCACCCAGCATCCCCAAACCTCTGTCCCCAGGACACGTTGATCACAAGTGTGCCCACCTGTACAGGGACCAAAGTCGACACGACACAGACAAGACAACGAAGGCCCTGGTGTAAGTGGGAGTGGGCACACCATTCAGGGCACACAGGCACAGGGGGCCAGAGCCAGTGGGAGTTTAGCTGTGCAGCAGGGGGAGGCCCAACCCAGGGATCCGACTGCCCAGGAGGCACTCACATATGTCCTGTGGGCCTACCAACAATCCCAGGACAGGATGGGCTAGGTGATTACCATCTTGCAGGAGAACCGGCGGCTGCAGGGGGTACACCACCAGGAGGTCATGCAGCAGTTGCAGGGCTTAAATACCAACATGGCCTCCATTGCAGTGGTGCTGGGTGACATGGCCAACATGATGCACACCAGAGAGCCCCTTCCACTAGCCAGTGTACTCACCAGCCAACAACATCTTCTGCAGCTAGTCAACAGGAGGTCCCGCCACATCACTCACAGGCCACCAGCAACCCTCCCACTGCAGAAGATGAACTACCACGCAAACGGTCCCTGTGACCCAGACAGACACTAGAGACTGTTGCCAAGACCCAAACCACCGCCAGGAAATGAGCCCCTCCTGAATGTCTCCCTTGTGTGCCACTGAGACACCTTGTTCACTTTTGACTGCCATTGCTCCTTTTCCTATGGCCCCATGGATAGTGGACCTGTGCTGCAAACCAACTGGGCCACTACACTGAAGTTTTCGTCCACCATCACCCCACTCTATTGCACTATCCCATCCTTTTTGTCACTTCAATAAACACCCTTGAAAACAACTGAAGTATTTGTGCTTTATCATACAACAATATGCAATGTCTTGACCTGCATTATCCTGTGCAAATGTCCTGAAATGTGTGAATCCATCCAACAAATGTGTGTAAGCAGTCTGTGGTCATCACATCAGTAGACAGTTGTGACCACACCAACATCTGCAAAAAGGGAAAGCATAAGTGACAGTCAATTCAGAAGTAAAGGTAGGGCTTGGAACAACACCGCAGCCACACAACACTTAACTATAATGGAGGTATGAACAGACATACAGTGTTACCTGAGTGTCAGTGGAAATACTGCTGCATCAAATGTGTCCTGTTGTCCACATCCTCCTCATCCTCATCACTGACTTCAGTGTCCTCTGCTGCCACTGGTGCATTGTCTCCCCCTTTCCTCCTGCAGGTAGGACACATGGAGTCTGAGGGCCAAATTGTGGAGCGTGCAGCAAGCCACCACTATCTGGCAGACCTTCTTAGGGGTATAGGGATCCACCAGTTACATGGAGGCACCGGAACCTGGCTTTCAGTAGCCCAAATGTAAGTTCAATAACTCTCCTGGTATGCCCATGTGCTTCATTGTACCGAATGTCTGCCCCTGTCCTCGGATTCCTCACTGGTGTCAACAGCCACAACAGGTTTGGGTAGCCGGACTCATCTGGCAGTAGTGAGGGACACACATTACTCATGTGAAATGGCACAGAGCACAACTTCAGGTGGCATACAGTGACCCACAGCAGGTGAAGACTCAAGCGCACCTATGAACCACACTCTCTGCCTCTGTAGTCGTGCTATCACCTGTAGGACTCGGCTATTCTTCAACACATAGCCATCATGCACAGATCCAGGAAACTTGGCAGTAACGTGGGAGATGTATTGATCAGCAAGACACACCATCTGGACATTTATGGAGTGGTAACTCTTCCTATTCCTGTACACCTGCTCATTTGTCCTGGAGGGACCAAGGCAATATGGGTCCCGCCAATGGCCTCAATCACATGTGGTATGTGTCCCATGGTGTAGAATGCAGCCTTCATAGTGAGCAAATCTTCACTCTGGCGGAATGAGATGTAGCTGCTCATGTGTTTTAGCAAGGCAGCCACAACTCTTCCAAGCACATTCAAAAACAGTGGCTGTGACATTCCTGCAGCCAAGCCCACAGTCACCTGGAAGGAACCACTTGCCAGGAAGTGGAGCACTGACAGAACCTTTACTGCAGGGGGTATTGCTGTAGTGCTAAAGATAGCAGGAATCAGATCTGGCTCCAATTGTTGACAGAGCTCAGTAATTGAGCCTGGTACAGATGATAGGAGATAATGATGTGTCATTCCTCCAGTGTAGCCAAGTCCACTAGGGGTTTGTACATGGGTGCTTGCCTCCTCCTCCACAGTGGTAGGTATCTAAGTAAACCAAACATGAGATGTGTGTGACTACAGGAAGTATGGACACAAAATATCACAGTACACAGTGCAGTCACATCAGATTAAACCAACAAGATTGTACAGTGCACTGGTGTCTTCTACATGCAAACGGACTTTCTAAAATATATTAATACTTTTCATTGCCCATTGTGTCTCATAGATGTAGTTGGAGTCACATGTCATGATTAGTATCCTCCCATTATAAATGTCCTGTCAACTACTCTTCTGCCAGCAGTGCACTGGTATGTGATTTATTTTGAGTGCCGGAGTTTACAAGCAAGCCAAAGTATGTAGCAGACTGAAATTGTCTTGCTGTGTACCATCGGTACCTATGATGCACATTAAATTGTCTGCCATGAGTACCAGCATTAGGAACTGACAACCGTCTGTCCTGTATACATGGAAAAGTGGAAGTGACCTCACTCCACCGGCATTTGGCATCATGGCGGAAGGCGGTTTGCACTGCCGTGCAACTCCTCATTGGTTAACATGGAGGTCTATGGGGCACAGGAACCAATGATGATCATCGCCGGAGGTGAGGGTGTTCACTGCCGCAGACGTGACTGCCATTTTGTTTGTCTCACTTCACTTGATTCCTGACTCTCTGCAGATCAACACCTCCACTGCCTATGCTGTTGTGTCCAGTGTCTGGAACCCACGATGGCCCGTGCTCCAGGGGAAGGAGCCGCAGCCTTCATATCAGAGGAGTTGGAGAAGCTTGTGGATGGGGTCCTATCTTTTTATGAACAGTTGTATGGGCCTCCAGTACAACAGATGAGTTTAATATGGGTACTTTGGATGCGACATGGCTGTATGAAGATGTATGTGTGTGCTGGCAGTGTGTCATTTGGAGAGTGTATTTTTGCTGCATGCAACGTGTATGCAGAGATACGGGTTATGTGTGGGCTTAAAGTGGAATCTATGCAGTATGTAGGCCATTTCTCTTACAGAATGGAGTGTTGAGTTCATGGTGTCCATTCTTCTGTGTTTCCTATACAGGTCAGCACCCATCAGAAGAAAGGGTTGTGGCGTCAAGGTTTTGCAGACCCTGGGGGTCTATAGCCAGCGGAGCACCCACTGCAGAAAACGGTGGGAGGACCTGAAACGCTGGGCCCGGAAGACCGCAGAGGCCCAGCTGGGGACAGCGTCCGAATGAGGGAGGGGTGCCCATAAGATTCTGACCCCCCTAATGGTCCGCATACTGGCGGTGGCCAATCCTGAGTTGGATGGGCGCTTGAGTGCAGCACAGCAGCCACAAGGGGGTGAGTACACACTGTGTGGCATTCTGTTTTGTTGCCTGCCATGCTGTTTGAGTGCTAGGTTCTAGTCAGTGGATGCCTCAATATGACGGTTTAACTAATCTTGTAGAGTCCTGCTTAGCAATGTAGGGTGGTATGTATATTTGATATTGGCAAGTAGCTGGCATGCCATGGCAGACATGGCTTAGTGAGTCCCAGTAGGTGTGCAGATGGTAGTGTTTGAGATCATTTATGCTGTTGTTCCAGGCAGTGGTTTGTCATTGTGGTTCATACTGCAAAGTGTTAGTCCCAGTGAGTGATTGTGATGTTTGCACCATATGTGCTGTTGTTGCTCTAATTGACCCTGAGCTCCCTTTCTTTCTTCCTCACACTTTCTGATTTTTTTCTCATCCTGTCCTTATGTCATTAGCATCATCTGGTGAAGGAGCAGGGGCACCAGTGGGTGGGGGAGCAGCAGCCCACTGGACCCAGGAGGCAGAGTCCACTTACGCCAAGGCAACCCGTGGGATGGAGGGCATGGGGAACACCACAGGGAGACAGGAGCTAAGATATCTGACTCAGCTTTCTCCTCCGATGGGAGCTCCCTGGTGGTGGCAGACCCCTCTGGGTCAACCCCAGCTACAACATCTTCTGCCACCCTCGTACAAGCACCGTCCTCCCAGTCGCCCCCCACCTAGTTGCCTGTGCCCGGTCATCCAGGAGGGTGGGCGTCTCCTTCACCCCAGGCACCTCAGGACCTGCCCCAATCAGCCACTGCTGCCCTCACTGAGGAGGCTATTGATCTCCTGTGATCAATCTCTGTAGGACAGTCAACCATAGTGAATGTCATCAAGGGGCTGGCAGCCTAGATGCAGAAATGCAATGCCTACCCAGAGGGCATTCACAGCGGCTTGACTGCCCTACAGAGATCGTTTCAGGCTGTGGCCTCCTCCTTGATGGCATCCAGTGTCCCTGGTTCTTTAGCCCCCCCCCTCCAACTACCTATTTCCAGTCCCAAAGTCCTCTCCCCCACCCATCCCACACACACAATCATACCAGCATGCACCCAAGACCACAGACAGGACTCGGACAGTCAAGCATAGGCACCACACTTCAATCCACAAGCACACACACAGCCAACACACAGAAGCACATACAACAACAGCCACTCCACTGGCTCCAATGTCTCCCCCTCCTCCTCCTTTCTCACAGTCACATCAACACTCACACCTGCAAGCACCGCATCATTAGTCCCAGATCCTGCTACCTATACAGCCTTGCCCACAGGCACCACAACAGCATACATGCAGACTAGCACCCCATTCACCACATGCTCAGTCACCACCACCACCACCATCACAACCTCATGCAGCACACACACCTCACTTGCAGACACCACCAGAACATACATACACACATCCTGTATTCCCTCTCCCTCTCTGTTTGGCCACCCCCTCCATAGACACATAAACTCTCCCACTCAGCCACTCAACAGCCATCCACCTCACACATGCACACTGTACATGTACCTGCAACCCAGCCCAGCACACCTACTCCTCCTCCAACCACTCCCTCTACCTCCACTCCCAAACCTCCCCCTGTAACCCACCCCATTTGAACTAAGAAACATTTCCTTTCCTGCCTTGACCTCTTCCCTCTGCCTCACCCCATCCTGTCTGAAAAAGGAAGGTCCCTCTCCCCCAGCCCAGTACTTCCATCTCTCAGTCCATCCATGTCCCTCCCACTGTAGCTGAACCTGCTACTAAGGGGCACTCTGGCCCCCGCTTCAAGCCAACACCTCTGCCTCTTAAGTAATGGAGCAAGGACCCGCCCCCTCCGAAACCCAAGTCCAACGACCCCCCTCCCAAGAAACCCCGCCCACCTCCCCTGCCCCTGGGGTGCCTGCCTACCATCAGCATCATGCCCCTGCCCAGTGGAGGGACTTGGGCTGTCATGAGTCAAGTTGGGCCTTGGACGCTGCCCTGTGGGTTTTCCCAAACACTGAACAGGCCAATGGCCCTTAGTGTATATATTTCATTTATTTTACTGTTGTTGCTGTTCCCACTGTATTACAGTGGTTGGACAAAAGGTCTGTATCCTGGCTTTTGAATTTATCTGCAGATAGTTCTCGGTGTGGTATGTGTGTATGGGATATGTTGTGCATGTGGGTGTGTCACTGTCCTCTCCCTCCTTTGTGTGCTAGGCAGCTGTACTCACTGTCGTTGTTGCTCCTGGACTGCTATCACGTGGTACAACATCAGCAGGACTTCCAGTTTGGGTTCCATGGCAGCTACAGACTCCTCTGTGTCTCTGGAGGTGAGTTTCTTCATAATATGATTCATTTCCACCAGGCTTTTTGTGGCGGTGGTCCCACCCCGGAAATCCTGGCGGTCTGCTATGTCATAATATGGTGGACGGGGTGTGGTGTTCTGCCTGCCTGAAGATGAAAACCGCTGTGGTCAGTGGATGAACCACACTGGTTGTTCGGGTGGTACTTTGGCTGTATATGGGAGGGGTAACTGCAGTGGTCATTATATGGCAGTCTTCGCCGCCAGCCTGGAGATGGACCTACTGACATCGCAGGCATGGCTGTCAGCTGACTGCCAATGTCATAATGAGTACATTAGCGCTTTTTTTCAGGATGAGTTTCTCACTGCGACGTAGTCGCAGATTGGATTCGACCTCCCTGTAGCCCTCTTTGAATACATGTTGCAAGAGACATCGATGAAGACTTTTACCTTCTGAGTTAGATGATTTTCACTGGCAGAAATCTTCATCCGGGCCAAACTTGAAATTGGATCTGACCTCCTTGAAGCCCTCCTCATATACGCTGTGCAGGAAGCCTCAGTCAAGTTTTTAAGTTCAGACTGTGTCATTTTTTTGAAACTTTTTCTCTCCAACGTCGGGTGACCCTCCAAAGCAAGCCAATTTCAAGTCGATGTCATTGGTTTGCCTTTCCAGGAGCCCCCGGTGATATCCTAGAAATCTATGGCTCCAGAGCTTTTCAGATGGATGAATCTGCAAATCAGGCCAGGATGCGGTCAATGTAAGCCTGCTTGACTCACTAGGTCAGGTCTGCCCTCTTATGAAACTTTTCTCCAAAATTTCACCAATCGTCTCCAAACTTCTGATCTTCTTCCAGAAGGTCTTTGAAGGCCCTTTAAGAGGCTATAACTCTCCCCAAGGTTCCAGAATCTCTGAGTTGCGCCTTGAGGGTTAGGACTTCAACTCCAGAATGCACCTGGCTCAAATCCAAAAGTGACCACTGGACAGTGGTCAGCTGGTCAGTTTCTTCAGGCTTTGATGCAAGGGGATCTGGCCAGCTATTTTCTACATTTAACAAATAGGAAGTCCCTTCTTGAACCAGTTCAAGACAGGCAAAGTTATTTTAGTGTTGAAGCCCAAGTATGCAGTTAGCGTAGTCCTTCAGAATGCAGGGTCCAGGTGCTGGTCAGGGGTCTAGCAGGACAGTCCTTCTTCTTATTGCCATTATTCTTTGTAGGAATCTGGGGTGTGGGCACAGATCTGCTGTATTTATCCTTGCTCATGGGGTGAAAAGCAGGGGGAGTCAACTGTCCAATCACAGGCAGGCCACCACCCTCTTTGATGACTACTTCCTAGGAAGTGTGGCAAAAATCAATCCCAGAGAGCAACATTCCTCAAAAATCCAAAATTGCAGAAATTAAATCTGTTAGGTCTGGCTGAGCTCACCCACTGGTGTGGCTATGTTCCCTTAACACACCCCTCTCCAGCCCTCTCCTAATCTTATCAAGGGGGACCTGGCCATCTGTTTTTGCAGGATATAGGGAAGATCCACTTGCAGGACCAAATGTTCTTTCCTTCTTTGAAGTCTAGTTTGGCTGCTCTCCCCTCATCCTGTTTCATCATCTGCGGAGACAGGTCTTCTCTACCAGGAATGTCCTTCGTGTTCAGCCCAGGCCACCTCACATATCATCAAGGTAGCCTGGCCAGGCTGACAGAGGCTGGCCAATCAGAGAAGGGCACTACAGAGCTGAAACTGGCAACTTGTAGGTAGAGTTATAAAACTCTTTCCCTGAGTTAGTTATATTAAATTCAGCAATGACAAGTTGTTGGATTTATTATAACAAGAAGTTTGATACCAAACTTGAAACATCTAACTCATTTTGAGACTTTTTTAAATGAAAATGAATTCTCCCATGTTAGCATATGGAGCCCGTCACTACAATGGGGGAAAATTGATACAGCTATTTTTCCCTCAAAAGGGCGTATAAAACATTTTTTATGATGTTCCTGTATATAGTTACACCACACTCACCATAGGGACTCCAAGGGCACACCTTAGGGGTGGCTTATGTAAAAATAAGGTAGTTTAAGACTTTGGAACTACTTTTAATTCCAAAGTCGAATTTGGGGTTAACTTTAATTTAAAAGCAGCCAGCAAGGAAAGCTTGCCTTTAAAATGACACTGGACACCTCAGCAGTGTACCTATGGGTGCACTTCCTTTGCTGGTATCCCTAAACCTACATACAAAACCATATACTAGGGATTTATAGGTATGTTGATATAGCTAATTATAATTAGTCTAATTTGCAGATTCCATTCTACACAGAGCACTGACCCTTGGATTGGTTAGCAGTACCCATGGCACAGCCAAGAGTCAGTAACCAACAGTGTCTGTCCAAAAAGTTTGAGGGTGACCAGGGCAATAAGGAAGACTTTCCTAAAGTGTGTGTTATAGTCTTAGTTTTATCTTGGAAGGGTTTTTTGCGGTAGTTTGTGTTATGTTTTGTAGTGTTGTGCGTTAGGTCTAGTTATAATTTTATACTGTTATTATTTCATTTTTGATATTGTGATATAACTTTTTTTGTGTTTGTTTAATACTAATGTCATGTTTATGTTGTGTTTGGGAGTTGTGATTTGTCAGGGAGGCTATATTATGTTTTCTTACAGGTTTACAGCTCGAGGGCTCATATCGATGTGTTTTTAATGTGTTATAATGTTTAAAGAAATTATTTTGGTTTATTGTAAACTTTTTAATTTCCTTTACATCTTTAGGATTTTATGGAGCTGTTTCATATCTTTACTAATGACTGCTGATTTACCTGGGACTGTTTCATTTTTTCATTTTTTGGGGCTCTTTGGAAGTTATTTGTACATTTTTGTGGAGTTGGACATGGGTGAATATTTCCAGGCACACAATTGTAAGTATGAAATTTCTATTTGTTTTGGATTGGGAAGGTTATATTTTATCATGTATGTGCCTTTTTGCTGTATTATGTGTATTTATTTTGCTCTAATTGCAATGCAGATGCTATTTTATTTCTCTGTGTACAATTTAATTGGTTTCATGTTGTGTTTATTCTAATATTGTGATTTGTGGTTGCTGATGTGTAGATTTTTAATTATGTGTTAAAATAATCCATTTTTATTTATCAGTCTTTTACTCTATTCCAATGGTTCCCAACCTTTTGATTTCTGTGGACCCCCACTTTAACATTAATAGAACCCAGGGACCCCCACTGAATCATCATGGGAATCCGGGGACCTCCGCCTGAGCGATTACTGGAAGTTGGGGACCTAATTTGTAAATATTTGTTCATATTTTTTAATTTCTAGGCTCTGCGGGCCCCCTGAGAAGGCTTCGCGGACCCCCAGGGGTCCCCAGACACAGGTTGGGAACCACTCTATTACTAGATTTTTTACTTATTTATATAAATATTTTTTATTTATTTATTTAAAAATGGTTATTTCATGGTGGAGTTTTATTTTTGTAATCTTTACTGGTTAGTACAAAGGTAGGTAGGTGATTTATAATAGTGATTTTGCTTTTACTTCTAAGTAGTCTACTCCTTTGCTAACAATAAAGATCCTCACTTAACATTATAACATTCATGCATTTTACTTGTTTGTTTAAATATTTAAGGTCTAGTTTACTGAATGTTCTATCGTAAGTTGGTGGTAGCTTTGTCCATTTTGGAGGACTTCTACAAATTTGTATTGTGTTGGTCTACTGTGACTTGGAGGGCCATCCTCTTACTCCATTGTTGGTTTTGGCTTGTTAAGCCATGTTGTTCTCGTAGACATTCCACTATGGTATTTGGAATTTGGGTTAGCTCCTCTACCAAGAGTGGAGCAGCCTGCCAACATACGTGTCTTCAAAATAGTCCATTAGGGATCTTCTTTCAGGCTCATTTTGTTTGAAAAATTAAGGGGCATATTTAAGAAAAGTAATGCTGCACATAGTGCGGCACCACTTTTCTTGCACCCCTTAGCGCCCACCTAACGTCACCATGTGTGCACCATATTTAAAATATAGCGCACCATGGCAGTAGCTAGGGGACTATCGTTAGAAATCTTTATGCCAGTCTGGTGCTTTGCAGGACTAGCATCAAAAAGGTTGAAGCTAATCCTGCCAAGCACCCTGAGGCCCACTGTAAATAATGGAAGCCTCCTTTTAACCCCTTCTCTGAGCAGACGTTAAAAGTGCCCAAACAAATGATGCAAAGAAATCTGTTAGATTTCTTTAAAGCAGTTACACCATTTTTGGCCCCCTTGACAGGGGAATGCACCCTTTGCATAGATTATGTATTATATAATGTAGCATAAAGAGTCCCAAAGTGGGCGCAATGCACGTTGTAATATTGTTTTTGGCCTTCTAACACCACATTAGTGTAAAAGAAATTACGCTAATGTGGTGTTCGTATGTTGCTAGGGCCTCTTAAATATGCCCATACTTTTCTATGAATATCTTGTAGTGGTTAGCCACCTCTGTTACAGGTCCTTACAATAGTGCAATATTTGTTATAATTTAAGGCAATTTTGCAGTTTGTTGCATATTATACACTAAGGACGTGATTACGATGGCAGTCGATCCTGCCGCTGATCCCCAATATGGCAGTGGGGATGCTGCCGCTAAGCTGATGGCCTCCCCAATGCTGTACTAGTACGTTTCCGCCAGGCTGGCCAGAAGAAGCAGTGTGACGGCATTAGCTTTGGCTCTCTGAGAGAGTTGAAGCCAATCCCAACACACACAACAAACTGGGTTGAAAGGGGGACCCTGCACTGCCCATGACATGGTTGCGGGCAGGACATCCTAGTGGCACCAACTCTATCTTTCTGCCAGCCATTTCATGGTGGTGACATTGCCATGAAAAGGCTGGAGGAAAGGAAAGTTGTGAACAACGTGTCATTGCCGCCATGGGTATCTCCATGCTTGACCACAGCTTTCTGCACCTTCGACATCGCAGGATATATGATCCTGGCAGTGTTGGTGGTGTTGTGGCAGTCTGACCACTAGCATCCTAATCTGGTGGTTGGAGCACCAAGGATGCAGTGGTTAGACTGCCACAGCAGGCGCAGCAGACATATGGACCACCGTACTCATAATCAGGCCTTAGTGTTGTTCAAACAAAGCAAGTGTCAGAGATAACCCCAGACAAACTAAGACTCAAACAAGTAATGTGTTGTCTACCATTGAGATAGCATTACCCTAGAGTTGTTCTTTGACATTTCTGGCCAAAATGGGGAACCCCATGATTATCTTGATGAGAGATGTATGCAAAGGAAAATAACGCTGCCTTCAAGGAGTGAAACCAACATTGTTGTCTTTGTTAAAAAAGGCAAAGATTTCATAAGACTAAGTTTAAGTAGGCCAATCTCTTTAATCAAGAGTGACACCAAATTTTACTCCATAATATTGTCCTTACGCCTTCCATGGATTGCTAAAATAGTTATGTCCTGGCCACATCGCTTTATCCCAGGTAAGAATACAACTGAACATATATATAGAGGAATAACGTTGATAGACACAGCAAAGCAGCAGAAAAACCATTGCCATTTATCCTGCTAGTTTCGGAGAAGGCATTTGATTGTGCCAGTGGGGTATAACTCTGAGAACTAATGGATCCTCTAGAATTTGATCTATTAAGGCTATGCATAACTCTGTGACCCAATTGCTAAAGTACAAATTATGGGAGAATCATCAGAGTCTGTTGAAGTAATGTGAGGGACAAGACAGGGTTGTCAGTAGCCTCCTCTACTATTTGCCCTACCTATGGATTTATTCTTAAGGAAAGTAGTAACATGTATGGATATTGTTTTGTTTTATGTCAATGGCAATTCAACTCAAATATTTACTGATGCTGATAACAGATATATATTTTTTAATCTGTTTTTATTTAGTTTGAAAAACTGCAAGCCAACATTAACATACAACACAGTGCAAGTTACAGCAAAGCAAGATGTCCTCGATACATAATGATGCCGAGGGCGCACACACCAGAGTACCATCAGTGAAGTCATAACCACTACACTGATCTTATCCTTAATCCCTCTTACCTTCCCCACATCCTAATGAGACCAGGTGTTAAATAACATAGACATATAGAAATATATCGACTCCATCACCTTATCGCTACTTGCAGAACCTACATCCTCCTCACCAGTGAACCTCTCCAACAGTGCACCCCAAGCTGCCACATCAGCAAGTGCCCACTCATCGCTGCATGTCATTCGCATATGTTGCTCCTCCGCTGCCCCCCAACTCCAGCAGATCTCGCAGCCAGCCAGGAGTCGTAGGGGTCCGCGTACTCATCCAACCAATTGTTACTCTACGCTTGGCCAGTACCAATGCTAGCTGCTCCATTCCGTACACTACCCCCCTACTTCGCGGCTCACACACCACTCCAAAAAGACAGGTCATCTGGGTTGCCTCCAATTCGAGTTCAGTAGCCTCCGCAATCGCCACTATCACTTCCTGCCAGAAAACACAAACCACCCTACAGGACCAGGCCAGGTGCAGGAATGAAGCACCAAGCTCACCACAACGAGGACAGCACGCTCCTCGGCCTGGGTCAATCTTATTTAGTTTATTGGGTGTGAAATATGTTCTGTGCACAAAGTTGAAATGCAACAGTTTGAACCTGTGATTGCATGACACTGTTCGGACCAACGATAAGGCCGCATCCCAATCAGCGTCCTCTATGGGCAGCTCCAAGTCAGCCTCCCACGCTTTACATCCTGCGCTTTTCACACCCGGTTGATCCTCCCACAGTGCTTTGTAGAACCGAGTGATCAGGTGCGTTCCCTCGCCCCAATTAAGCAATCCATTTAATACGGAAGAGGCCTCAGGGGCAATCGGGAAACTGTCCCAGATTTCACGGGCCACACTTTCAGTTTTAGCATATTGCAGAAACTGGGCAGAACCCAACTCAAACAGATCCTGAGCATCAGTAAATGAAAGAAATTCACCATTAGGGTATAGGTCACCAGCCACCTCACAACCTCCTAACCTCCAGGCCTCTGCAGAGATTGTCCTCGCCATAACCCGAAATGGAGAAAGATCCCATATCCTTAACTCCCTATCAAAGGGAGCCCGTCTGAACACCTGTTTCACCACCTGTTCCCAGATCCCAGGACGGACAGCGCCACCCTACTCCGCCGGCCCACCCATTCTAGGGAAATCAACAGACTATCCAAGCGACTAAAAAGTTGCGCAGCCAGCGGATACAAGGAGTTCTGTACCAGATAGAGGCACCGGGGCAAAAATACCATCTTTGCTACTGCTGCACGACCCATGACGGAAAGAGGCAACTTATTCCAGAAGGAAACCGAGCATTCTAAGCCCATTACTACTCACTCAACATTTTGTTTATTATACGCATCTACAGAATTAGTGACCCAGATACGCAAGTACCTAAAGCTGTCAACTTCCCAGTGCAACCCAACCCCAGGAAGCTCAACCTGTGGAATCCCAATGAGAGACCTCAATGGGAACAGGAGCAATTTTTTCATATTAATCTTGAGACCAGAGACAGCCCCAAAAGCCTTCAACCTCTGTAGCAGCGCTGGCACCGAAACACGGGGATCCCGCATATAAACTAATGCATCATCAGCATACATGGAAATCACGTGTATGGCCCCACCCACCAGAATCCCCCACTGCACCATCTCCTCACGGAGCCCGTTCGCCAGTGGCTCAACCGCCAGAGCAAATAAAAGGGGTGAGAGTGGGCATCCCTGTCATGTACCCCTGTCAATCTCCTGGATGTTCGATATCTCTCCCCCCACACGTACTTGAGCTGTTGGGCAAGTGTACAGCAGTCGAACCCAAGCACAAAAGCCGGGGCCAAAGGCCATGCTCCGCAACATCTCCAATAGATATCCCCACTCTACTGTGTCAAGGCATTTTCCAAGTCAAGAGACACCAGCGCCAATTCTGTCTCCATTGCCTTAGTCTCATGCAGGACATGTGCCAAGCAGCGCAGATTAGAGGACGTACTACGACCCGGTATGAACCTGCATTGGTCCTCATGCACCAGACCCTAAATCACACCCCGGAACCGAGTGGCCAAGATCTTACAGAGTATCTTGACATCACTATTTAACATAGTCAACGGTCGATACGAGGAGGGATCTGCAGCATCCCCCCGGCTTGAGCAACAAACACACTATACCCTGACACATTGTGTCTGGTAGCATACCACCCATCGCACCTCCTCAAAGACTTCCAGTAACTTCTCCCGTAGTGTGAAGGAAAATGCCTGATACAGCTTAACAGGAAAGCCGTCACTGCCAGAAGATTTGGATTTTGCCATTGCCGTCACTGCCTCTCCCACCTCTTCCACAGTGATCGGGAGTTCAAGAGCATCCCTACTCTCCGGGTCCAACCTCTGCAGCCGCATCTGCTGCAGAAGCTTCCCCACATCATCCTCTGCCAATACTGTGCCAGCCCTAGATACCCTCTGGAAGTGAGACGCCAATTCCCATAGAATGTCCATACACCCAGTGAGAAGTTCACCCTCAGTGTTCCTAATATGCAGTATAGGCAGAGCCTCCACGTCCCATTTCAAGATCCACGCTAAGAGTTTACCTGATTTATCACCTTCTCGATGCAAACGCTGCCTATACCCTCTCAATGTTGTTCGGCTTAGTGTGTCCCAACAAGCATTAACCTCCTTGTGTAGCCTGAGCTCTCCCACCCAACCGTGCTGCCGCTGTACCTCCCCCAATTGCACCTCTAGGTCTGTAAGATCCTGCTCTAGCTGTCTGCGCACCCCACCCACCATGCTTATGCACTCTCCCCGAATGACTGCCTTCATAGCCTCCCTTTCCAGGCCACAAGACTCAGACGTGTTCCAATTCAAGTCCATATATTGTTTTATAACTGAACCCACTCTTTCCCGACATCCCTGATCAGTCAGTAAATCTGCAGGCATATGCCAACTTCGAGATGTGGGAGTGGCAGTCTCTCCCCATTACAATTGCAACCGAACTGGCGTGTGATCAGAAAGAAACCAACCCAAATGAGTAACATCTATGACAAGCGAGCTGTTGAGACCACCCAATAGAAACCTGTCTAGTCAAGTATAAGTATTATGTGTTCTGGAGTGACAAGTATGTTCCCTACCTTCAGGGTGCAGTTCCCTTCAACCGTCCCAGAGACTCAAGTGTACCATCACGTCTCTAAGAGATTTTACCAACAGTGGTTTGGTTCCCCGTTTCGGTGGAAGGCGATCCAACTCCCCATGTAACACACAATTGTAGTCCCCTGCCCAAACCAAAGCCCAATCCGCACTATCCCCCAAAATCTCAGGTATTCTGGAATAAAAGGAGGGATTGCCTGTGTTAGGAACATATATATTAAGAATAACAATGGGTAGACCATCTAACATACACTCCACAAGCAAATAGCGGCCCTCCACATCCACCTCACTGTATACATGGGTAAAGGGGACCCCTGGGGCCACCCACACAGACACCCCTTAGGAAGAAAAGGAGGATGAAAACATCTGTCCCTGCCACTTCATAGCCATTTTATGCACTTCCTCATCAGTCATGTGTGTCTCCTGAAGACAAGCAATGTGAACCTTGTGTCTTTGTAGGACTGAGTGCACCCTGTAGCATTTTGTATAACTTTTCAAGCCCCTGACATTCCATGTCAGCATGTTAATAGTACGATCCATGGCAATACAATGTGGTTCCTCCACCGGTAGGACACAGCCTCCTGTGTGTTACCCCCCCGCAATGAGACAAAAGAAAGTACATATTGCACATCTCGCCCTAATACCCGCACTGTTGAATAAACTGCAAACTAAAACAAACCTCCCACCACCACCAACCCCACCACAGAAATACAGTAAAACAACCAAAACAGACCATACTCTAAGTCCTGTCCTTAAATGCTGCCAGGACCACAGCCTAAACCCCAACTTACCATAACAAATGGCCTACCACAGCTGTTGAGTGACCACCCTCCCCCGGCATCAGTTTACAAATGTATCCAGGACACCCCAGACCTAAGTTTCAAAAGTTCTAGTGGTGCCCCGGAGAGCCAGGTAAAATCCAGCCCACCCGCATACCCCCATCAGGACCGATGACAAACAGCACCACAGCAAGGATAACAGTCAGGTCATTGTGGAATCCCCACCCGCTTCCAACTCCTGCTCCAAAGCTGTACACGCAACCGATCAGCAGTCACCACCGCCATTGTTCCATCTCACTGTATCTCCACTCTGTGACATGAATCTGCCAGCCGACCAGTGCCATGCAATCTCCAGTCCGGACTTTCCACTCCAGAAGCCCGTCGGGCGACGCCTCCAGTTTCTTCTCGGAGCCACCTTGTCCCACATCTCCAACCATCGCCACACCTTCTCTGGGCGATCACAAAAGTGTGATCTCCCTCCCGATAAGACCTTGAAACGTGCCAGACACAGGAGCATGTATCTAATGTTCATGGCTCAGAGTTTCGCCTTGACCTCCATGAACCCCTTACGAGAATTCTGCACCTCTTTTGTGTAATCAGGATAGATAGAAATCTTGCAGTTATCTGCCTTATTCGACTCACATGCAGCATGCAGCACACAGCACACAGTCCCGGGCCTTGTAGTTAAGTAGGTGGGCAATAATTGCTCTAGGCGGCGCACCGGGCAAAGGAGGCACAACAAGGGCCCTATGCGCACGCTTCACCACAAAGACTCTAGATAGCCCATTTGGCTGCAGCACATCTCTGACCCAGTTCTCAAGAAAGGATTCCATGGCAGACCCCTCCGCGCACTCCGGAAAGCCCAGCAACCTGGCATTGTTCCACCGGGACCTCCCTTCCGGGTCCTCCAACCGCGCCTCCAAGCGTCCGACCGTGGAAGTGGCCTGCACCATTTGCTTTTGCAGCATCCCCACCTCAGACTGTAGCTCTGCTATGGAACCCTCCGCCACCTTCACCTTGTCGGACACCTTCCGGAGGTCTGCCAGCAGCAGATTGACCTCCACCGCCACCGCCTCTATTTTACCCTCCAGTGCCACCCGAGAGCCCTGGATGGCCGCAAGCAGCTCCGCTCGCAATGGCTCTTCAGTGTTCAGTGCTGTTCCGGCAGCATCTCTGTAGGAGGCTGGCCTGGCTTATAGTGGGTACCTTGTGGTACTTACACCTTGTGCCAGGTCCAGTTATCCCTTATTAGTAGATTAGAGGTGTTCTAGCAGCTTAGGCTGATAGAGGTAGCTATATCAGAGCAGCTTAGGCTGAACTAGGAGACATGCAAAGCTCCTACTATACCACTTATATCACTTAGTACTATATCATAAGAAAACACAATACTCAGAGTTACTAAAAATAAAGGCACTTTATTTTAGTGACAATATGCCAAAAGTATCTCAGAGGATATAGGGCCATATGTACGAACACATTTTTCCCATAGACACACTATGGGTAAAACCCTTTGCTACATCTGGCCCATACTCCCTAGGAGGTAAGTAATATACACAAAATATGCACACACAGAAGCACCTGAACAGGCATTCAGAAGATCTGAGGATGATGGTCGACTCAGAACAACAAAAGATGGTCCCACGACGTCAGAGTCCAACTCAGCGAGTTTGGCAATGCAGGACAGAGTGCTGGGGACCTGGGTTAGGCTGTGCACAAAGGAAGTCTTGCAAAAGTGCACAGAAGCCTAAGCGGCTGCAGTTCATGCAGTACACAGGATTACTGTCTGGCGAAGGGAGGCAAGGACTTTGGATTTGGACAGAAGGGCCACTGGACTGTCGGAGCTCCTGTGTTCCAGGGACCACGCTAGCCAGGATGAGAGGGGACCCAGAGGACCAGTGATGCAGTAGTTTGGTGCCTGCTTTGGCAGGGGGAAGATTCTGTCGACCCACGGGAGATTTCTTCTTGGCTTCCAGTGCAGGGTGAAGGCAGACAGCCCTCTGAGCATGCACCATCAGGCAACAGTCGAGAAAGCTGGCAGGATGAGGCGCTATAATGTTGCTGGTAGTCTTCTTTCTACTTTGTTGTGGTTTTGCCAGCTTCCTGGAGCAGCCAGCGGTCGATCCTTGGCAGAAGTCGAAGAGGGAAGTGCAGAGGAACTCTGGTGAGCTCTTGTATTCATTATCTGGTGCGATACCCACAGGAGAGACCCTAAATAGCCCTCAGAGGAGGATTGACTACAGAGAAAGGTAAGCACCTATCGGGGGGTCTCTGACATCACCTGCTGGCACTGGCCACTCAGAGCTGTCCATTGTGCCCTCACACCTCTGCATCCAAGATGGCAGAGGTCTGGGACACAGTGGAGGAGCTCTGGGCACCTCCCCTGGGAGGAGCTGGTCAGGGGAGTGGTCACTCCCCTTTCCTTTGTCCAGTTTTGCGCCAGAGCAGGGCTGGGGGGATCACTGAACTGGTGTAGACTGGCTTATGCAAGGAGGGCACCATCTGTGCCCTTCAAAGCATTTCCAGAGGCCAGGAGAGGCTACTCCTCTTAGGCCCTTCACACCTATTTCCAAAGAGAGAGGGTGTAACACCCTCTCTCAGAGGAAATTCTTTGTTCTGCCTTCCTGGGACTGGGCTGCCCATGCCCCAGGGGGGCAGAAACCTGTCTGAGGGTTGGCAGCAGTGGTAGCTGCAAAGAAAACCCCGGAAAGTTAGTTTGGCAGTACCCAGGCTCTATGCTGGAGACCCAGGGATGCATGGAATTGTCCCCCCAATACCAGAATGGTATTGGGGTGACAATTCCATGATCCTAGAAATGTTACATGGCCATGTTCGGAGTTACCATGGTGAAGCTACATATAGGTATTGACCTATATGTAGTGCACGCGTGTAATGGTGTCCCTGCACTCCCAAAGTCCGGGGAATTTGCCCTGAACAATGTGGGGGCACCTTGGCTAGTGCCAGGGTGCCCACACACTAAGGCCCGTATTTATACTCCGTTTGCGCCGAATTAGCGTCGTTTTTTTCGACGCAAATTCGGCGCAAAACTAACGCCATAATTATACTTTGGCGTTAGACGCGTCTAGCGCCAAAGTATGGGCAAATAGCGTCATTTCTTTGCGTGAACGCCTTCCTTTCGTTAATGAGATGCAAGGAAGGCGTTCCCGTCTAAAAAAATGACGGCGACGCAAATGCATCGTATTTATACTCCCGGGCAAAAGTCACGCCCGGGAGGTGGCGGGTCAAAAAACCCCGCATTTGCGCCACTATTTAACGCCTGGGTCAGGGTAGGCGTTAAGGGGCCTGTGGGCTCAAAATGAGCCCACAGGTGCCCTCCCCTGCCCCCAGGGACCCCCCCTGCCACCCCTGCCCACCCCAGGAGGACACCCAAGGATGGAGGGACCCACCCCAGGGACATTCAGGTAAGTTCAGGTAAGTATAATTTTTTATATTTTTAAATTTTTTTTGGGTGGCATAGGGGGGCCTTATTTGTGCCCCCCTACATGCCACTATGCCCAATGACCATGCCCAGGGGACATAAGTCCCCTGGGCATGGCCATTGGGCAAGGGGGCATGAGTCCTGTCTTTACTAAGACAGGAGTCATTTAAATGGCGTCTGGGCGTCGAAAATAATGGCGCAAATCGGGTTGAGGCGATTTTTTTGCCTCAACCTGACTTGCCCCATTTTAAGACGCCCTAACGCCATTTTCCCCCTACGCCGGCGCTGCCTGGTCTACGTGGTTTTTTTCCACGCACACCAGGCAGCGCCGGTCTGCTAGCGCCGGCTAACGCCATTCCATAAATACGGCGCCCGCATGGCGCTTCAGAATGGCGTTAGACGGCGCTAAATTTTTTGACGCTAAACTGCGTTAGCGCAGTTTAGCGTCAAAAAGTATAAATATGGGCCTAAGTAACTTTGCACCTAACCTTCACTAAGTGAGGGTTAGACTTATAGGTGACTTATAAGTTACTTAAGTGCAGTGTAAAATGGCTGTGAAATAACGTGGACGTTATTTCACCCAGGCTGCAGTGGCAGTCCTGTGTAAGAATTGTCTGAGCTCCCTATGGGTGGCAAAAGAAATGCTGCAGCCCATAGGGATCTCCTGGAACCCCAATACCCTGGGTACCCAGGTACCATATACTACGGAATTATAATGGTGTCCAGTGTGACAATCAGAATTGGTAAAATTAGTCACTAGCCTGCAGTGACAATTTTAAAAGCAGAGAGAGCATAAACACTGAGGTTCTGGTTAGCAGAGCCTCAGTGATACAGTTAGGCACCACACGGGGAAAACATGCAGGGCATACTTTATGAGCAGTGGGGACCAGGCTAACAGGATCCCAATGACACAGGCAAGAACAAACATACATACAGTAAAAATGGGGGTAACATGCCAGGCAAGATGGTACTTTCCAAAAATCTCCACTCACCTCCAATCTCACTGCATGCTGCGGGAGAACCACCGGGGTAGTACACTGTTCCATTGTGTTGCCCTGTGATGCATCCATCCATTTATGACACCCCATTTCTCTCCTCGCCAGGTCCAGATGCAACAGACAGCCTCCCACAGAGTCCTGACAACAAAGTACCACAAAAACAGTATTCGCTGCTCTCCACTACTTTAAAGAACACTGTCTAGCCAAGCAGTCAGGTCGAAGGGCTGAAAGCCTCTCCAGCAGCCGAGGATCAACCAGGAAACAATTATCAGCAAGGTCAGAATGTGTTTAACAATGCAGAGGAGCGGCAAAAATAGTGAAGGAGAATAAAAGTTAAAACAGCTCTACTAGGATGTCCAGGGGCAACTCCGGGTACTCTCGCCGCAGCACTCTCCATCCAGCAGTGTGGTCACTGCCTCCGCTCACCTCCCAGCTCGGGCATCCGTCCCCCCAAGCTCACGGCCACACAGGCCCCCCCAGGCATGGCAGCACAATAAGCCGCACACCCCCAGGTCACGCCCGGCAGCAAGCCCAGAAAGCAAGCCTCCTTAGGGAGCCAAGGTCATTGTCGTCGAACACAGGGGGGCCCTAGCACCTTTGGAATGTGCACTGTCTTTCGTAGAAGACCATGCACATTCCGAGGGTGCTGGGCAGGGTGACCCCTGCATTCCTCACCACATGGTGGTGGGCAGTGCAGGGGCCCCTCAATGTGGCCCCCAGCACTGCCTTTCCATCAGCCTGGCAGAATAAGGACTCGTGATCAGCATGGTGGTACTGAACTCAGCACCGCCGTGGCTGACCACAACTCCAACCAATGCCACCCTCTCATGACCCATGATCTTGGTGGTGATGGCGGTCACCTGGCTGTCCGACCACCAGGGTCGTAATCTGGCAGTCAAACCACCAGGAGTGTGGCGGTCTGACTGCCCCTGCAGCTGTGCCGCCAAAGTTGTAATGAGTGCCTAAGGCCCACATTTGAGACGACCTTGTGCCATCTAATGGCACATTTACTAATTTATTTGACAGTAATGTGGCATTAGATGGCCAAAAACGCCACATCTTATTTACAAGTACTTTACTTTGTAACCGCTTGCACCACATAATGTATGCAAGAGGGGCATTCCCCCGTTAATGAGGCCGCAAAAATGGTGCATAGAAATCCAAGAGATTTCTTTGCGTCATTTTATTCTGGCATTTTAGATGCCTGCACAAAGCAGGCATTAAAATTGGGCATGCCATTGTTTTCAATGGGCCCCATGTGCTGTTCAGGGTTAGCGCCAACATTTTGGTGCTAACCCTAAATAGTACATCAATGGTGTCAGAAATTGTAATGCTATTGCCCCCTACCCTGCTCCATGGTGCACCGTATTTTAAATATGGCGCTCACATGGTGGCAGTAGGGGGTGCAAGGGACCACAAGAAAAGTGGTGCTACATGTAATGTAATGGCATTTTTCTTAAATCTGGCCCTCAGTCTTTTTTTTCATCTTCTGAGGTCATGGATAAGCTACTGAAGTTTGCGTAAGGAGAGTGCATCCCAGTTGGGAAAGTTGGGCACGAAAACTAGGTTTGTGCCGCTTACAGTTTTGATGCTCTGAAAATGAGCTATACCTTCTTGAGTTATCCCACTGGTGATTTCGAGAAACAAAACAATTGATAACATCTAAAAGAGAATCCTTAACCCCTTTAATGCGGGCGTCGGACACTGGCGCGGTTTCATGACCAGTGGCCGACGCCAGAGATGGGTATCGAAAATCCTTGGGTGCATCGCACCCGAGGATTTTCTTTTTTTTTTTTTCCCCCAGGGAGACACGGAAGAGCTTCCGTGTCTCCCCCCTGAACCCCACCCGCCCCTTTGTGAAGTCAGCACGCTGATGTCACTGTGTTGTTTCCCCCATCGGAGCAGGAAGCAGCCGTAGGGCCGCTTCCTGCTCCAATGGGGAAAACGGCCCCAAACGGCCTTCCCCATGTTCGGGAAGGCCTCGTATGAAAGGGGAGACTCTCCCCTTTCATACGAGGCCTTCCCGAACGTGTTTCCTGGCCCTCGATCGCAGCACAGCTAGACACCAGGGATTTCACTTGGGGGGGTCGGCACCCCTAGAAAAACAGGCCGGACCCAATCCCGGGCCCTATTTTTAAATTTAAATGTTTGGGTCCCCTGGGGGGGGCGCGATCGCGCCACCCCCAGGGGCTAATTTTGCAAAAAATAAAAATAACGAAATTGACAGGGGGTCGCCCATAGGCAGGGCGACCCCCTGTGGGGGCATTTTATTTTTAGTAGTTGTAGGGCTGTCAGTGCATGTGTGGTTTCCCTGGGGGCTACAATCGGCCCCCAGGAAAACCAGACCCACCAGACCCACATATAAAAGTGATCTATATATATATCTTATATATATATATATATATATATATATATATATATACATTTGCCACCAGTTGTCTTGCAGTTGCAGCTTGCTTCTTCAAAGCAGTGCACATACTTCAACTGACGCATTTTAACTGTAGCTTTTAGGCAGCAATAAAGAAGTCAAGTAAGTCTTGTGATTATGTTTCTGCTACAAAAGGATCAGACTTTTGTCTAGTGGCAGTTTTAGTGCCATAAAGAAGCGCAGAAGGTTTATATGACTACTGCAAAGAGCAAATCTGTATTTTAAGTAAATAGCTGAGTACGTTAGTAAAGTCAGCCACTACCTGCTCTATGATACAAATGAAATGTATGTGCAGGGTGGCTATGGAGAGATGAAGAGCACGTTTGCTGGGTGGTAATGAGGGAATCCGAGGAGGAGGACATGGGAGTGGGAGCACCAATAATGATTGTTGGACTGGGCGCAGGAGGTGATAAGACTGTGACGAATGGTATGTGACAAGGTATTTGAGTGTCTTGAAAGAACGTGCTGATTGAGGGAAGAAGGGCAGGTAAGGTGGCCTCTACTGTTGCACGTATCACATACACACACCAGCAATTTTGTGACTGTCTATGTAGGCTAGTGTTTTAGAGCAACAGTTTAGCCAATAGCAGAGATGGCATCTTGATGGATGACTGCTGCTGACGTCACTCTGGTTATGGAGGACAGCTCTGACATAGGATCATAGACTGAGACATCAGATACTGAGACAGCATCTGAGGGATAGGACAATGGCGCAGACTCTGGGAGTGATTGTTCAGTTGGAGGAGTCCCATTGGATAACTCCTTCCAGTAAATTGTGAGGGAGGTGATGAAGGCAGTCCTGTTGTCCCTTCGCAAGCACAGTCTGTGCAACAGGGCAATAGTGGGTTAGCCCAACCCAGAGAGCAGGTGAATGCGGGGGCAAGCACAGAGAGGGTGCTCTCTTGGGAGCTCCCCAATTTAGTTCAGCCCCGAATTCCACTGCCCAAATTGTATTGTGGAGACATCAAAATTATCTATCACAAAACAAACTGGTTTTGTAAGGCAGGCACCTGTGTTTTTGGTCCTGGGTTCGGCGGCTATATAGGGAAACATACTAAACCCAAACATTTCTGGAAACTAGACATCTGGAGGAGTCCACAGAGGTGTGACTTGTGTGGATTCCCCAAAGTTTTCTTACCCAGAATACCCTGCAAATCTGAGATGTTGAATAAAAACTCTATTTTTCTTGCATTTCTGTCACACAAACTACAGGAATATGCCGCAATCCACAAAATTCCTACCACCCAGTGATTCCTCAGCTGTCCTGATAAAAACACTACCCCACTTGAATGCCTATACCTAGTACCTGCTTAAGGAATGGATCACCCTAGGGTCAACAGTTGCCTCATGTAAGTAACAACATTGACCGTTGTGTGATCTATTCCTGTCGCGGGCACTAGGCCTACCCACACAAGTGAGGTACCATTTGTATCAGGAGACTTGGGGGAATGCTGGGTGGAAGGACATTTGTGGCTCCTCTCAGATTCCACAACTTTCTGTCACCTAAATGTGAGGAAAAAGTGTTTTTTGGCCACATTTTGAGGTTTGCAAAGAATTCTGGGTAACAGAACCTGATCTGTCAGCCCATCCTGGATTCCCCTAGGTGTCTAGTTTTCAAAAATGTGCAGGTTTTGCAGGTTTCCCTAGGTGCCGGCTGAGCTAGAGGCCAAAATCTACAGCTAGGCACTTTGCAAAAAACATGTCAGATTTCAATGTAAAAATGTGATGTGCCTAAGTTGCCTACCCACGCAAGTGAGGTACCATATTTATCGGGAGACTTGGGGGACACAGAATAGCACAACAAGTGTTATTGCCCCTTGTCTTTCTCTACATTTTTTCCTTCCAAATGTAAGACAGTGTGTAAAAAAGATGTCTGTTTGAGAAATGGCCTGTAATTCACATGCTAATATGGGCACCCCGGAATTTAGAGATGGGCAAATAACTACGGGGACTGATTCGCACTTGTTTCCTCAATATCAAACGCCTTCGAGGTTTGCCATGCCTTTTCAGGGCCCTGTTAGGGATATGGTGCTCCGGGAGTGAAAGGATGTGGACAAGTTTCAGGTTCCGCGGTTCCTTCAGAAGCTGTATTTGCTGGAAGGGGAAGATGTGTTGCCACCCTCTGTTAAACTGGATTCCATTTTGGCAACTCTGATTGGCAAGACGACGGTCAATCCAGAGGATTGTGATCCTGCTGATGCCACTGACCGTAAGGTGGATTCTGGTCTAAAAAAGGCATGTGCGACGGAGAATTTGGCCCTCACAGCGGGTATTTTTTCTGCTTATTCTGCACAATCTTTGGTGCAGGATTTTGACAAGCTGGCGGTTGCTGTTCAGGAGGATTCGGAGTGTTCGGAACTGCTGGCTGTTATGGAACAACAGGCCAGGTTGCTGGCAGACATGTCTTCTGATCTTGTCCGTACTTCGGCTCTGGCGTCGGGAGCTTTGATTGGGGCTCATAGGTCCCTCTGGTTCAGGATGTAGAAGGCGGATCCTGGGGAGAAGTCTGCTTTCCTGAGACTGCCTTTTGAGGGGCGCAATTTATTTGGAGATCAGTTGCCTTCCATGCTTTTGAAGGCTTTTAAGGACAGGAAACACGCCTTGCCTTAACCCCTTCGCTGCCAGGCCTTTTCCCCCTCCTGTGCCAGGCCTTTTTTTGCCTATTTGGGGCAGTTCGCGCTTAGGCCCTCATAACTTTTTGTCCACATAAGCTAACCAAGCCAAATTTGCGTCCTTTTTTTCCAACATCCTAGGGATTCTAGAGGTACCCAGACTTTGTGGGTTCCCTTGAAGGAGGCCAAGAAATTGGCCAAAATACAGTGAAAATTTCATTTTTTTCAAAACAGTTTGAAAAAGTGGCTGCAGAAGAAGGCTAGTGGTTTTTCCCCTGAAAATGGCATCAACAAAGGGTTTGCGGTGCTAAACTCAGCAGCTTCCCAGCTTTCAGGAACAGGCAGACTTGAATCAGAAAACCCAAGTTTTCAACACAATTTCGGCATTTTACTGGGACATACCCCATTTTTGCAATTTTTTGTGCTTTCAGCCTCCTTCCAGTCAGTGACAGAAATGGGCATGAAACCAATGCTGGATCCCAGAAACCTAAACATTTCTGAAAAGTAGACAAAATTCTGAATTCAGCAAGGGGTCATTTGTGTAGATCCTACAAGGGTTTCCTACAGAAATTAACAACCGAAAAAGAAAAATATTGAAAATGAGGTGAAAAAAACATAAATGTTTCTCTACGTTTTACTCTGTAACTTTTCCCTGCAATGTCAGTTACGTCTGCTGGACTCCTCTGGTTGCGGGGATATATAGGGCTTGTAGGTTCATCAAGAACCCAAGGAACCCAGAGCCAATAAATGAGCTTCACCCTGACGTGCGTTTTCATTCTATACCGGGTATACAGCAATTCATTTGCTGAAATATAAAGAGTAAAAAATTGCTATCAAGAAAACCTTTGTATTTCCAAAAAGGGCACAAGATAAGGTGTTGAGGAGCAGTGGTTATTTGCACATATCTGAATTCCGGGGTGACCAAACTAGCATGTGAATTACAGGGCATTTCTCAAATAGATGTCTTTTTTACACACTCTCCTATATTTGGAAGGAAAAAATGTAGAGAAAGACAAGGGGCAATAACACTTGTTTTGCTAATCTATGTTCCCTCAAGTCTCCCGATAAAAAAGATACCTCACTTGTGTGGGTAGGCCTAGCGCCCGCGACAGGAAACGCCCCAAAGCGCAACGTGGACACATCCAAATTTTTGGAAGAAAACAGAGGTGTTTTTTGCGAAGTGCCTACCTGTAGATTTTGGCCTCTAGCTCAGCCGGCACCTAGGGAAACCTACCAAACCTGTGCATTTCTGAAAACTAGAGACCTAGTGGAATCCAAGATGGGGTGACTTGCGGGGCTCGGACCAGGTTCTGTTACCCAGAATCCTTTGCAAACCTCAAAATTTGGCTAAAAAAACACATGTTCCTCACATTTCTGTGGCAGAAAGTTCTGGAATCTGAGAGGAGCCACAAATTTCCTTCCACCCAGCGTTCCCCTAAGTCTCTCGATAAAAATGGTACCTCACTTCTGTGGGTAGGCCTAGCGCCCACAAAAGGAAATGGCCCAAAACACAACGTGGACACAACATATTTTTTCACAGAAAACAGAGGTGTTTTTTGCAAGGTGCCTACCTGTGGTGTTTGGCCTGTAGCTCAGCCGGCCCCAGGGGGTGGCAGAAATGCCCTAAAATAAATTTGCCCCCCCAACCCCACCCTCCCCCTCCGGGAGCGACCCTTGCCTACGTGGTCGCTCCCCCTGCGTGACATTGGCGCCAAAAAACAAATCCCCGGTGCCTAGTGGTTTCTGCCCCCTTGGGGGCAGATTGACCTAAAATCAGCCAATCTGCCCCCAAGGGGGGCAGAAATGGCCTAAATACAATTTGTCCCCCAGGGGAGCGACTCTTGCCTGATGGGTCGCTCCCCATCTCTAAAAAAACAAACAAAGAAAAAAAAAAAATCCCCTGGCGCCTAGAGGTTTCTGCCGCCCCCAGGGGCACATCGGCCTAATAATAGGCCGATCTGCCCCCAGGGGGGGGCAGAAATGGCCTAAAATAAATTTCTCCCCCACAACCCCCCCCCCCCGGGAGTGACCCTTGCCTACAGGGTCGCTCCCCCTGCGTGACATTGGCGCCAAAAAACAAATCCCCGGTGCCTAGTGGTTTCTGCCCCCTTGGGGGCAGATTGACCTAAACTCTGCCAATCTGCCCCCAGGGGGGCAGAAATGGTCTAAATACAATTTGCCCCCCCTGTGGAGCGACCCTTGCCTGATGGGTCGCTCCCCATCCCTAAAAAAAGAAACAAAAAAAAAAATAAATAAATTGCCCTGGCGCCTAGAGGTTTCTGCCCCCCCTGGGGGCATCTGCCCCCTGGGGGGGCAGAAATGGCCTAAAATAAATTTGCCCCCCCCCCAGGGAGCGACCCTTGCCTAAGGGGTCGCTCCCCTTGCGTGAAATTCACGCAAAGAAAAAGCTCCCTGGTGTCTAGTGGTTTCTGCCCCCCTTGGGGGCAGATTGGCCTCATTAAAATAGGCCAATCTGCCCCCAAGGGGGGCAGAAATGACCTAAATATAATTTTCCCCCAAGGGGAGCGACCCTTGCCTAAGGGGTCGCTCCCCACCTAAAAAAAAAAAATGAAACATAAAGGCCTTCCTGAAAAAATGCCCCCCATGGGAGCGACCCTTGCCCAAGGGGTCGCTCCCTTATGTGAACATTAGAAAAAAGAAAAAAAAATCCGTGGTGTCTAGTGGGGTTTCAAAAGCCGGATTGCAAGCAATCCGGCTTTTGAAACCCTCGGAGAGACTTCAAAGGGAAGGAAATACTTTTCCTTCCCTTTGAAGCACCTCCGGGCCTCCCAAGTGATTGAAAGAGAAATGCTTTTGCATTTCTTTTTCAATCGCGCTGGAAGCAGAGCTTCCAGCGCGACGAGGGAGGCCCCTGTGACTAATCAGCCTGCGCGCGCGCGCTGACGTCACAGGGGGGGGTTGGGGGGGTCGGGGGTGGAAGGGGAAGGTCTTCCCCTTCCATCCCAGACATGGGGGGGGAGGGGGGGTGCACGGGGGGCGCGCTAGCGCACCCTCAAGTTCCCCTGTGCCATGGACGAGATGATCTCATCCAAGGCACAGGGGAACTGTAGCCTTGGACGAGATCATCTCGTCCAAGGCACAGAAGTGGTTAAAAAGGTGGTTCTTCTGGCAAGGGTTGGTGGAAGCATTCGTGGTCTTCTCCCAAAGTTGAGTCCAAATCTTTTTCTTTCAGGAAACGTTGTTTTCAGCCCTGTTATTCTCCTAAAAAGTCTGCTCCTTTAGGGCAGGGAGGATTCAAGAAGGGGTCCTGACAATCATTGTGGGCCTGGCAAAGGGCCGGTTGGGGGACGGCTGAGGCACTTTCTTCCCGTTTGGCAGGAGAGTGTCAGCGATTGCTGGGTGCTGGACATTGTAAACAATGGCTACGCCATAGATTTTGACGTGGTTCCTCCATATACCGGGGTGCGTCCTACTCCACTGCCTGCGGACTGGCCCAGAGGCAGGCGTTGTTGGAAGGGGTCCGGGACTTGCTTCTCAGGGGGGCCATATCCCATGTTCCTGTTGGGGAGAGAGGTCTGGGCACTTATTCCATCTTGTTCCTCGTTCCAAAGGTGTCAGGGGGCTTTCGTCCTGTCCTCAATCTAAAGGGGGTGAATTCCTGGATCAACACTGTACATTTCCGTATGCTTTCCATTCAGTCTATTTTTCCTCTGGTCAGTCAAGGGGATTTCCTGGGGTCTCTGGATCTGCAGGATGCTTACCTGCATGTTCTAGTGGCTCTGTCTTCTCAGAGGTTCCTACGCTTTGCGGTGGGCCAGGACCATTTTCAGTTTTGTGTTCTGCCATTTGGCCTCAAGTCCTCTCCACGGATTTTCACCAAGGTGCTGGCCCCTCTGGTGGCTCTTCTACATTCCGAAGGGGTGTTTGTACATCCTTATTTGGACGATATTCTAATCCAAGCGCCCACTCAGGCTATGTTACAGAGGCATGTGGCCCGGGTTCTGTTGGTCCTGCAAAACCACGTTTTTTTGGTCAACTGGGGGAAGTCAGATTTGGTCCCTTCCCAGTATCTGTTTTTTCTCGGGCCCGATTTCTGACTCTTCAAGGCTTGGTGACTGTGTCTGAGAAGCGGTTGGTGTGTCTCCAGTCTCAGGTGTGGTCGATCTTGTCACAGCCGGCTCCCAGAGCCCTTCAGTGGTTGTGTCTGCAGGGTCATTTGGCGTCTGTGATTTTTCTAGTGCCATGAGCACGGTTTCATCTTCTTTGCCTGGCAAACTTGTTTCTCGTTCGTTGGTATCCGGGGTCGAGTTCTCTTCGGGCACGGATTCCTGTGTCTAGGTTTGTTTGTTCACCGGGAGTTGGGTTGGTGGCTGTTGCTGGCTCCTCTTCGTGTAGGGGTGTCTTTATCTCCTCCTCAACCGGTGGTAGTGACGACCGATGCCAGCCTCTCCGGTTGGAGGGCTTGGATGGGGTCGGCTCAGGTCCAGGGGTTTTGGTCGCCTCTGGAGGCCATACGTTCCTCGAATTGGTGGGAGTTGAAGGCAGTGCTTCTGGCTCTGATTCATTTTCAGGACTCCCTGAAAGGTTTAGCGGTTCTTATTCGGACAGACAACTTGGTAACCAAAGCTTACGTGAACCGACAGGGAGGGACCAGGTCTCGGGCACTGTTCCGCATTGCGAAGGGAAATTTTGGTTTGGGCACAAAGGTGGGTTCTTTCCCTGCGAGCCACCTACATTCAGGGGGTGGTCAATGTTCAGGCGGATCTTCTGAGCTGGGTCATTCCTTCGTCTCAGGTTTTCTCCCTCTGGTTGTCTCTGTTTCGTCACCTGGTTCACCTGTGGGGTCTTCCGGTGTTGGATGTGTTTGCCTCTCCAGAGAATGCAAAAGTCAGTCGCTTTTGCTCCCGGTTTCGTTGTCCTCAGGCTTGGGTGGTGGACGGGATGTCGTGTCCTTGGCCTCAGGATCTTTTGTACGCGTTCCCGCCCTTCCAGTTGCTCCGTGCGTTTCTGGTGAGGGTACGTCTTCTGAAGGCCAGGGTTCTCTTGATCGCGCCCCATTGGTCGAGGGCGAATTGGTTTCCGTTGCTTCGGTTGATGGCTTCAGATCACGTGTGGACTCTTCCTCTCTGTCCCTCGCCTCTGGAGTTTCATGCCTCCCGATGGGGTCATTGAGGTGGTTGCACTTGACGGCCTGGAAGTTGAATGAAGGGGTTTGACGAGCTTAGGGGTTCCGGTAGCTTTGAGTTCTACTTTACTGGCTTCGCGGCGTCGCTCCACTTTAATGTCTTATGGTCGGCAGTGGACGTTTTTTTTTTCCTGGTGTTTCCGGCATAGGTTAGATCCTACGTTTGCTTCTCTGATTGAGGTGATGCAGTTTCTACAGGATGGGTCCCAGTTGGGTTTGTCTGCGGCTTCTCTGCGGGTGCAGTGGGCTGCGATTCACGCTTTTAGGGGTCCATGGCGTAATCTGTCTGATGAGGGTCATTTGATGCCTCGGTTTTTCCAGGGTCTTCTTAACTTGTTTCCTCGTCCGGTGCGGTCCTTTCCTTCCTGGGATCTTTCTTTGGTGTTGGATGCTTTGACTGTTCCTCCCTTTGAACCTCTGGATTCCTGTGACTTGCGTCATCTTTCTTTGAAAACTTTTTTTCTGGTGGCCATTACTTCTGCCCATCGTTTGGGGGAGTTGGGGGCCTTGGCCTGCTCTTTTCCTTTTTGTAAGGTTTTTCAAGATCAGGTGGTGCTTATACCGGTTCCTTCATTTGTCCCCAAAGTGAATTCATCTTTCCATGCTCGCCAGGAGGTTATCCTTCCTTCTTTTTGTCCCGAGCCTTCCTTGGATGAGGAGGTTCGGTTGCATTCATTGGATGTGCGGTGGGCTTTGTTGGAGTATTTAAGGGTGGTTGCTCCTTTCCGGGAAGGTGATTCTCTGTTTGTGAATTTCGATCAGGCTCGAAAAGGGGAGAAGCCGTCCACTGCTTCCTTGAGTCAGTGGGTTCGCTCTCTGATTTTGATGGCTTATTCTTTGAAAGAGGTGGTTCCGCCCCAAGGGATTCAGGGCCGTTCTACCAGGGGTATGGCTGCTACGGTGGTGGAGCTACAGGGCGCTTCTGTGGTGGAAATTTGCAGGGCCACTACTTGGGCCTCACCTTCGACCTTTGTTCGTCATTGCAGACTGGCGGACTTGGGCAGTTTGGAGTCGGTATTGGGTCACCGTTTCTTGTCCTCTATGATGTAATAGGAGGGTGGTTGCTCGGTGTCCTTTGTTGGTTGTGATTATACTTGTTGCAACTCAGTGTCCGTCTCCTGTTTTCTCTTGCTTTGTCTCATTGGTAAAAAGGAAGGCGAGGGAGGGACAGGAGGTAATGCATCCATTACTTACGTTAATGGCATTACTCCTAGTCCTACTCCCTCGCCTTCCTTTCCGTTCCCTCCCGCCCTCCTGGTACGGACCGCCTGAGTTGCTGCTTGAGCTTGTTTTTGTACAGGAGGTGGTGGGGGTGGAGGGGGTTTAAGGGGAAGGGAGAGGTCTAGGGGGAGGCAGGGAGCCTCATTGGTAGAAAGGAAGGCGAGGGAGTAGGACAAGGAGTAATGCCATTAACGTGAGTAATGGACGCAATACTTACTACTGAATGGGAGGGGTATAGAGACATTTACAAAGGGATTTAGGGTGCCCACGCTAAATAAAAATGTAAACATACAATAGAGTAAGAACATTGTGGTGCACAAAGTACACTTTTAAATTTATGACAGCCCGTAAGGTGTCAAAAAGTTGTAAATGCGCTTCATCGAAACCTAGGAGTAAGTCAAGCACCACATATAATCGTACACAGGTATTGCAACACAGTCCCATTGAAAACAAGGGGGTCAAGAAAATTAAAATAACACCCCATAGAAAGCATTGCTAAATTACTTAAATCATTTCAACATTTAAACTATAAATATATATATATATAGTTTATGTGAAAGTTATATAGGATTATGAATTAGGATTTTATTGTCAAAGTAAATAATACACTTAAATGATCCCTTTACACCTTTATTCAAACATATACACTTTTCACATTATTAAAATCATATTTTTATCGAAATTTACTCTGTATTAAATAGAGATAAAACATTTGTTAAAACTAGGATTTTAAATTATTGTTAAAAAATTATTGATAAATTAAATTATTTCATCAGCACTTAATTTGATGAATTAATATGGTGTAGCATGTTAATGTAGTCTAGGTCTAAAATGTACAATTTTATTTTATATGAAAATATTTAAAATCGTTTCTAAAGGAGACTGAACTTTAATAATTTCCATCAACTTTCCCATAAGGAGATTGCTCTATGTAAATAGCAAAATAGTGTAGCATTACAGGTATATGCAGTAGATAGATACATGTGAGTAAATACACATATGTCTATTTACCTTTGTGGATAGGCCCTAAAGTTAGAGACACGACTTAATATATTTTTCTGTGGGCGAGGAAGGAAAGCGAATTGACATGCTTTGGAAATAACTCCTCAAAATATGAGAAACCTCTTGATCAGTGTGATCTCCCTGCCAGCCAATCAGTGCGAGGGCGGTATGCACCCAGTGATAGATGTCTTAAGAAGTATAGATGATAAAACTGTGCACCCTAAGAGATTAATCTGCCAGCATTTATTATCTGCACCAATATTACATGCTTGATTTTGCAGAGAACATTCCCCAGAAAACCCCACACAATTTGGTATTGCCGAACTGCAGATATTCAGAGCAATATTATTTTTGTTAAATCCGTCCGTTAGAGAAATGCAACATAATATTAGGTTTGCATCATTAAAAAAGGCATGAATGTAAAAAAAAAACAGATAGCTGATGTGGGTGCTCGACGAAAAACCAGATAGTTTACATGGGTACAAGACGAAACCAACAAAGATGTATGTGCTTAAACAACCAAATGCTGCTTTTTTTTTTCAGAAAAGCGGCTGCACAAAGGTTTGCAAACACCGCGGTAGTGAAAGTGTTTTAATAAAAAAAAGAACAGCATAATAATGATAAACAAAAAGGAATAAAGACATAATCATAACAATAATAGTTTTCTAGTAGTCTACTTTCACTGCACTTTATATGCATAGTGTCAATTTTCTCTCAATCTCAATCTCATTGTATAGGAGAGTATGCTTCTTCCTCTTGTCATGTGATGGAAAGAAAAAAGTGTCCAGTAGGAGAAAATTAACAATTTAAGTTCACACCTTTAATGAGCGTGATGTTTCTGAAAACATAAAGGCCCATATTTATACTTTTTGACGCTAAACTGCGCTAACGCAGTTTAGCGTCAAAAAATTTAGCGCCGTCTAACGCCATTCTGAAGCGCCATGCGGGCGCCGTATTTATGGAATGGCGTTAGCCGGCGCTAGCAGACCGGCGCTGCCTGGTGTGCGTGGAAAAAAAACACGTAGACCAGGCAGCGCCGGCGTAGGGGGAAAATGGCGTTAGGGCGTCTTAAAATGGGGCAAGTCAGGTTGAGGCAAAAAAATCGCCTCAACCCGATTTGCGCCATTATTTTCGACGCCCAGACGCCATTTAAATGACTCCTGTCTTAGTAAAGACAGGAGTCATGCCCCCTTGCCCAATGGCCATGCCCAGGGGACTTATGTCCCCTGGGCATGGTCATTGGGCATAGTGGCATGTAGGGGGGCACAAATAAGGCCCCCCTATGCCACCAAAAAAAATTAAAAAATATAAAAAATTATACTTACCTGAACTTACCTGAATGTCCCTGGGGTGGGTCCCTCCATCCTTGGGTGTCCTCCTGGGGTGGGCAAGGGTGGCAGGGGGGGTCCCTGGGGGCAGGGGAGGGCACCTGTGGGCTCATTTTGAGCCCACAGGCCCCTTAACGCCTACCCTGACCCAGGCGTTAAAAAGTGGCGCAAATGCGGGGTTTTTTGACCCGACCACTCCCGGGCGTGATTTTTGCCCGGGAGTATAAATACGACGCATTTGCGTCGCCGTCATTTTTTTAGACGGGAACGCCTTCCTTGCATCTCATTAACGCAAGGAAGGCGTTCACGCAAAAAAATGACGCTATTTGCCCATACTTTGGCGCTAGACACGTCTAACGCCAAAGTATAATTATGGCGTTAGTTTTGCGCCGAATTTGCGTCGAAAAAAACGACGCTAATTCGGCGCAAACGGAGTATAAATATGGGCCATAATTTTTGTCCTTTAGCTCAAAGGGTGAAAGGAATTGAATACATAAAGTGAATACGAAAAAACACATCTTGCAGCATTCCGGGCCTTCTCTGTCTTAAGGCATGCAAATAACTGAAGAATTAGCATAGATCTCCCACTTTATATTGGAAAATGTGTCATGTTAAGTGCAGCAGAGTTATTACCTATTGTGTAAGTTAATATTATGTGCAACTTTGAAGTCTAATTCGGCCCCTGCTTATAGGCACTTTCAAGCACCATGTACTTACCCATGCAATGAATACATATGTTATATTTGGCAGCTAAAATTGCTGTCAGGAGGGAACAGTAATTGCATCCCACTAACAGCTAAACTGATGATTAGAGGAACGACTTTAAGACACACAAAAGAAATTCTGGGCTTGGTATTTGTGCATGCATGAGTCATACTGCCAGCACACCACGAAGACATACATGCCTGTTTTAGGAAAGCTGGAGGTTGTCAGGGCTATTTGGGCTTTGAAATCATCATATACATTCATTGTCAGGGATTGCCATACCCATATTTAGCTGACATTTCTAACACGGTGCTTCAAATTGCAGTGTACATTTTTTTAGAGTTTACATTTAACTTAATATTTTTTTTCCAAAAATGTATAATATAATCAATAAATCATTGATTTATTTCATAGTATTGTTGTGTTGTGCTTGTACTTTCGCGAAGACTGCCTTGCTGCTTAGGCTAACATAACAAAGTTGAGCCAAGGTTTTCTTTAGGGAAAATGCTTGTCTTTGTGGCTGTTTCAGTAGGAGTTTAGCCACCTTAGGTGTCTAGTCACAGCTAGAGTCAAGACCATCAAGACCTCCCAACTCTCAGCTCACAACAGGACTCTCCCAAATAGTATGCGCGAAGGTATTACCCTCCTGGGTATACATCCCCGGTCCTGCATTAACTAAGATTTCACACAATACAGCATACCAAGGAAAGTTGTTGTGCTGCATTGCCTGAAAGGAAGCAGGCAGAACACCACCATATTTTCAAAGATATGGCAAAGCCCGGTTCTTTCATAGTAGTGGTACACTTCTGGCAGCATAGCACCAATGCAAGCACCCTTGCACTACTACACAAGGTTGTCTGTGTTGTGGTCAGAATAGTTTTTGTGCAGGAAACAACACCTTCCTGCAGTAAAACTGTACTTTAGGGGTATTTCCTGTTTGTAGTGCACTATACAATGCAGCACACATGTAAAGAGGAAATAAAGAGAAGAATTAGATATTTCTTCTTGTTACTCCAATCTTCGATACGCGCGCCATTTTGGTGTAAATCCAAGTTTACAAGTCTTAGTAAATATGGGTTTGTGTCAAAATACATGGGTGGATGCAGAGAAATGCTCAAGCCCCACTCAAAAAATACCTGATACAAGATAGAGTCGGGTACACATTACTTTTTTTTTTTTACAAAGCTACATATATCTGGCTTTGCACAACTTGTAAATCCCATAATAGATAGTGGGTATCATTATGACTTTGGCAGACAGAAAAGCCCGTCTGCCAAAGTTCAGATGGGTAGGTTGCCGCCAGTATGGCCGCCTCCCCGCTGGCCCCATTACGAGTTTCCTGCTGGGTCAGCGGGGCTCAGTGGGAAACGTCCTACAGCATTGTCACTGGTTCGTAATAGGGCTGGCGGCACTGCTATAGTGCGTAGTGTGCACCAGCACCTTTCACAAAGTTCACTGTCTACAAAGACAGTGAACTTTGCAATGGGGCTGGCCAGGGGGGCCCTTGCACTGCCCATGCTAAGTGCATGGACAGTGCAGGGGCCCCCTCGGACACCCTGCACCCCGTCTCTGCCAGTCTTTACATGGGAGGTTGCTACCATGTAACCGCTGCCGGAGACCGGGGTCTTAATCCCCGGGGGGAGCTACGTGCAGTGCAGCCCTAGAGGATTAGGACCACCAGCACCGCCAGACCATCCTGTGGAGGAAAACTGGCAGCGCTGCCAGTCCGACTGCACCACTAGCGCCGCAGTCCTAATGTGGCAGTCGGACGGACACATTGGCACCGGTCTGAATGCCACATTGGGGGTGGTCTGACTGCCACTGAGACAGGGTCTTAATGAGGGCCTGTGTGCCAGGACTCCACCAAAAAAGTGATGAAACTCCAATGCAGCATCTTAGCAAATTTCAGCCTCGGTATTTTCTACTGGTGTGTGCTTACCAAACATAAAACACTGTAAGCTGTGAAATCATACTGTTCCTTCTTGAGAGTATGTGGCACATATTTTTGCTTTTAAGAAAATGGTTGAGATTGGCTTGGTTGCATTCCTTTCTAAGAAGGTTCAATCATGGTGAAGAAAGAAAACTCTTGTATGGCCCTAATGCCAGTAAAAAAAATAAAAAGCCAAACACACTAGGACTAGTGAAGAGGTGGGTCAAGTTAAGGAAGGGTCTCTTGAGGGGGCCGCAGCCCAGAGCACTAAGAGCTAAAAAACAAAAGAGATGTTATCAGAGGGACCCCTTGTCATGTGCTCAGAATCCAAACTCCAAAGAACACTCCTTACAGAAGAGAAGAGCTTTAGAGAGATTTTCAGTGCCATGGAGATACCAATAATTATATTGGTTTAGCAAAAGATGAGGGCTGACAGATAATCCAGATTCGAAAGGTAGAGACACAGCTGGCTGTGGAGGACAAAATGTTGCTTTGATTCATGCTAGAGACAGGAAACAGATTGATAAGGTCCTAATGTCCCATAGTATCCAGCTCTCCAGGCAGGAGAAAAAATATGTGTAACTTAGCACCGATTATGAGTAAATCAAGCAGAGAGTAGGATTGGTGAAAGTTTTTTTTGTGGAAGAAAGCAAATGCAATTTTGCTATCAGAGTCAGTTGAATTATATTTAAATAAATTCAATAGTCATTCCCAACAGTCTCATCAATTTGGAAAATAAGTTACTTGTAACTCCGCAGGAAAACAATTCAATGAAACCTGGTCTATAAAATCATTCTCCATTAACCTGTGTAGCCCATTTTGTTTATTGGGCTAGTATTCTTTGGTTGGTGAATCTATCCTCTTGAATGGCACTTAAGTTTAAAAAAAGAACAGAAAAAAACCAAAATAATAAAGCCAAAAGTCACCCAAGGGCATCTTGACGCTAAATTAACAGACTATGCACAGATCACAGACACTAACTGGCAACTTCCTTCATTGAAACTGACAACACAGGAAGATCTGCAGAGTATTTCAAAAGCCCATATACTACTCTGTGGCTTTGAACTGATATCATAGACATGGCCCACATATGAAAGAGCTCTACCACCTATCCTTGCTTTCTTAACATTGTAAAACAGCAAATAATAGTCTTGAGTTGGAATTGAGATATCAGTTAGGTAAATCACATTTGAATCTGATTTCAGAAGGATGTTTTTGGTTCCCCACAATACCCATAATGTCAACCTAGAGTTTCTTGTTTCTGACAGGAAGTGACTGAAGTTCCCTTCTTGCTTGAGAAACAGAATTGAATTTCCATAGCTCACACACTGTTCTAGCAGTCACATTTTGACTCCAAATCATGTGTTTAATGAAAATTCTGGAAGAGCTAGATTAAATATATTGCAATAGACAATTCTGGATAAAATACACAGTGATACTACTTGCCTATGGTTTTTCTAATACCTTTCAATGAATAAAACACGTTAAAGGAAGACCATTGAGCTCATGACTCATGGACAGATGTAAATTATACCTTAGAAACCGGGAGAGGCACTAACTGAATGCTACTAGGCCATAGGGAGATCTTCCACCTGGTCATTCTGTTTCCCAACAGAACATTGGCTGTTTTCTTAGTGTTAAGATGCAAAAATGTATAGCCTGTCAAGGACGGTCCTGTAGTGAGGCATAAAGTTTGATTTCCTGCAGATGTAGGTGCATCTGGAACCACTGTTAGGGAGAGAAGGCAAGGCCGATTGATTTCAGAAGTAGCACTTAGAAATGAAGCAAGGCACGGTAATGCCAGGCTACTCAAAGTATAACTGAGGCCACTAAACAACACAGGATAGGACATGGACAAGAACAAAGTATGATCAAAGTAAGGAATGTACTGGTATATGAACAAGAGATTTTATGGTAGATTAAGAAAAGCCCTTTGGATAGACACCAACAGATTGCTCTTAACAACTGTAATACAGCGAAGTCATAGTGCGGCCTGCTGTATGGAGACTGTTGTACTCAGTGCAAGGTGGACCCAGATTGACAACAACAGTGAGACAGGTAAGACTCCAAAGGACCCAGGCACAATAATAAAAGTCTTTCCCTTACCTGATCAGAATGGAGACCAATCCAGAGGTCCCACTATAAGTAGATTTGGACAGCAACAGACAGTGGACCGACTTTGGAATGGAACAGGGACAGACTGTACCAAACAGGACCTGGAACAAGTAATGCCCTGTTAGTTCAGGGAAATTAGAACTGGGATTCAGATCAAGGAACTCGAGTATGTGCCCAGGAAGACCTGGAACAAGTGATACCTTGCTATTACATGGAATAAACACAGGAATTCTGAAAAAGGATAGAATGGTAATTTAGAACAAGGAAAAAAAGAGAACTGCTACCAACTCAGCAAATATGTAGCCCGAAACCCAATAGGAAAATTACAGAAATCAGCATATCAGGCTACAAAGGAAAGTGAGCCTGAGAAACAAGACATACACATAAGCACAATGTGGCTCAGGAGGGCACAGGAAAACAGGACACTGTAAAAAGCACTATCAGGAATCAAAAACTCCTCTCAAGGTTTCAAGGATCCAACAGTGCAGACGGCTAGAGAAGAAAGCAGGAGCTCCCAGCAGCTGCATTTGAAACACCTGTTCAGAATTCAGAAGCCATGCTCAAATCTCTCCTCTCAGCTCACAGCCACATGGAGTGTTTAGAATTCAGACCAGTAGTGAGAGTTCTGCAACACAGTGCAGGTGAGAGCAGTCAAGATCCCTCCTCCACCTCTCTGCTTGAAAGAGTACTCAAAGGTTCCAGAAAGCCACCAGTGGGCAGAATGGAAATCTGGAGTGGAAGATGGATTGGAACTTATTTTGTAATATGACCAGAATTTATACAAGGGAGCACATGTCCATGCTGGAAGAGGTAACTCAAATTCCAAACATAACATGATTCACCAAAACTCCTGTCTTCAGTTCTGTTGATAAGGTAAGGCAAGGCATTAGTGTTTGATAAGTAAATCCTGTAATGGAATCTAGAGTGGCTCTAATTCCAAGAGGTTTTATGTACAGGTTTCAAACTCATATTCATTATGGAAGCAAACTCACAGAAGGTCCACAAGTAGTGCCATTTGATGGCAGGATTGCGTGATCTTGACAACTTCTCCTACAATCAGTAATGTGTCATCCACATAGGACACTAGTATGCAGCCAGAAAACTTAGGGCTAGATTTATCAAAGTATTGCGTTGCCCTTGCATCACGCAAAGTAACATATTGGGAAATGCAACACTAAAGTCAGATTTCCAAGGGGAAGCATGCCGATGGTCGAATAAGGTGTTCTCTTGCATCCACCTCTGGACTTTTGCACATTCACAGATTATGTTGCTTTACAGGTACATGTAGTGTGTAGGGATAATTATTTTTATAAGGGTACATACATGTATGTAAAAACATTCTCTAGACAGGAGAGCAAAGGTAATTCAGTATGTTTTTCTTTTAGACCTCCCTCTTTGCTGTCCCCTTCCCATCCTGCCTTCATCCCTCACTTGATCACTACCATTGTCTGGGCTGTAATAGCAATCAGCAGCGGGAGATATCAAGAGGTGGACTTCTTGAACATTACATCGAACTTGAGGAGCTTATCTAGTTAACACTTGGTGAATATCGTGTTTTTACAAAATCTAAACTGTCTTTCAAAAAAATGTAATCAAACTTAAATTATAAACAAGAATTGGACCAAAACAAAAAGATACATGGAAATTACTGGGCATCCGTTCAAATATCATAATGGCATTAATTACAATAGCAGTGTCATTGTTCATTTACTTTTATACATACTATCAGTTAAGGTAATAACAAAGCCGGCATGCACATTATTTTTCTATAAGACCTTCACAAACATTCATCAAAAATTACTGTCAGACGACTATGTTTGATACTCTACGAGTGGCATTAGAGATATGATAGATACGTGTAGAGGTATTATTCAGTTTTCTATGAATGAAAACCAAAGATGCTCAGGAAGTCTGTATTGCTGCTCTATAAATAATAACTATTGAGAATCACCTGAGTACTGGCCTCCTTGGTGTACGCTACTCTTTGAGACGTAATTGCTTAAATTGCCTACATTCAAGCTCCACTCTTGCACCATTTGAAATAATTGTATATACACTAATACATTACAGCAAAAAAAATCAACTAATCATTTTAAAATATAAGGCTGTGCAATCAAATTTATGTCCAAACTGTACTTCTGAATTTGTCTCAACCCTTTATTCACCAATGGTAACAAAACATTTCATTTTGATGATTCAAAGATGTTCTGTCAATAACAAAAACATCAATATGCGTCTTTCTAACTTTACTGCTTCTGAAATGTCTATTTTAGGATGCACTTTTAACACTGGTGCTATTATTTTTCATCATGGAAATACTATAGCACCAAGGGCCAGATGTAGCAAGTTTTGCGAGTCGCAAATGGCCCGAATCGCTATTTGTGATCTTGCAAAATCCGAAATGGGAAGCAAAAATCCCTTTTCCGAAATGCAAATAGCAATGCTACACAGCACCGACTCGCAAAAATTGTGACCTGATTTTGCGACCCGCAAACAGGAAGTCGCAAATTGCGAGTCTCAAACCATGTGCAAAAGCCAGTCGCAAATTGCGACTAGTCGCAAAAAGCCCTTTTTGCACATCCAGATTACTACTGATTCAGAGCAGGTGGTAACCAGAACCAAAATGTAAAAGGAGACCCAGAAGGCATCTGGGTGACTCAAAATGGCTGAACTTTACATGATAGCATGGAGGAGGAGAGTCCAGGCCGCCCAGCAAAGGAGGAGGAGGCAGAGACAGGAGAGGATATACCGAACCAGGAAGACACTATTTCAACAAACTGAGGAGGAGATATATGACAAATATAGACTGAGCAGTGCTGTAATCTTAGAATTAATTGAACTACTGAATCCTCAGCTTGAACGACAGACAATGCGCGGCAGCGCCATCCTTACACATGTGCAAGTGCTATGCTCACTGCACCTCTTGGCTTCGGGTAGCTATCAGGGGGTGATTGCTGTGGCAGGTGGGGTATCCCAAAGTGCACTTTCACGATTCTTCAGATGTTTCCTAGATGCCATACTCACACACATGTCCAGATATATATACCTACCCAGGAATGAGGCAGAAATTAACAGCACCAAGTTGGACTTCTACAGAATTGCCAACTTCCCCCATGTAATAGGGTGTGTGGACGGGACACATATACAAATTTGCCCACCTGCACATCTGGAATATGTGTTCCTCAATAGGAAATGTACCCACTCACTAAACATCCAGGTGGTATGTGACGCCCATAATGTCATTACTGACATTGTAGCTAAATATCCAGGGAGTACACATGACTCATACATATTCAGGCACAGTGGGATACACCAACGCCTAGAACGTGGGGAGTTTGGAGACAGATATCTATTAGGTATTGCTGACTACACCCTGAAGCCATTCATACAGGTCACTGTGTAACCCATTGATGCCCTGCTAAATTTTCCTTTTTTGTCAAACAGGTGACTGTGCATATGCCCTGAGACAATGGATACTCACCCCGTACCTAACACCTGGCAATCAGAACAAGAGGCGATATAACAGTGAACATCGGCAGACCAGAACTGTAGTGGAGAGGACCTTTGGCTTGTTAAAGGCAATACACAGATGCCTCCACAAAAGTGGAAGTGCACTCCAGTATGCCCCAGAAACAGCACGCAAGGTAGTTGCCGCCTATGCCATCCTACACAACATTGACACAGGACGTGGGCTACATCTCACCGCTGAAGACACAGACACGGAGGATGAGGAGCAAAAGCTACCACACCGACAGCCTGGGGATAGAAGCATCGCAAATGAGGGCAGGCAGAGATGGAACCACATTGCAACCCAATACTTTGGCAGGTACGTGGCAACCATGACCACACTCACTAATGTCAGACACACATAGCCCAGTTGTGTAGTTAAACAAACAAAACCTTTTTATTTCTAAACTATGAAAAAATTAGAATTGTGCTGCATGCCACAGTCTTGAATTGTCCAAAGTCATATCAGACACATTAAATACATGTGCCTTATTAAGAGTACATTTTGGTGGCTCACAGCCTCCTCCTACTACAGCCACCATGGCTCAATCCTGGTGGGTCCCCTGAACCCTGCTGTGCACTGCTACTACGCAGCACACGGGAATCGCTGGCAGACACACTGCTGATAGACGAGCCCTCCTCGCTGTCCTGCGGGGTATCACCTGTGCCCCTTGCAGCCTGCCTGGTCTCCATTATGTCTACCGCATGGCTGATGCGGCCAAGTCCCCGTGCCACATCCCCTGCAAAATGACCTAGTTCAACCTGCAGGCTGACAGTACGCCTTGACAGGCATGTGGTGTTAGTAGCAAGGCACCCAATGGATGCTGCCAGTCAGTCAAACCGGGCGGCAGTGTTGCGCTCCCTGCGCCTTGCCTGTGCCCTGTCTGCCACAAGTTCAGTGACCAAATGTTCTATGGCCTGTGTCAGGTTCCCCAGATATTAGTTCATGTGTTGGAACTGACTGTCCACATTTGCCATCCCATGGGTCATAGTGGTCTGCAGTCTATTGAGATTCCCATTTATTGACCACAACTGTCTGTTTTGCAGGTGCTGACCCTGAACCAGTGACGCCTCCAGTTCCGCAAACTCTACATCAGCGACATCCTCCCGGGGCACAGACTGCACTCTGTGCCGGTGTCTGTGCACTGCTCCAGCTGCTGGCTCTGTGTGCCTCTCTGTGGGGCTGGACCCTGGTGCTACCCCTGCTGCCTCCATGTCCTGCACAGGGTCTTCCATGGACTCTGGTGGTGTTCTGCTGGGCCCTGCTGTGTCACTGGCAGCCTCCTGCTGTGGGTCTAGACCATGATCCTCTCCCTGCATGTGTTCGCTGCTGGGGGTGCCTTGTGGGAGACCTGTGGGACATAGGGGATACACTGTCAGTCTCACACATCTGTTTTTTGCCTCATAATAAACATTTGCCTACATTTGAACCACTGTAATACATTGCCCCATCATGCACTATTCTAGAGGTTGCTAGACTGGAAAGGAGCTAGTCTGGTGGTGCCTGCTGCTGTGTACTGGGATAGTGTGTATACTGCATTTGTGGGTGTCAAAGCATATCTCATGGTACTCACTTTTGGATGTCCCAGGTGCTGAACTGTCCACTTCTTCCATGCCCAGTACGGCCTCTGGCTCCAGTGTCGTCTCCACTATGGTTTCCAGGGCTGTGGGTGGTGGTACGGTGGATGGGCCTCCGCCGGTGCCCCTCATCTCCCTCATGCGGTCTGCAACCCTCTCCTTGGTCCTGGAGCGCAGGGCATACCACCTTTTCCGGATTTCCTTTAGGGTGCGGTGGCTTATCCCAATAGCATTGATTTTTTCTTGTATTTGTTGCCCAATTCTTTTCTTCTGAGTGTCAGGGACACTCATTGCTGCCTTGCCGAAGAGTTGGTTATGGTGCAGGCAGCTCTTCTCCGTAAGGACCTCCAACTCCTTGTCTGAGAATTTCAGTTTTCTCTTCCTGCAAGCACTGCCTGTCTCCTCCACGGTTGCTGCAGCTCCTCTCCCCTGGGTGTGGCTCAGCATTTTGGGATGGGTGTGGTCCTCCCTCCTCCCAGTTCTATTTGGTGACTTCCTGGTTCTGATGTCATCACCAAGAGCCAGAAAGTGGGTTTCCCAGCTATTATGTTGCACCTGCAGGCAATTTGTGAGGCAGTCGCAATTTGCGACATCGGACCACACGCTTCGCGCAAATTGCGAGCCCGCTTTTAGCGAGGTCGCAAATTGCGACATCGCTAAAAACAGTGCATTTGGTTTTGCGAGTCGGAAATAGTGATTCGTATGGAGTCGCTATTTCCGATTCGCAAATTTTCACCTACCTACATCTGGCCCCAAAACACTATAGCATTTACTCAAAGAACAACAGAGTTTAGACCAAAAGTGATGGTAAAACTCTTACATTTAAGCACAGACTCTGCACATTATGAGAAATAATGGTACAATTGTTATAAACCTATAAAAGCAATTCCGGGTTGGACTTTCATAATCCAGTAGACATGTAATTATGTGAACTTGAATCGTTTATTATATTTTTAAAAATCTACTGTAAGTATTGATGGTTTGTATGCTTTCACCTATATCCCATTATTTAGATGCATATGTGAACAGTTGGACATGCAGGGCATCTATGTTTGTTTTACAATCCAATAGATTTGTTTTCCCCAGTGTTTCATTTTGACTACTACAATGTCGTTATTTTGTACTACAAATGATCTAAAAGACGACATAATTCTGTAAATAAAAAGTTACTTCTTTCTAGTTCTGTGTTGCCTGTAAAAATATAGTAAATATTTACACAACCTCTTTATTGTTGCAAACATTTTGGTAGTTCTTCAAAGGACCTTTTTTCCTTCTTTTTTCTTTTGATATTTTTTCTGCAATATACTTTTCAACAGGATGATGTGACCCGCAAAACAAAAAGAAGGTTGAGAGGATACAGGAGTAGAAGACACAGGATGGAATAAAACTAGGGAGATTGGGGAGGGCACTGGTGAAGAATCGCAAGCTCCTGGTGCAAGTTCAAGTCTTTCTCACCAACGACAACCATTGTGTGATACTGTAGGTAATAGGTGGCACTTTTTCTGTACCAGTCCAACATGTTGTGATCCTGCCCCAACAGGTGGACAGGCACCACAGTGCCAGGAGAAGCAACAGAGGTGAGAAGAGATGGAGTGGGTGATAAAGCAAGTCAAGCCAAAGCTGCAGAGGTAGAAGGGGTTGCTAAGTCAGGAGCTGTGGCCATTGCTGATGTTGCTGTGGTGGCCTCCTGCAACTACTGCTTACGTTTCCTTTCTGCATATACAAACCTTACAGAGTAGATGACCTCAAGGTGCTTCTGCATTCCTGATGTCCTCAAGGAGTAGTGCTGAGGATCCCCGGTGATATCACCTTCTGCCACAAGATACACGTCACCAGCTAGGTGTTTACCTTCTTCCCTGGTGACAAGGTAAAAAATTACACACCACACACTCCTTCAATTTCTTGCACCTTTCCAACTCCAATTCATCCTGCAACACATCTCCCCCTGATCTTCCTCCTCCTCTTGATGTACGGCAGGATCCTGTTGCTAAGCCATCCTTCAATAGAAACAAAAGCTAAAGATACTCTTTATCTAAGCGTCTGTAGGAGTGAAAGAGCACCAGACTCCCCTTACAGACTCACATTGAAATGATAACATCGGGGTGTAAAAAATAAATAGTATGTTCCTGTTTTTGATACTCTGGGCACTTTACCACTGCTGACCAGTGCTAAAGTGCAAGTGTTACCTGTGTAAAATGTGTATGTAATTGGCTTTCCCTTTATTGGCACATTTGTTTTACTAGTAAGTCCCTAGTAAAGTGCACTAGAGGTACCCAGGGCCTGTAAAACAAATGGCACTAGTGGGCCTGTAGCACGGGTTATGCCACCCACATAAGTAGCCCTGTAAACATGGTTCAGTCCTGCCACTGCAGTATCTGTGTGTGTAGTTTTAAGTGCCAATGCAACCTGGCAAGTGGAACCTCTGCCAAGGAGAAGAGCTGAAGAGCTGGAGGAGGAGTACAGCCTCTTTACCTGTGACTATGCTTTGCTGGGTTGTCGTGCAGTTGCTGCGTCTGCCTGAAAGTAGACAAAGATCGGATTATGTGTGGTATATCCCTGCATGTGAAGAATCTCCAAGGGCTTGGATTGAGCTTGCCTCCTGTTTTGAAGTCCCAGGGCCATCAAAGACTTACTCTGCCAGCACCTGGACTCTCTGCTGAGACTCCTGCCCTTCCAAGTGGTGCCCTGTCCAGTCCCTGGGCCCTTTGGATGCGAAGTTGGCCGAGCAAGGACTGAAATGTATGCACAGAACACTGTGTGAGGAAAAGTTTGTTGCACCACCTGCAACACAGCTGAAAAACGTCACGTCACCCACTTCCTTGCTAAAATCAATGCACTACTTGCATCACGGCTGGGAGATCGAATCATCGTGGATGGAGAAATGACGTAACACCCGCTTGTAGTTGCTGATAACTACGCAAACCCCACGCAGCGCAGTTTTCCAACACCATGCGGCCGGTTTTCTCATGGATTGTCGCTGGGCATCAAATTCATCATGAACCTGCGTAGATCCGAGCTGCTCTGTCCGGAAATCGATGCATCTTTCTCTTGTGGGAGAGGAAAATGATGCAGCACCTACAGGACCGGAGACATATCACTGACATTTCTGACTCACGCTAGTCTGTGCAGCTTTACTTTTGACGCAAACCAGGTACTTTGAGGAAAATAAACATTTCCATTGTTTTCTATGGAGTAAAACTCTTATTTCTTTGAAAATTCATATCTTGACCTGTGAATTTTGGATTTTTGTTTTTATGGTCTTGTTTGGTTACGATAAATATTACCTATTTTTCTAAACTGGTGTGGTGTCCATTTTGTAGTATCTTCACTGTATTACTGTATGTGTTGGTACAAATACTTTACACATTTCCTTTGAGATAAGCCTGACTGCTTGTGCCAGGCTACCAATGGGATGAGCAGGGGTTATCTAAGTGTGTATCTCATTTGTTCTGACTAGAGTGAGGGTCCCTGCTGGGACAGAGTGCAAACTGACAGCCAATCAGAGACCCCATTTCTAACACTGGTGATCAGCGGTGAGGATTGGACTTCTTTTTGTACTTGACATACAGTGATTACGTGTACAATACTGTTTTCAGTACAGACCATTACGTGACCACATGCTACTTGTTTTTGCTTTTTCTCTTTTTGGACTTCATCTGCTTCCATTTCTTGTGATTTTTTTTTTACATTTCTATTGGAAACCCTCTGTTCTTTTTGGAACTTTGCATCTTTGAGTGAACCTTACCAGCATGTCTCAATCCAGGAATGCAACAGCGGTGTCTACAAAGGATGCTTTTGAGTTGGAGAAACTGGAGAAGTACACAGTGGCTCAACTTAAGCAATTTTGGAAGGGTCTTGCCTGCCAAATCAAGACCTCCCCAGGAAGGAGAAGCTGCAAAAGGCATTGAGGGCCTGGATCACAGCCAAGGAGGCTGGGGGCACACAGCGGAGGAGAATGAGGGTCAAGAGGTACAGAGTGTTCATAATGTGGTAGTGGATGTGCCTGTTATGCCTAGGGGAGGGTCTCCAGGGCAAGTAGCAGTGTGTCATCCAAGGGTCGGACTCCTGAGGAGTTGCCGGACAGACAGGCAGAGAGAATGCACCAGTTACAATTAGAGAAGCTTAAAATGGAGATGGAAGAGAAAAGGTTGGTCGTAGAGGAGAAAAAGATGCTAATGGCTCATGATCTTAATTTAAGGGAGTTGGATCAGAGGAGCCAGTCTAGAAGAGACTGTGGCAGCAGTAACTCAGAGGGTACACATCCCAAAGGACTTAGTAAAGGATTATAAGAATGAGGATGACATCTATCTGTAGTTTAAGAGGTATGAGTCAGCTCTCCACATTAACATGGCCCCTGAAGCACATTGTGTGGTGGGTCTGTGAAAGCACTTTGAGGTAGAGGGGAGGGACACTCTAACATCTTTAGGGGATCCTCAGGATACTCACTTACTTTATTATGAAGGATGCCCTACTCACAATATATATTCTCACCCCTGAGCACTACAAGGAAAGGTTTAGGTAGTATAAGAGGAAGGATTCCCAAACTTGGTTGGAGTTTTACAGGTCACTGGATGGTTGGGTGAAGGGCAGTAAAGTAACAACTTATGAGGGACTTTACAACTTAATTGCTTGGGAGCACTTATACAGTCTTTGTTTTCCAGAGCTGACCAACACCTAATTGACAGCAAGCTAACTGACCCCAGAAAGCTAGCTCAGAAATCGGACAGGTGGGAGAGCACCAGGGTCCAGATGAGATATGGAGAGACCATGCCAAGGGTGGGCAGGGTCCCCATCAGAAGCAGTGGGGGGGGTACAGATAAACAGGGAACGTTCCCTAAAGGCCCCCCCACCTAGTTTCCAGGGTAATGATTACCAACCCCAGTTGAAAAGAAACCATGGATCGCTACAGGGAATCCTGCAGAGAAGGGTCCCCGCAAGTGCTTTGCATGTAATCAGGTGGATCACATGAGGGGATCTCAAATGTCCTAAGTAGACATGGGCACACACCAGTGCTCAGTCACAGGGTTGCTCAGTGTAGCGCTTGGGGAGGAGTTGGTTCCAGGTGTGTGGGAACCAGATGAGATGACCGTTGTCTCATTAGGGGACAGTGAAGTGGTCCAGAGGACCCTTGTGCCTGAGAACACTAAAATATACAGGCAGTGGGTGACCATCAATGGACAGAGGGTGAAGGCTCTGAGAGACACAGGAGCCAGTGTGACTACTGTGGGAAGTCAGCTGGTGTCTGAAGAGAAGGTAGTTCCCCATGCACTTCACCAAGTAGTTGCGGTAGATAACTCTGAGCGTCTGTGCAAAGTGGCACAGGTTCCCTTTGAGTGTGGGGGGGTTTCAGGGTCCTTGAGGGTAGCTGTGAGTCAAACAATGCCTGCAGATTGTCTGCTTGGAAATGGCCTAGAGGATTCCCCTTGGAAGAAGGTGGAACAGAGGTCTCACTTGGAAATTGTGGGTTTGCCTGGGTGGGTGTTTGTGTCCACATGGCCAATGGCAGCCAATCAGGGTGATCTGGAGCCTGAAACAGTGCCCCAGGTGTCTGCCAGAAGGAGGGAGGGCAAGGGGCACAGGAAACCAGCCCCAGAAGTTCCCAGGGTTCATGAGGAGGCTGAACCTGAGGGGGACACCTTGGATCCTACAGGAGAACAGGTTGCTGAGCTTGGGGAAAGTCCTTGAGCTGACTCAGTGGCAGCAGGAAGGGGGACCCACCACGGAAGCATTCTGTGAGGCACAGAAAACATGCCCTACTCTGGAGGGTTTGCGGCAGCAGGCTGCAGACCAGGTGTCTGGCACGGAGTCTGGGTAACATCTGATTTATTGGGAGGATGGCCTCCAGTATCGCGAGCTTAAGGTTGCTGAGCCTGGGGCAGCCCATGTGCTGGAAGTACCCCAGTGCTTCAAAGCCTTCCTACTGGGTCTGGTTGATGAGGTGCCTTTGGCTGCACATTCTGAACAGAACAAGTCTTTTGAGAGGCTTGTCACCCACTTTTACTGGCCCGAAATGCACAGGCACTGTGATGCATATTGTAGGTCAAGCCAAACTTGTCAGGCAAGCAGCAAAAGTGAGAGGAAATGTAAGGCTTCCCTCCAGCCTTTTCCGGTTGTCAGCACCCCCTTTGAAAGGGTTGGTAATGACATTGTGGACCCTCTGGATCCCAAGACGGCCATGGGCAACAGGTTTATCCTGGTCTTGGTGGACCATGCCACCCAGTATCCAGAAGAAATACTTCTGAGGTCAATCTCTGCCCCTGTGGTGGGAAGGGCATTGATGGGGTTTTTTACCCTCAGTTGGGTCCCCAAGTAGGTGGTATCTGATAGGGTTACTAACTTCATGTCTACATATATGGAGTCTCTGTGGAAGAAGTGTGACGTAACATAAAATGTTTACCACTCCTAAACAACCCTAAGGAAATGGTCTGGTTGAGAGATTCACCCGCATCTTGAAAGGCATGATCATGGGCCTGTCAGACTCCTTGAGGTATAAGTGGGAAGTCCTCTTGATATGCCCTCTGTTTGCCTACAGGGGGGTGACACAAAAGGGTCTTGAATTTAGCCCTTTTGAGTTGTTGTAGGGCCATCCTATCAGGGGACCCTTGAGTCTGGTTAGGAAAGACTTGCAGAAGGCCTCCAGTAAGCTCCCCCAGGATTTATTCAGCTACATGCTGGCTTTTAGGAACCAGACAGCCCGCCTCAGGAAGCTCGCTCAGGAGAACTTGGAAGCAAGCCAGGAAGACATAATATGCTGGTATGACCAGAATACCACTCTGGTTGAGTTTCAGGCTGGCCAGAAAGTGTTGGTGATGGCCCCAGTGGAGCCTAGGACCCTACAGGACAATTAGACTGGGCCTTTGGAGGTGTTACAGTGCAAGAATGATATCACCTATTTGGTGAACTTGCGGACTCCCAGGAACCCTTTGAGGGTCCTGCATGTAAACTGCCTCAAACCTCACTTCCATTTTCACTGCACTTAAGTTACTTATAAGTCACCTATATGTCTAACCTTCACTTGCTGAAGGTTAGGTGCAAAGTTACTAAGTGTGAGAGTGCCCTTGCACTAGCAAAGGTGTCCCGACATAGCTCAGGGCCATTTCCCCAGACTTTGTGAGTGCGGGGATGCCATTACACGTGTGTACTACATATAGGTCAATATGTAGCTTCACCATGGTAACTACGAATATGGCCATGTAACATGTCTTAGATCATGGAATTGTCCCCCATTCCAAATCTGGTATTGGGGAGACAATTCCGTGCATCCTGGGGGCTCCACTTTGGACCCTCAGTCCTGCCAAACCAGCTCTCTGAGGCTTGCACTACAGCTACAGCTGCTGCCACCTCACAGACAGAGTTCTGCCCTCCTGGGGTCTGGGCACCCCGGTCCCAGGAAGGCAGAACAAAGCATTTCCTCTGAGAGCAGGGTGTTACACCCTCTCTCTTTGGAAATAGGTGTTGCAGGCTGGGGAGGGGTAGCCTCCCCCAGCCTCTGGAAATACTTTGAAGGGCACAGATGGTGCCCTCCTTGCATAAACCAGTCTACACCGGTTCAGGGACCCTGTCTCCACTGCTCTGGGGGGAACCTGGACAAAGGAAAGGGGAGTGACCATTCCCCTGTTCATCACCACACCAGGGGTAGTGTACAGAGCTTCTCCAGTGTGTCCCAGACTTCAGCCATCTTGCTTTGCAAGGTGTGGGGGCACTCTGGAGGGCTCTGAGTGGCCAGTGCCAGAAGGTGACGTCAGAGACCCCTCCTGATAGGTCCATACCTGATAAGGTAGCCAATCCTCCTCTCAGAGCTATTTAGGGTCTCTCCTGTGGGTTCTCTTTAGATTTTGCTTGCAAGTTTCCTTTATGAATCCTTTGCAACAACTTCTGCATCCTCTGACCTCGGATCAACCGCAGCCTGCTCCAAGAAATGCTGTAACTGCAACAAAGTGTCTGCAAGAGACACTTTTCTTCAGCAACCTCAGCTCCAAGTCAGCAACTGCAAAAGTTTCCATGGCTGGCACGCTCTGGATGCTCCCTGTTTTCACCCTGCACCAGAAGGACTGAAGAAATCTCCCGTGGAGTGACGGAATCACTCTCCTGCTCCAAGCAGGCACCTTCCAAGGCGACGACCAGTACCCTGGGACTCCTCTCACGGCGATGAGCGTGCTCCTAAGGACACAGAGGGTGGACATCATCAACATAGACTGTCCTGAGGTCCTGCTGATGCAATTTGGAGGAGGTAAGACCTTGCCTTCCACAAGAATAATGGTACCCCTGTGTTTTGTTTTTTCTTCACCTCCTGAGGCCTCTGTGTACTCTTTGCAAAATTCCTTTGTGCACAGTCTGGCCCAGGTCCCCAGCACTCCACCCTGCAATGCTCAACTCGCTGAGTTGTTCTCTGGCAGCGTGGGACCTTCTTTTGATGTGCTCCATCAACTGTGTTTTGCACCTCCTTTGAACCTAGATCCTGCAGCTTCTGGGGGTTCTGGTTGGCATCCTTAGGGTTCTCTAAAGTGCAGAGATCCCCCTCATCCTCCTCACAAGGAGTTGAGGCACCCAGGTCTCAACTGGGTCCATCCAGTGCCATTTTGATGAAAAATGCACTTTTGCCATAGCCAAGGTTTGTTGGCGCCTTCCAACATGAAATCTCATCTGCAACAATCTTCACTCCGTGGGACATCTTTTGCATCATGCAGAAAACCCATGGCATCTTCCTAGGGTGCATTTCTGCAGTCTTCTATTAACCAGGGACTCTTCTTTTGAATCCTCTTCTGGGTTGGCAGGGTCTCCTGTCCTTCCTGAAACTTCTTTCGACTTCTGGACTTGGTCCCATTCCTTTGCAGGTCTTCAGGTCCAATAATCCAGCAGTTTTTCTTTGCAGACTAGGTTGGCTGCTGCAAAATCCCCAAAATGAGGTGCAGTTTGTCCTAAGGAAACTTGCAGTCCTTTACTCTTGCTTTTCTGGGCTCTGGGGTGGGGTAATTTACTTACCTTTACTGTATTCTTACTCTTCCAGCCATTCTGCACACACTACACTTGTCTAGGGGGGAATTAGTGATTCACATTCCACTTTATTAGTATATGGTTTGTGTTGCCCCTAGACCTATTTTCTCCCATTGCATTCTATAGGATTTCCTACTGTTACTTGTCTAATTTTGATGTCTAGTGTATATATTGTGTATAATACTTACCTCCATAAGATATTTTTTGTACTGTGTCACCCAAATAAATACCTTTATTTTTGGTAACCCTGAGTATTGTCTTTACTTGTGTATAAGTACTGTGTATAAGTGGTATTGCATGTGCTTTGCATGTCTCCTAGGTCAGCCTAAGCTGCTCTGCTATAGCTACCTCTATCAGCCTAAGCTGCTAGAACACTACTACATTCACTAACAAGGGATAACTGGACCTGGTGTAAGGTGTAAGTACCCAAGGTACCCACTACAAACCAGGCCAGCCTCATACAACCTGTAAAACACAAGATTTACAGGGTGACTGTCAAGATGAGGGCTAACATCAAGGAGCTGTCCAAGATGCTAGCATTAGGGATTATTCAGTTTTCCAGTAGCCCTTGGGCCAGCCCTGTGATTTTGGTCCCAAAGGCTGCTGCTCCTGGTGGCACTCCTGAGCTTAGGTTCTGTGCGGACTACCATGGACTCAATGCAGTCACGACGACTGACACACACCCCATCCCCTGAGCTGATGAGGTCATTGATCGGTTAGGGGCTGCCAAATATCTCAGCACTTTTGACTTAATGTCTGGATATGTGCAGATTGCTCTGACTGAGGGGGCCACAAAGAAGTCTGGATTTTCTACCCCAGATGGGCCCTACCAGTTTTGGGTGAAGCCCTTTGGGGTGAAAAATGCCTCTGCCACTTTTCAGATGTTGGTTAACATGGTTTTGCCTGGATTGGAGGACTTCACTGCAACCTACCTGGATGACATTGCTGTGTTCATCTCCACTTGGGAGGAACACTTGTAGCACGTCTGCAAAGTGTTAGAGGCCCTACAGAAGCCAGGCCTCACTATTAAGGCAAGTAAGTGTCAAATAAGGCAGGGTTCTGTGGTGACACCATTCTGGCTTGGGAGCCTCCCAAAACCCAAACTGAGGTGAGAGCCTTTTAAGGTCTCACAGGATATTATAGGTGGTTTTTAAGAGGTATGGCACTATTGTTGCTCCCTTGACTGAGTTAACCTAAAATTCAGGCCTCTGAACTGAATTCTTTATTACATCATTCACTTCCTGTTATTACAAATGACCCAGAGAAGATGTCACTTATCTATTCAGAGTTGTTACAATTTGCCGTATATACACTGCCATCCCCTAAGAATAGATTTATCAACAGATCCACCCCTTTGGCATTCTGGTTCAGTGAAAATCTTAGAGCCTTCAAACAGGGCTGCTGTAGGCAGGAACGGTTATGGAGAAAGAAGTATAACCTCCTACAAAAACAAAAATACAAATGTCGTCTTAGGGAATACAAAACTCAATTCCTGAAAGTAAAATCAACGTACTTACCTAAACTCATCCAGCAGGCTAATAATTCCGCCAAAGAATGTTTTTGAGACTGTGACCAGGCTGAGCTCTAATCCCAATAACAAGCTGGTAGGATGTAGCTGGGTATTCTGCAACTCACTCACCAAGTTCTTAGTGAAGAAAGCTGAGGACATTTTCAACCATTTTTCCTTAAATAACTCCCCTGGAAGAATTTACAGTGATTCTTCACCAGTCAGTCCCACCAAACCTCTTTTTGAAGAATTCACTCCTCTCACAGCTGACCAAGTAAAATGAGCTATTCTCACTACCAAATCTGTTTCTCCCCTCAATCCCTGCCCCCCCCATTGCGGTGGTTCAAATGGTGCCAGACTCTTTCACCCCTTTTCTGACCTCATTTTTTAATCTCATGTTCAGTACAGGTATTTTCCCCAAAGAGTGGAAAATAACATCTATTCTTCCTTTACTAAAAGAGGCTAATCTCAACCATTTAGAGACCAACAGCTATCAGCCTATCTCACAGCTGCTGTTTCTGGACAAAATTGTGGAGAAGGCCATGAATGTACTACTGGCTTCCTTCATCAAGAACAATCATCTTCTCGGTGATACACAATTTGGGTTCAGAAGCGCTCACAGTACTGAGTTCGCCTTGATCATAGCCACAGAAGAAATCAGGTCTACACTGGATGGAAGAGGCAGAGCTACTCTCATCCACCTCAACTTATCTGCAGCATTTGATATGGCCAACCATGCTCTGCTGGTTGACTGACTTCTCAAGCTGGGGATCACCGGTAGGGCAATTTCATTGTGCCACTCCTTCCTTTCAGATCACTTACAAATGAGTCCCTCAGAGGATTTGTCTCTGAATAATTCTCCTTACCTTGTGTGGTCCTCCAAAGCTCTGCATTGAGCCCAACCCTCTTCAATCAGTATGTGAAGCCCGTTGCTAGCTTAATTAAATCTTTTGAGTTCTCCTTGGTATCTTATGCCAACGACACCCAGATACTGGCGTCCCTCTCCAACAACAATCATTCTTCTGGGAGGGTTTACTGAGCTGTATGTCGGCTGTCAGCACCTGGATGAGCAAAAACTGTCTTAAGCTGAATTCCTCTAAAATGGAGGTTCTCCTTTTAGGGAATGATGTCTCCTTCTGGTCCCTCTCCTGGCGGCCACAAAAACTTGGAGCTTTTCCCACTCCATCGGAGAAGGTAAAAAACTGGTACTCTGCCTTTAAAATTGTCACTACAGTATATGCTAGCAACCATTTTTATCAATTCTAATTGGCACACTGGAACACCCTTATAATTCCCTAGTATATGGTACCTAGGTACCCAGGGTATTGGGGCTCCAGGAGATCACTATGGGCTGCAGCATTTCTTTTGCCACCCATAGGGAGCTAAGACAAATCTTACACAGGACTGTCACTGCAGCGTGAATGAAATAATGTCCACGTTATTTCACAGCCATTTTACACTGCAGTTAAGTAACTTATAAGCCACCTATATGTCTAACCCTCACTTAGTGAAGGTTAGGTGCAAAGTTACTAAGTGTGAGGGCACCCTTGCACTAGCAAAGGTGCCCCCACATAGTTCAGGGGAATTTCCCGGACTTTGTGAGTGCGGGGACACCATAACACATGTGCACTTCATAAAGGTCAATACCTATATGTAGCTTCACAATGGTAACTCCGAACATGGCCATGTAACATGTCTAAGATCATGGAATTGTCTCCCCATCACAAATCTGGTATTGGGGTGCCAATCCAATGCATCCCCGGGGCTCCACCATGGACGCCGGGTACTGCCAAACCAGCTCTCTGGGGTTTTCTCTGCAGCTACCGCTGCTGCCAACCCACAGACAGGGTTCTGCCCTCCTGGGTTCCGGGCAGGCCAGACCCAGAAAGGCAGAACAAAGAATTTCCTCTGAGAGAAGGGGTTACACCCTCTCCCGTTGGAAATAGGTGTTAAGGGCTGGGGAGGAGTAGCCTCCCCCAGCCTCTGGAAGTGCTTTGAAGGGCACAGATGGTGCCCTACTTGCATAAGCCAGTCTACACCGGTTCAGGGAACCCCCAGTCCCTGCTCTGGAGCAAAACTGGACAAAGGAAAGGGGAGTGACCATTCCTCTGTCCATCACCACCCCAGGGGTGGTGCTAAGAGCTCCTCCAGTGTGTCCCAGACCTCTGCCATCTTGAATCCAGAAGTGTGAGGGCACAATGGAGGCCTCTGAGTGGCCCGTGCCAGCAGGTGATGTCAGAGACCCCTCCTGATAGGTGCTTACCTCACTAGGTCGCCAATCCTCCTCTGAGGGCTATTTAGGGTCTCTCCTGTGGGCTTTTCCTCAGATAACGACTTGCAAGAATTCACCAGAGTTCCTCTGCATCTCCCTCTTCGACGTCTGCCAAGGATCGACCGCTGACTGCTCCAGGACGCCTACAAAACTGCAACAAAGTAGCAAGAAGACTGCTGACATTGTAGCGCCTAATCCTGCTGGCTTTCCTGACTGTTTCCTGGTGGTGCATGCTTTGGGGGCTGCCTGCCTTCATCCTGCACTGGAAGTCATGAAGAAATCTCCTGTGGGTCAACAGAATCTTCCCCCTGCTCCAGCAGACACCAAACTTCAGCATCACCGGTACTCTGGGACCCCTCTCTTTCTGACGAGCGTGGCCGCTAGGACACAGGTGGTGGACCCAAATGACCTCAACTGTCCAAATTTGGAGGAGGTAAGTCCGTGTATTCCCTCTCCAGACAGTAATCCTGTGCACCGCATGAACTGCAGCTGCTAGGGCTACTTTGCACTTTTGCAAGGAATCCTTTGTGCACAGCCTAGCCCAGGTCCCCAGCACTCTGTCCTACATTGTTCAATTTGCTGAGTTGACCTCCGGCTTCGTGGGACCCTCTTTTGTAGTGTTGAGATGACTGCTGTGCTCAGTCTTCTTGAACCCGTGTTCCAGGACTTCTGCAGGAGCTGCCTTCTTGTGTGTGGTCTCTCTTCCTTGCTGAGGGCCCCCTCTGTCTCCTCTCCTAAGTGGCAACATCCTGGTCCTTCCTGGTCCCGGGCAGCATCCTTTATCTTCAGCTGGGACCTTTGCAGCTAGCAAGGCTTGTTTGCAGTCTTTCTCCAAAGAAACAACTCTGCATCCTCCAGCACTCCGTAGTACATCTCCTGCACAAAGGAGAAGTTCCTATTGTCTTTCGTTGTTGCAGAATCTTCAGCTTCTTCCATCCAGAGGCAGCCATTTTGCACCTTCATCTGGGGTTTAGTGGGCTCCTGCCCCCCCGGACACTTTCACGACTCTTGGACTTGGTCCCCTTCCTTTGCAGGTCCTCACATCCAGGAATCCATCTTCAGTGCTTTGCAGTCTGTTGTGGTCTTTGCAGAATCCTCTATCACAAGTTTAGTGTGTTTCTGGAAAGTAGTATCACTTTATTCCTACTTTTCATGGTCTTGGGGTGGGGTATCTTGGCCCGCCTAATGTTTTCTTACACTCCCAGCGACCCTCTACACATTACACTAGCCTAGGTGTCCATTCGTGGTTTGCATTCCACTTTCAGAGTATATGGTTTGTGTTGCCCCTAGGTCGATTACATCCTATTGTATTCTACAGTGTTTTCACTACTTTCTAACTGTCTTACTTACCTGATTTTGGTTTGTGTGTATATTTTGTGTATTTTACTTACTTCCTAAGGGAGTATATCCTCTGAGATATGTTTGGCACATTGTTACTAAAATAAAGTACCTTTATTTTTAGTAACTTTGAGTATTGTGTTTCTTATGATATAGTACCTATATGATATAAGTGGTATAGTAGGAGCTTTGCATGTCTCCTAGTTCTGCCTAAGCTGCTCTGCTTTAACTACTTCTATCAGCCTAAGCTGCTAGAACACTACTAATCTACAAATAAGGGATAACTGGACCTTTCACAAGGTGTAAGTACCATCAGGTACCCACTTTAAGCCAGGCCAGCCTCCTACAACAGCATTATCATCCCCACAGGTACCCCAGCCAATGCCACGGGAGAGGAGGTGCCAGCAATATCCAGTCCCCCCACAGAAGAGGCCCACAGTGATGACAGCAATTCTGGACTTCAGGATCTGGAAGACCAACCTGGCCTATCAGAGACCTCAGGACAGTTGGTTACCCAGGCACAGTCACACACCACCACAGAGCCTCCCACATCAAGAAACACCACCACAGAACCCACCCAGCGTACCCATACCTCTGTCCCCAGGACACCTCAAGCAGCAGTGTGTCCACCTCTACAGGGTCCCCAGGGCATCCCTCATACCCAAGACAATCAGGGACCTGGGGTCAGTGGGCACATGGTTCAGAGGCACGGGACAACAGGGAAACTGGGAGGAGTGCTGTGCGCCAGGGTGGAGTACAGGCCCAGGGAAACAACTCTCCAGGAGGCACTTGCAGAGATCCAGGGAGCGTATCAACATTCCCAAGACACAATGGGCCAGATCCTGGAAAATGTTCAGGAGAACAGGCGGCTGCAGGAGGAACAGTGCCAGGGGATCAGGAAAGACTTGCAGGCCATCAACACCACCCTGGTCTCCTTAGCAGGGGTGTTGGCAGACATGGCCAATATTATAAGGGAGGCAGTCTCACAACAGCGGGCCCCTGCCACTAGCCAGACTTCTGAACTGCCTTTCACCTCCACTGCCACTAGTGGACAGGAGGCCATGCCACAGGACCAACAGGCCACCATCACCCCTCACCTGCAGAAGAAGAACGATCCTGCAAACGTTCCCTGCAACCCATATTGAAGCCAGAGACTATTGTCAAGCCCCCGTCAGGAAATGAGACTCTCCTGATTGTCACCCTTGAGTCCCACTCTGTTACCCTGTCCACCTTGAACTGTCATTGCTCCCCTTCTAATCTCCCCTTGGACAATGAATCTGTGCTACAAATAGACTGGAACAATACCCTGGACTTTCTCGCATCATCACCCCAGCCCATTGCACTTGCCCCTCTTTTTCTTAACACTTCAATAAACACCCTTGGAAAAAAATTAGGCGTATGGAGTATGTCAAATTTTTCAAATATGTAATCATTTAACCAGGTTCAAACAATGCAATTCAACTGTCCAGTAAATGACCATATTTTAATGACCTGTTGCTGGCTGCAGTGTTCAGACCTGGAACTATTGTGAGGCACCAACATCTGTAAAATGAATTGCCAAAGGGTACAGTAAGTGGGCATAGAGGTAGGAAATAACAGCATGCCAGTGCCACAGATATTAAAAATAATTACAATGAAATGTGTAGTAACACTACATTACCTGTTTGTCATTGGAAGAACTGTCTGATGACTGCTGTTTTATTGTCCTCATCCTCTGCCTCCCCATCCTCACTTTCCACAGGGTCCATTGCTGCCACACGGGCATCTCCAGCTTCCTCCTCCTGCAGAAAAGGCACAGGGCAAGGTTGTGCAGCATTCAACTATTTTTTGGCGGACCTCCTTGGGTGAGCAGAACAGGGACCCACCTGTTAGATGGAGGCACTAGAACTGGTCTTCAGGAGGCCAAAGGTCCATTCTATAATCCTTCATGTTCACCCATGTGCCTCATTGTAACGTATTTCTGCCTTTGTCCTGGCATTCCTCACAGGGGTCAGCAGCCAAGATAGGTTGAGGTAACCAGAGTCACCCACACACTATCTCATATGGCTCACTGCATACCCATACACCAACATATTATGGGTGGGGACCAAGCCTCACCTATTAGCCACACCCTGTGCCTCTGTAGTTGGCCCATCACATTTGGGATGCTGCTAATCCTCAGGACAAAGGCATTATGCACTGACCCAGGATACTTAGCATTGACGTGGGAGATGTACTGGTCCACCAAGCACACCATCTGTACATTCATAGAGTGGAAACTCTTACAATTTCTGTACACCTGTTTATTTTGACAGGGGGACAAATATGTGTTCCATCAATTGACCTTATTATTTTGGGGATATGTCCCATTGCATAGAACTCTTCCTTCACTGTGGCCAAATCTTCCACCTGGGGAAATACAATGTAGCTGCACATGTGTTTAATCAGGGCAGACAACACTTGTCAGCACATATGAGAACATTGGCTGTGACATTCCTGCTGCCAAGACCACTGTCACTTGGAAAGAACCATTTGCCAGGAAATGGAGCACTGTTATTACTTGCACAAGAGGGGGGATCCCAGTGGTGTGACGGATAGCAGTTATCAGGTCAGGTTCCAATTGGGCACACTTCTCTGTAATTGTGGCCCTGTCCAGTCCAGTCTATAGGTGAAGATAATGTGTCTGTCCTCCAGTGTTGCCAAGTCCACCAGGGGTCTGTACACGGGGGTATGTCTCCATCTCCTATTCATCCACAGCGGTAGCAGTCTATGGGGCAAAAGAGTGAGAGGTTGGTCACAAACTGAACAATCAGTCTACAACAGAACATTGCATGATGTTAATTTGTAATGGGTCAGTGTGAATTGTCCAGCATGTCCGAATTTAAACAGTGACACAGTAATTATCCAGGGCTTGCTCCCCCACCCCTGAAATGGCATCCGCCTGTCCTGTGTGGAGGGACAGGTGGAAATGAGGTAATTCCACTGATGTTGTGCGCCGTTGCGGGAGGCGGTCGGGGAGCCACTGTGCAACTCATCATTGGGTAACATTGGGCCCTATGGCTTACAGTGGCCAATGGTGTTCTACGCCGGCAGTGATGGTATGCACCGCCGCGGACGTGACCGATATTTTCTATCTGATTACACACTTGCTACATGACCTTCAACAGGAGAGGACCTACACTGCATGTGTTGCTGTGACCTGTGTCTGGAACCTACTATGGCCCATGTGGCTGGGGAAAGGGCCCTTGCCTTCACTTTGGCCCTATGCCAGGCCTGACATTGCAGCGTAGGTCCCCTGGTGGCTAGGGTGCAGAAGGGAAAATTTAGCTACCTAGCTCGTTATCATCCACTACTGTTCAGGGCTGCGTGGGTCCCAGGTGTGCTGGATTTGCCAGTGTGTGCCCATCCCCATGCCTTGGTGGCTAGCAATATCACTGGTAGTGCAATGCATATGACGTAGGCCTGTTTCCTGTGTGTGAGGGTGTTGTGTACGCCAACGGTGGTGTTGGTGCAGCCATAGACCAAGGGTATCCTTTGTCTCTCCCCCCCCCTTGTTTCGTCACCCTGTCCTTATGTGCATTAGCATAATCTGGCAGAGGAGCAGAGGCACCAGCGACGGAGGGAGCTGCATCCCACAGGACCCAGGAGGCAGAGTCCACCGATGCTGAGGGCACCAGTGGGACAGAGGGCGAGGGGAGCACCATGGCAGAGACCATAGGGGACAGTTCAGACACAGATACCTCCTCCAATGGAAGCTCCCTGGTGGTGGCGGACACCTCTATGACCACCCCAGCCTGTGCCCGCTCAGGAGGGTGGGCATCTCCTTCGCCCCAGGCATCTCAGGCCCTGCCCCAGTGAGCCATGATGCCCTGATTGAGGAGGCTATTGACCTCTTGAGAACCATCTCTGTAGGGCAGTCAACCATTGTGAATGCCATCCAGGAGCTGGCAGCCCAGATGCAACAGACTAATGCATTCCTTGAGGGCATTTACACTGGATTGGCGGCCCAACAGAGATCAATCCAGGCTCTGGCCTCCTCTCTGACGGCAGCTATTGTCCCTGTTTCTACCCTCCAACTTCCTCTTCCCAATCCCATTCTCCTCAGCCCCAACCTATCCCAAGCACACAGGCAGACAATCATGTACACAAGCCAACACACAAGAGTGGTTCAGGCAAACACAAGCACCACACTTCATTCCACAGGCACTCACACAAACACCATCCAGATGCAGACATACCAACAGCCGCAATTTCCACTGTGTCCCCCTCCCTCTCCCCCCCACCTTCCTCCCAGTTCCGCTTAGTCACACCCGCATCCACTACACCATTATCCACTACCAGCATCACCACCACACCTAACAGAACACACACCTCACTGGCAGATACCTCCACAACAGCCATACATGTGTCCCCTGTTTCCTCTCCCACTGTGTCTGTCCCCTCTCCCAAGGTACACAAACGCAAGCACTCAGACACCCAACAGCCAACCACCTCACAACAGCATCCAGCACATGCACATGCACCTCCACCCAAAGTCAACAGACACCTCCTACAACCACTCTCTCTTCCTCCACTCCAAAACATTCTCCCTCTTCCCGCCCCAGTTTCCCTAAAAAACCTTTCCTGTCCACCATTGATCTCTTCCCTCCCCCTGCCCCCTGTCCTGCACATCTGGCCAGGGTGGCAAAAACCCATCAGAGCACCTCAGCCACCCAGTCCATGGGCCCTGTCGTCACCATACCCACTTGTGGTGGGAAAGTATCCAGGGCACATGACCTGAGGGTTAAGGAGCCTTCACCAGGCAGTCTCCAGGAAAAGGAGCCTGCCACAGCTGTTGCCAGGAAGACAAAGGAGCCTGCCCCAGCTGCTGCCAGGAAGACTAAAGAGCCTGCCCCAGCTGCTGCCAGGAAGACTAAGGATCCTGCCCCAGATGCTGTCAAGAAGACTAGGAGGCTGCCTCACCTGCTGCCAGGAAGACTACGGAGCCTTCCCCAGCTGCCAGGAAGAGCAAAGAGCCAGCACCATCAGGTAGAAAGGGCAAGGGGCAGGAACTGTGATGGGGACCACCACAAACCATGGTTATGCAGCCGTCAGAGGCTACAGGGGATGGGCAGGAGCCTCCCCCCACCAGCAGCACCAGCACCGCCACCTCCAGTGGGCAGCAGTCAGAGGATGCAGGGGATGGGCAGAAGCCTCCCCCCACCAGCAGCAACAGCACCACCACCTCCAGTGGGCAGCAAACAGTTGAGTAACGTGCAGTGGAGTAGTGTAGAGTAGATTAGCACACAGTGGAGTGGCATAGAGTGCAGTGAGATTCTGTGGAGTGGTATAGAGTTGAATAACTTATATTTGAGTGGTATAGAGTGTAATTGTGTACTTTGGAACACCTTATAATAGAGTGGCATACAATGGAGTGGGGTACAGTGAAGTGGCATAGACTGGAGTGGCATACAGTGCAGTGGTGTAGAGTAGAGCAGCGTATAGAGGAGTGAGGAGCAGTGTAGTGTGATACAGTGGAATAGCATACTGTGGAGTGACGCAGAGTAGTCTCATAGAGTTGAATAGCATATAGTAGAGTGGAGTACTGAGGAGTGGCACGGAGTGGAGTGGTATAGAATGGTATAGCATACAGTAGAGTGGTATAGAGTGGAGTGATTTAGAGTGGCATAGCATATAGATCAGTGGCTTACAGTTGAGTGGTGTAGAATAGAGTGGTGTAGAGTGTAATAGAGTAAGGTGGAGTGGTGAGATTGGAGTTGCTTGCAGTGGAATTGTGAAGAGTGTAGCACTGTAGAATGGGGTAGTATACAGAGAAGTGGTATACACTGGAGTATCATTGAGTGGAGTGGCATAGAGTGGAGTTCCATATAGTGGAGTGAGGTAGAGTAGAGTGGCATATACTGGAGTGACAGATCATGGAATAACATGTAGTAGTGTAGTGCATAGTGGAGAGGCATACAGGAGGGTGGTATGAAGTAGAATAGCATAGAGTGGTGTCTCATACAGTGGAATTGCATAAAATTGAATAACGGAGAGTGGATTGGCATACAGTGTAGTGGTATTCAATGCAGTGGACTAGACTGGAGTGCCATGCAGTGGAGAGGCATACACTGGAATAGCATACAGTGGAGTGGTGTACATTGTAGAGGAGTAGCGTAGAGTGTGGTAGAGTCAACTGGTGCACAGTGAAATAGGATAGAGTGGAGTAGCATAGAGTGGAGTTGCATACGGAAGAGTGATATAGAGTTGACTGACATAGACTAGAGTGAGGTGTAGTGGAGTAGGTCAAATAGCATAGAGTGGAGTGGCTTACAGTGGTGTACAGGGGAATGGTGTACATTGGAATAGCGTACACTGGTTGTAGAGTTGAGTGGCATAGTGCTGAATAGGCTAGAGAGGAGTGGGGCATGGTGGAGGAGCATACAGTGGAATAAAGTAGAGTGAGGTGGCATACAGTGGAGTGGGGTGTAGTAGAGTGACATAGATTCAAATGTAGTATTACGCTGAATAGAGGTAGTTGTATACAGTAGAATAGCATATAGTGGAGTGGCGTAGTGCAGTTTTGAAGTGGATTAGCATAGAGTGGAGTGAGGGACAGTAGAATAGTCTACAGTGGCATGGATTGGCATAGATTAGAGTATGACAGAATGTAAAACCATAGAGTGGAGTAGCATAGAGTGCATATAGAGTGGAATAGCATATAATTTTGTGTCAGACAGTAAAGTTGCATATAGTGGTATAGTGCAGAGTGGATTAACATACAGTGAGGTGGCATACAGTGAAGTAGCATACAGTGAAGGCGACAGAGTTGCCCTGATGAAACCAGCAAAAACCAACAAAACATCAAGACAAGCCAGCTGGTACACCCAAGGAATCAGAACCACCAAGTACTACTGTTACTAACTTGAGAAACAATGGCAAACCACAAGGAACCCCTCCAAAAGAGCCACTCACAAAGCAGTCCTCAGCAACTAAAACCAGTGCAGCAAGGAAACCTAGAGAACAGCCATCACAGCCCACACCGATACAGCAGCCAAACACATGAATGAACTCTTCAAAATAGTCAAGGAATTCTCCAACCCTGCCGCCATGGAAAACACAATCCACCTCCATCAAGAACTCTGTGACGCTTTCTCAGACTACCTTCACAACAAAGACTGCCACCATCTACAACAACTTTGACTGTCAACTCACAGGCTCTCAACCTCAACAACCTTCACCAACCAGCACATACCAGCTGAATGATCACCCCTTGGTACCCGCTCACCTCTGAGACAACCACAGCCACCATGTCATCCATTCACTCTGGGGCAACCCTGACCCCTGCCCCCACCCTCTTTTCAACCTCAGAACTGACATTCTTAGCACAGAACTAACCCCCACCATCTTCAACACCTCCATCTCCACAGCAGCCTTCACAGACAGTTGGAAACACATAGAGGTCAATCCCCTCTTAAATAAACCCTCTGCGACTCCAGCAAACTAAAAAATGATTGACCAATCTCCCTGCTCCCCTACCCGGCCAAAGTACTTGAGAAGGACATCAACAAAAAGTGTACCCAAAACCTGGAACTAAATCACCTACTTGACACCTCCCAATCAGGATTCCGTACCAACCATAGAACTGAGACTGTCCTGATTGCTGTCACATATGATATCAGAACCCCATTGACTGTGGGGAGATGGTGGCCCTGATCCTCCATGACCTCTCTGCTGCTTTCAGCACCATTTCCCACCACACCCTAATCAACAGACTCTACAACATTGGGATTCAGCAAATTGCCCTCAAGGGGATCGCCTCCTTCCTCACAGGAAGGACACAGAACATCCGCTACCTCCCTTCACCTCCAAACCCAATGACATCTTATGCGGCATACCCTAAGGATCATTCCTCAGCCCCATCTTGTTCAACACCTACAAGACTCCCCTCGCAGACATTGTCAGATCCCATAACTTCAACATAGTTTCCAACTCAAACAGTACTCAACTCATCCTCTCGCTCACCGAAGATCCCTCTACCAACTGAATCACCTTCTGTGACGCCATGACCAAGGTAGCCAACTGGATGCAAGATAACTGCCTTAAAAACATCTCTGTGTGGAACCACAGCTGTTGGTCAGCAGAACTTGGACAGACACCCACATCCACAGACCAGGCACGCAACCTAGACATCATCCTCGAAAGTGAACTGACCATGAAATGACAAATCAATGCAGTTGCATCCTCCTGCTTCCACACACTTCAGACACTTTGCAGACTCTCCAGATGGAACCCAGTGAACACCAGGAAGACTGTTACTCAGGCCCTTGACACAAGCTGTTTCGACTATGACAACGCTCTCTACACCGGCATTTCCTCCCATCTCCTCAAAACACTCCAGACAACACAGAATGCTGCAACAAGATAGTTTCTGGGCCTCCCCAAATTGACCCACATCACCCCCACCTCACAAACCTCCACTGGCTCCCCATCCAGTAGAGATGCAAGTTCAAGATCCTCATGCATGCCTACAAAGCTCTGCATGTTGAAGGACCGGCATATGTCAAACATTGACTGAACTTCCACCTGCCCGTAAGACACTTGTGGTTTTCCTCACTAGCCCGTGCACACAACCCCCACATCTGCCACAGCTGCAGCAGTGTTCACTTCTTCTCCTACATCGCCAAAATCTGAGTCGAGCTACCCCTCCATCTTCAAACAGCACCCTCCCTGGCAGATTTCAGGAAGAAACTTAAGAATTCGCTCTTCAAGAGAGATGTCACACCGACAGTGCCCAGATACCTCTAGGGCTGACAGTGCCATGCTATACAAATACTTGTTGATTGATTGGGTGATTGATTGTTTGACTGATTGGAGTAGAACGGATTGCTGTACAATGGAGTGGTATACAGTGAAGTGGTACACGATGCAGTGGAGTGAAGTGGAGTGCGGTACATTGTAGTGGCATAAAGTCAAAGTAGCGTAAAGTATGGCATTGAGTAGAGCGCCATACATTGGAATAGCATACCCTGGAACAGAATGGAGTGGAGTGGCATAGAGTGGAGTAGTGTAAAACAGAATAGCATAGAGTGGAGTGGTGTAGAGGTAAGTATAGTGGAGTGGCTTAGAGTGGTCTGAGGTACAGTATAGTGGCATACAGTGGAATAACATAGACTGAAGTGGTACATAGTGAAGTGGCATACATTGGAGTGGCATAGAGTGGAGTGTTGTTGAGCAGAATACTGTTACATAAAATGCAGTAACATAGAATGGAATGGCATATAGCTGAACAGTGTAAAGTAGAGTGGCATAGAGTAAGAAGTATAGAGTATAGTCTGTAGAATGCTGTAGTTAGAGTAGAGTGGTGTAAAATGGAGTGTTCAGTGTAATAGTATACAGAAGGTTGCCATGAGTGGAGCTGTGTGAAGTAGAGGGGAACACAGTGGAGTAGAATTGTCTGGAGTGTCAGAAAAGGTAATGGTGAAGATTGTAATAGTGCACAGTGGAGTAGTATGGTATAGAAGGCTGTAGCGTGGAGTGGAGTAGAGTGTAGTGGTGTACAGAGGACCAGCATAGATTGGAGTGGCATATAGTAAAGTGACAGAGTGTATTGGCGTAGAGTTTAATAGCAGAGAGTGGAGAAGCGTAGAGTGGGGTGCTCTAATGGAAACAGATATATTGTTTAAGTGTATGAACAAATGTAGATTAAGTATAACAGTGATACACATTTTGAGGTGTAAATAGTGTGAATGGGGTAAATGGTCATTTTTTGTAGAGCTAAAGCAATACGTTTAAAAATACTGCGGTATTCTGCAGTAAGTTCACTGTATGCTGCTATACATATGGATGAGAAGGCTGTATGTGATTGGCTAAACACTGTGTTTACCGAAAGCAAAAGGCAGCATGTAGTTTTTAGCACAGTTTTGCTGTGTTCTACATTCTGCATTTTGCTGTGTTCTGTGTTAGCATCTTAGATATAGGTAAGTAGTAGGTTTTTATTGCCTCCAAACCCCTTCATAACCAAGGAACCATCTGCCTGAACCACTGCTTTCACCTCCACCAACCAACCAGGAACCTCAGCTCGGCACACATCACTCTAGCAAAGATACCACTCAAATGCTGGGCCAGAGGATGTTCTTTCTCCTACCTCGCTGTCAAAGCCTGCAACGCCCCCCTCCACCTCCGCACCACACCCCTGTTGACCCACTTCAGAAAGGGACTGAAAACCTGGCTTTTCTATTAAACACCAACAGCAAGTGCCTCGATACCCACTCGGGTGACAAGCTGCACTATACATATAACACCAGATTGATTGATTGATTGATATAGTTGTTTCTTACCTATTACCACTTTATTAAAGTAATAGTAGTAGGCCCCTATTAACCCCTAGGGTGCCTTGGACAAGGTGACCTCGTCCAAGGCACCGGTTCCCGGGTGCCTTGGACGAGATCACCTCGTCCTACACCCAGGAACTGGGGGGAACGCTAGCACTCCCCCCATGTGCACCCCACCCACCACCCCAAGGCAGGGATGGAAGGGGAAGCCCTTCCCCTTTCACCCCAAACCCCCCGGCAATCAGATGACGTCAGCTTGGGCGCACAGCGCGCCAACGTCATCAACTATTGACGGGACACGCTGGAAGCCATTTCCTTCCAGCGCATCGAGGGAAGAGGACTTCCTTTGGGTAAGTCCTTCCCTTTTTGGGGGGTTGGGGGGGGAAACAGACACGGGGGAAAGTAAAGGGTTTTTCCTTGCCCCCTGTGCCTGTTTTCACTGGATTCCTGTTCAGCAGGAATCTCCACTAGAAACCAGGGATTTTTTGTTTTATTACTTTTTGGGAGCAACCCCTTGGGCAAGGGTCGCTCCCCTGGGGGGCTATTTTATTTTGTATTTCGCCCCCCCCCCCCGCCCGTGGGCAGATCGAATACATTTTCGGCCGATCTGCCCCCAGGGGGGTGGGGGCGAAATCCACCAGGGATTTCGTTTTGTCCGTTTATTTTGGGGGTGACCCCTTGGGCAAGGGTCGCTCCCCTGGGGGCTAATGTTTTTCTGTTTCGCCCCCCGAGGGAAGATCAGCCATGTTTTTGGACGATCTGGCCCCCGGGGGGTCGAAACACACTAGGCGCCAGGGATTGTGTGGTGTGTGTGTGGTGTGTGTTTGGGGGCACCCCTTGGACAAGGGTCGCCCCCCCCAAAGTGGGGAAATTTCATATTGGTCATCTCTGCCCCCTTTGGGGGCAGATGGGCCTATTTTTGTAGGCCCATCTGCCCCCAAGGAGGGCAGAAACCACCAATACGCCAGGGATTTTTGTTCCCCTTTTTTTGTTTTGTGCTGGGGGTGCCCCCTTTGGGAAGGGTCACCCCCTAAAGGGGGCACAGAACTGTTGCCCATTTCTGCCCCCCTTGGGGGCAGATTGGCCTATTGTTTTTACACCCATCTTCCCCCAAGGGGGGCAGAATCCACTTAGGCACCAGGGACAATTTCTATGTTCTTGGTGGTGGGGTGTTTGTCAACTGGCGAAGTATTTGTATTTGTGATTATAACAGTTTATTTTATCTTTCTGTTCTAGTTCAAAGCTTTTGCTTCTTTTGCTGTGGATCCTTGCGGTTTTGGCAGTAGTTGTCCTGCGGTTTGCATAGTTGCATGTTTTAGGTAAGTGAAAGCAATTTACTCCAAAGGAGTTTTGTTGACATGCATGAATGACATGTTTGTAGGTGGTGTACTAAATGCAGTATTGTGTGTGAAATTGTCCTTAGATTTGAGCACAATGATATTTGTGTTGTCATATGTCTAATTTTCTTTTTAGTGGGATATCATTGGTGATTGCTGTGTCTGTGCAGAGTAGTTGCTTGGTGAGTAGCTTTTTCAGGCAAGTGAGTGGTATAGTTTTTTAGTACATAACTCTTTGTGATAAAGCTACACTTTGTTTATTACTTATTTTAGTGCTAGTTGTTGTTGGTAATCCATTTGTTGTTAGTGAGGATCATGGCTAGCCGCAGAGTGACCGCTCAGCAGGTTGTTGGCATGCTCTTTGAGTCGTCTTCAGACCATGATTACAAGACTGACTCTGCATCTGAGGCAGAGGAGGAAGTGAGAGATTCTGGCAGTGAGTTTTCTGTCCAAGAGTATTCTTCTGATGAGGAGACTACTCTCAGTGCAGATGAAGGGCCTGTTGTAGAGGAGGACATTGATGTGCCAAGAGTGCAGCAGCCTGGGGCTGAAGGGTTTCCCATTAGAAGGCCTGACACCTGGATTGCCCCAAACATGGAGCAGCCACAGTTACCTGCATTTACTGGTCTCCCAGGGTGTAGAGTCAATACAGAAAACATTTTGCCTGTCCATTTCTTTCACTTGTTTATGGACGATGTATTTTTGGAAGAGATTGTGGAGCAGACTAATTTGTATGCAAAGCAATATTTAAGGGACAACGCTGCCAGGCTTAAGCCTCAGTCTAAAGCTACTCAGTGGGTTCCCACATATCTGGAAGAGATTAAAAAGTTTTTAGGTTTGACTTTTTTGATGGGGTTGATCAGGAAGCCGTCACTGGCTTCTTATTGGTCTACTAGTCCCTTGATGGAAACGGCTATATTTCCTGCAACTATGACACGTAATCGCTATTTGCTTCTTCTTCGTATACTGCATTTTGTAGACAATACTTTAGCCGTGCCACAAGATCACCCTGATTGTGACCGTCTTTTTAAGATTAGGCCTGTCCTTGATCATTTTGTAGATCGGTTTTCAGAGGTCTATGTTCCAGGCAAAGAGATAAGTGTGGACGAGTCTTTGGTCCTTTTCAAGGTGCGTTTAGTTTGTAAGCAGTACATTCCTAGTAAGTGGGCACGGTATGGGATTAAATTGTATATGCTATTGTATATGCAGTACAGGATATGTGTATAATTTACGGGTCTACACTGGTAGGGTTTCCAGTATTGACTCTCCTGGTTGTCCTGCCACTTTTGGAGTTAGCGAAAAAATTGTGTGGGAACTTGGTAGATGACTGTTTAACAAAAGTCACCATTTGTACTTAGATAATTTCTACACTGGAGTGCAGTTGTTCAAGGAGTTGTTTAGAGTGGACACTGTTGCTTGTGGCACAATCCATTCTAACCGGAAAGGCTATCCAAGGGAGCTTGTCTGTAAAAAACTTGAGAGGGGACAGTGCAGTGCCTTGCGGAATAATGAGCTGCTAGCTCTGAAATTTTCAGACAGGAGGGATGTGTACATGCTGTCTACCATACATGATGAGAGTACTTCCCCTGAGACTATTTGGGGTCAGGTTGGGGAAGTGCGCAAACCTGCGTGCATTTTGGACTACAATAAGCACATGGGTGGTATTGATAGAGTAGATCAGAGGTTGGAACCTTACACTGCTCTTCGTAATTCTTACTTGTGGTATAAAAAGTTGGCCCTACATTTATTTCATTTGGCAACTTTTAATGCTTTTATTGTATTCAAGGATTGTTCACCTGAGTCAAGGATGACATTTGTTAAATTTCAGGAGTCAGGGATAGAAAGCCTTATTGTGGTGGAACAGGCAAGAGTTCCTAGAGTAGAAGTGGTGGAGGATGTGGCTAGATTGAAAGATCGGCACTTTCCAGATCACATTCCTCCCACTCCCAAAAAAGACTTGCCCACAAAGAAATGTAGAGTATGTGCCCGGAGATTAATCCGGAGGGAGAGCCAGATGTACTGCCCCGAATGCCCTTCAAAGCCTGGGCTGTGTGTGCCCAGCTGTTTTAGAAGTTACTACACAAGGAGAAACGTTTGGGAAATACCGTGGGCGTAAACTGTAAACGTTTTATATTTTCATATGTTGAGTTTCACGGTTGGCATCACTGTCATGTATTTAGTTAGAGCTTTTGTGTTTGTAGTTTTGTACTTATTTCATAATTAGTTAGTGGTTTCTTTGTTGTTTATAAACAAAAAAAAAGTGATGGAGGTGTGCGTGGGGTGGCGCTTGGCTGGCGGTATGGGTGGGGTGGCACTTGGCTGGCGGTATGGGTGGGGTGACGCTTGGCTGGTGGTGTGGGTCGGGTGGCGCTTGGCTGGTGGTGTGCGTGGGGTGGCGCTTGGCTGCCGGTGTGCTTGGGGTGGTGCTTGGCTGGCGGTGTGGGTGGCGCTTGGCTGGCGGTGTGGGTGGGGTGGCGCTTGGCTGGCGGTGTGCGTGCGGTGGCGCTTGGCTGGCGGTGTGCTTGGGGTGGCGCTTGGCTGGCGGTGTGGGTGGAGTGGCGCTTGGCTGGCGGTGTGGGTGGGGTGGTGCTTGGCTGGCAGTGTGTGTGGGGTGGCACTTGGCTGGCGGTGTGCTTGGGGTGGCGCTTGCCTGGCGGTGTGCTTGGGGTGGCACTTGACTTGCGGTGCCAGCCAAACGCCAGTCCACACACTCATCAGCTGGTGTGATTGCTGTATCAGGCTTATGGGCGTATGAAAGTGATGGGACCTTGACTGGCGCTGTCTGTCGATGCGAGTGTTGTAATGTGCTGGGCCCGTGGCTGGCGGCGTGAATGGTCTTGTGCATGTCATGTATGAAAGGTGTGTGAATGGACTGTAAAGCGGTTGGTGCCTTGCCGTGGCTTTACAGCTCACAAGCTGTGAGTCATTGGTTCAGTTTTTTGGCCTTTCCGTTATTACCAGTGCATTTCACTTTTGTGAAATCTCTTGTCAATAAAATTTGATCTACTGAACCATCACTCACCCTTGTGCCAAATCCAACCAGTATGTGTGGTACAAATGACAAAACCTGCTCCGCTGTAATCAGGCGTCGCAGCACACTTGAGACACGCTAGGTGTCTCAGGTGGGACCCCGATGATGAAGCATGCCACCAACTTGGTTGGTGGGTGTGGGGTCTTTGTCACATAACGTAAGTGCGTTTCTTTTCACAATTTTTGTGTTTGGCACATCACAGACGTGTGTGGACACATCAAAATGACATTTTTTAAAACTAGACACCCCAAGGAGTGCAGGGAGATGTGGCTGGAATAGATCCCCCAACGTTTTTTTTACCCAGACTCCTCTGCAAACCTCAAAATGTGTTTAAAAAAGCATATTTTCCTGACTTTCGTTTTTACGATCACCGCTCAAGCACAAAATTCCTACTCCCCAGCGTTCCCCTCAGTCTCCCAAGTAAAATGACACCTCACTTGTATGGGTCCCCGAAGCAGAGTCAACCTAAAAATGTATAAAAGAAGAATATGTCCTTATCAACTCACTGTACTATCCCCTCTATCTCTACAAGTTTTTGGCCTTATTCTGTTGCAGGCACCTGGCCCATCCACACATGTGACGTATCATTTTTATCGGGAGACTTGACTGGAAGGAAATTTGTGGCTCCTCTCAGATTCCAGAACTTTCTGTCACCGAAATGTGAGGAAATTTTTTTTTTTAGCCACATTTTGAGGTTTGCAAAGGATTCTGGGTAAAAGAACCTGGTCAGAGCCCCACAAGTCACCCCATCTTGGATTCCCCTAGGTCTCTAGTTTTAAAAAATGCACAGGTTTGGTAGGTTTCCCTAGGTGCTGGCTGAGCTAGAGTCCAAAATCTACAGGTAGGCACGTTGCAAAAAACACCTCTGTTTTCTGTCAAAAATTGTGATGTGTCCAAATTGCGTTTTGGGGAATTTCCTGTCACGGGCGCTAGGCCTACTGACACAAGTGAGGTATCATTTTTATCGGGAGACTTGGGGGAACGCTGGGTGGAAGGAGATTTGTGGCTCCTCTCAGATTCCAGTACTTTCTGTCACCGAAATGTGAGGAAAATGTGTTTTTTTAGCCAACTTTTGAGGTTTGCAAAGGATTCTGGGTAACAGAACCTGGTCAGAGTCTCACAAGTCACCCCAGCTTGGATTCCCCTAGGTCTTTAGTTTTCAAAAATGCACAAGTTTGGTAAGTTTCCCAAGGTGCCGGCTGAGATAGAGGCCAAGATCTACAGGTAGGCACTTTGCAAAAAACACCTCTGTTTTCTGTCAAAAATTGTGATGTGTCCAAATTGCGTTTTGGGGAATTTCCTGTCACGGGCGCTAGGCCTACTGACACAAGTGGGGTATCATTTTTATCGGGAGACTTGGGGGAACGCTGGGTGGAAGGAGATTTGTGGCTCGTCTCTGATTCCAGAACTTTCTGTCACTGAAATATGAGGAAAACGTTTTTTTTTAGCCACATTTGAGGTTTGCAAAGGATTCTGGGTAACAGAACCTGGTCAGAGCCCCACAAGTCACCCCATCTTGGATTTCCCTAGGTCTCTAGTTTTCAAAAATGCACAGGTTTGGTAGGTTTCCCTAGGTGCTGGCTGAGCAAGTGGCCAAAATCTACAGGTAGGCACTTTGCAAAAAACACCTCTGTTTTCTTAAAAAATATGTGATGTGTACACGTTGTGTTTTGGGGCATTTCCTGTCACGGGCGCTAGGCCTACCCACACAAGTGAGGTATCATTTTTATAGGAAGACATGGGGGAACGCTGTGTGGAAGGAAATTTGTGGCTCCTCCCAGATTCCAGAACTTTCTGTCACCGAAATGTGAGGAAAACGTATTTTTTTTGCCAAATTTTGAGGTTTGCAAAGGATTCTGGGTAACAGAACCTGGTCAGAGCCCCACAATTCACCCCTCTTGGATACCCCTAGGTCTCTAGTTTTAAAAAATGCACAGGTTTGGTAGGTTTCCCTAGGTGCCGGCGGAGCTAGAGGCCAAAATCTACAGGTAGGCACTTTGCAAAAAACACCTCTGTTTTCTTTCAAAAAATGTGATGTGTCCACGTTGTGTTTTGGGGCATTTCCTGTCACGGGCGCTAGGCCTACCCACACAAGTGAGGTATCATTTTTATCGGGAGACTTGGGGGAACCCTGGGTGGAAGGAAATTTGTGGCTCCTCTCAGATTCCAGAACTTTCTGTCACCAAAATTTGAGGAAAACATGTTTTTTTAGTCAATTTTTTAGGTTTGCAAATGATTCTGGGTAACAGAACCTGGTCAGAGCCCCACAAGTCACCCCATCTTAGATTCCCCTAGGTCTCTAGTTTTCAAAAATGCACAGGTTTGGTAGGTTTCCCTAGGTGCCGGCTGAGCTAGAGTCCAAAATCTACAGGTAGGCACTTTGCAAAAAACACCTCTGTTTTCTTTCAAAAAATGTGATGTGTCCACGTTGTGTTTTGGGGCATTTCCTGTCACGGGCGCTAGGCCTACCGACACAAGTGAGGTATCATTTTTATCGGGAGACTTGGGGGAACGCTGGCTGGAAGGAAATTTGTGGCTCCTCTCAGATTCCAGAACTTTCTGTCACCGAAATGTGAGGAAAATGTGTTTTTTTAGCCATATTTTGAGGTTTGCAAAGGATTCTGGGTAACAGAACCTGGTCAGAGCCCCACAAGTCACCCCATCTTGGATTTCCCTAGGTCTCTAGTTTTCAAAAATGCACAGGTTTGGTAGGTTTCCCTAGGTGCTGGCTGAGCAAGTGGCCAAAATCTACAGGTAGGCACTTTGCAAAAAACACCTCTGTTTTCTTTCAAAAAATGTGATGTGTCCACGTTGTGTTTTGGGGCATTTCCTGTCACAGGCGCTAGGCCTACCCACACAAGTGAGGAATCATTTTTATCGGGAGACTTGGGGGAACGCTGGCTGGAAGGAAATTTGTGGCTCCTCTCAGATTCCAGAACTTTCTGTCACCGAAATGTGAGGAAAATGTGTTTTTTTAGCCACATTTTGAGGTTTGCAAAGGATTCTGGGTAAAAGAACCTGGTCAGAGCCCCACAAGTCACCCCATCTTGGATTCCCCTAGGTCTCTAGTTTTAAAAAATGCACAGGTTTGGTAGGTTTCCCTAGGTGCTGGCTGAGCTAGAGTCCAAAATCTACAGGTAGGCACGTTGCAAAAAACACCTCTGTTTTCTGTCAAAAATTGTGATGTGTCCAAATTGCGTTTTGGGGAATTTCCTGTCACGGGCGCTAGGCCTACTGACACAAGTGAGGTATCATTTTTATCGGGAGACTTGGGGGAACGCTGGGTGGAAGGAGATTTGTGGCTCCTCTCAGATTCCAGTACTTTCTGTCACCGAAATGTGAGGAAAATGTGTTTTTTTAGCCAACTTTTGAGGTTTGCAAAGGATTCTGGGTAACAGAACCTGGTCAGAGTCTCACAAGTCACCCCAGCTTGGATTCCCCTAGGTCTTTAGTTTTCAAAAATGCACAAGTTTGGTAAGTTTCCCAAGGTGCCGGCTGAGATAGAGGCCAAGATCTACAGGTAGGCACTTTGCAAAAAACACCTCTGTTTTCTGTCAAAAATTGTGATGTGTCCAAATTGCGTTTTGGGGAATTTCCTGTCACGGGCGCTAGGCCTACTGACACAAGTGGGGTATCATTTTTATCGGGAGACTTGGGGGAACGCTGGGTGGAAGGAGATTTGTGGCTCGTCTCTGATTCCAGAACTTTCTGTCACTGAAATATGAGGAAAACGTTTTTTTTTAGCCACATTTGAGGTTTGCAAAGGATTCTGGGTAACAGAACCTGGTCAGAGCCCCACAAGTCACCCCATCTTGGATTTCCCTAGGTCTCTAGTTTTCAAAAATGCACAGGTTTGGTAGGTTTCCCTAGGTGCTGGCTGAGCAAGTGGCCAAAATCTACAGGTAGGCACTTTGCAAAAAACACCTCTGTTTTCTTAAAAAATATGTGATGTGTACACGTTGTGTTTTGGGGCATTTCCTGTCACGGGCGCTAGGCCTACCCACACAAGTGAGGTATCATTTTTATAGGAAGACATGGGGGAACGCTGTGTGGAAGGAAATTTGTGGCTCCTCCCAGATTCCAGAACTTTCTGTCACCGAAATGTGAGGAAAACGTATTTTTTTTGCCAAATTTTGAGGTTTGCAAAGGATTCTGGGTAACAGAACCTGGTCAGAGCCCCACAATTCACCCCTCTTGGATACCCCTAGGTCTCTAGTTTTAAAAAATGCACAGGTTTGGTAGTTTTCCCTAGGTGCCGGCGGAGCTAGAGGCCAAAATCTACAGGTAGGCACTTTGCAAAAAACACCTCTGTTTTCTTTCAAAAAATGTGATGTGTCCACGTTGTGTTTTGGGGCATTTCCTGTCACGGGCGCTAGGCCTACCCACACAAGTGAGGTATCATTTTTATCGGGAGACTTGGGGGAACCCTGGGTGGAAGGAAATTTGTGGCTCCTCTCAGATTCCAGAACTTTCTGTCACCAAAATTTGAGGAAAACATGTTTTTTTAGTCAATTTTTTAGGTTTGCAAATGATTCTGGGTAACAGAACCTGGTCAGAGCCCCACAAGTCACCCCATCTTAGATTCCCCTAGGTCTCTAGTTTTCAAAAATGCACAGGTTTGGTAGGTTTCCCTAGGTGCCGGCTGAGCTAGAGTCCAAAATCTACAGGTAGGCACTTTGCAAAAAACACCTCTGTTTTCTTTCAAAAAATGTGATGTGTCCACGTTGTGTTTTGGGGCATTTCCTGTCACGGGCGCTAGGCCTACCGACACAAGTGAGGTATCATTTTTATCGGGAGACTTGGGGGAACGCTGGCTGGAAGGAAATTTGTGGCTCCTCTCAGATTCCAGAACTTTCTGTCACCGAAATGTGAGGAAAATGTGTTTTTTTAGCCATATTTTGAGGTTTGCAAAGGATTCTGGGTAACAGAACCTGGTCAGAGCCCCACAAGTCACCCCATCTTGGATTTCCCTAGGTCTCTAGTTTTCAAAAATGCACAGGTTTGGTAGGTTTCCCTAGGTGCTGGCTGAGCAAGTGGCCAAAATCTACAGGTAGGCACTTTGCAAAAAACACCTCTGTTTTCTTTCAAAAAATGTGATGTGTCCACGTTGTGTTTTGGGGCATTTCCTGTCACAGGCGCTAGGCCTACCCACACAAGTGAGGAATCATTTTTATCGGGAGACTTGGGGGAACGCTGGCTGGAAGGAAATTTGTGGCTCCTCTCAGATTCCAGAACTTTCTGTCACCGAAATGTGAGGAAAATGTGTTTTTTTAGCCACATTTTGAGGTTTGCAAAGTATTCTGGGTAACAGAACCTGGTCAGAGCCCCACAAGTCACCCCATCTTGGATTCCCCTAGGTCTCTAGTTTTAAAAAATGCACAGGTTTGGTAGGTTTCCCTAGGTGCTGGCTGAGCTAGAGTCCAAAATCTACAGGTAGGCACGTTGCAAAAAACACCTCTGTTTTCTGTCAAAAATTGTGATGTGTCCAAATTGCGTTTTGGGGAATTTCCTGTCACGGGCGCTAGGCCTACTGACACAAGTGAGGTATCATTTTTATCGGGAGACTTGGGGGAACGCTGGGTGGAAGGAGATTTGTGGCTCCTCTCAGATTCCAGTACTTTCTGTCACCGAAATGTGAGGAAAATGTGTTTTTTTAGCCAACTTTTGAGGTTTGCAAAGGATTCTGGGTAACAGAACCTGGTCAGAGTCTCACAAGTCACCCCAGCTTGGATTCCCCTAGGTCTTTAGTTTTCAAAAATGCACAAGTTTGGTAAGTTTCCCAAGGTGCCGGCTGAGATAGAGGCCAAGATCTACAGGTAGGCACTTTGCAAAAAACACCTCTGTTTTCTGTCAAAAATTGTGATGTGTCCAAATTGCGTTTTTGGGGAATTTCCTGTCACGGGCGCTAGGCCTACTGACACAAGTGGGGTATCATTTTTATCGGGAGACTTGGGGGAACGCTGGGTGGAAGGAGATTTGTGGCTCGTCTCTGATTCCAGAACTTTCTGTCACTGAAATATGAGGAAAACGTTTTTTTTTAGCCACATTTGAGGTTTGCAAAGGATTCTGGGTAACAGAACCTGGTCAGAGCCCCACAAGTCACCCCATCTTGGATTTCCCTAGGTCTCTAGTTTTCAAAAATGCACAGGTTTGGTAGGTTTCCCTAGGTGCTGGCTGAGCAAATGGCCAAAATCTACAGGTAGGCACTTTGCAAAAAACACCTCTGTTTTCTTTCAAAAAATGTGATGTGTCCACGTTGTGTTTTGGGGCATTTCCTGTCACGGGCGCTAGGCCTAATCACACAAGTGAGGTATCATTTTTATCGGGAGACTTGGGGGAACCCTGGGTGGAAGGAAATTTGTGGCTCCTCTCAGATTCCAGAACTTTCTGTCACCAAAATTTGAGGAAAACATGTTTTTTTAGTCAAATTTTTAGGTTTGCAAAGGATTCTGGGTAACAGAACCTGGTCAGAGCCCCACAAGTCACCCCATCTTGGATTCCCCTAGGTCTCTAGTTTTCAAAAATACACAGGTTTGGTAGGTTTCCCTAGGTGCCGGCTGAGCTAGAGTCCAAAATCTACAGGTAGGCACATTGCAAAAAACACCTCTGTTTTCTTTCAAAAAATTTGATGTGTCCACATTGTGTTTTAGGGCATTTCCTGTCACGGGCGCTAGGCCTACCCACACAAGTGAGGTATCATTTTTATCGGGAGACTTGGGGGAACGCTGGCTGGAAGGAAATTTGTGGCTCCTCTCAGATTCCAGAACTTTCTGTCACTGAAATATGAGGAAAATGTGTTTTTTTAGCCACATTTTGAGGTTTGCAAAGGATTCTGGGTAACAGAACCTGGTCAGAGCCCCACAAGTCACCCCATCTTGGATTCCCCTAGGTCTCTAGTTTTAAAAAATGCACAGGTTTGGTAGGTTTCCCTAGGTGCTGGCTGAGCTAGAGTCCCAAATCTACAGGTAGGCACTTTGCAAAAAACACCTCTGTTTTCTGTCAAACATTGTGATGTGTCCAAGTTGCGTTTTGGGGCATTTCCTGTCACGGGCGCTAGACCTACCGACACAAGTGAGGTATCATTTTTATCGGGAGACTTAGGGGAACGCTGGGTGGAAGGAGATTTGTGGCTCCTCTCAGATTCCAGAACTTTCTGTCACCGAAATGTGAGGAAAATGTATTTTTTTAGCCACATTTTGAGGTTTGCAAAGGATTCTGGGTAACAGAACCTGGTCAGAGCCCCACAAGTCACCCCATCTTGGATTCCCCTAGGTCTCTAGTTTTCAAAAATGCACAGGTTTGGTAGGTTTCCCTAGGTGCTGGCTGAGCTAGAGTCCAAAATCTACAGGTAGGCACTTTGCAAAAAACACCTCTGTTTTCTGTCAAACATTGTGATGTGTCCAAGTTGCGTTTTGGGGCATTTTCTGTCACGGGCGCTAGGCCTACCGACACAAGTGAGGTATCATTTTTATGGGAGACTTAGGGGAACGCTGGGTGTAAGGAGATTTGTGGCTCCTCTCAGATTCCAGAACTTTCTGTCACCGAAATTTGAGGAAAATGTGGTTTTATAGCCCACTTTTGAGGTTTGCAAAGGATTCTGGGTAACAAAACCTGGTCAGAGTCCCAAGAGTCACCCCAGCTTGGATTCCCCTAGGTCTTTAGTTTTCAGAAATGCACAGGTTTGGTAGGTTTCCCTAGGTGCCGGCTGAGCTAGAGGCCAAGATCTACAGGTAGGCACTTTGCAAAAAACACCTCTGTTTTCTTTCAAAAAATGTGATGTGTCCACGTTGTGTTTTGGGGCATTTCCTGTTACGGGCGCTAGGCCTACCCACACAAGTGAGGTATCATTTTTATCGGGAGACTTGGGGGAACGCTGTGTGGAAGGAAATTTGTGGCTCCTCTCAGATTCCAGAACTTTCTGCCACAGAAATGTGAGGAACATGTTTTTTTTAGCAAAATTTTGAGGTTTGCAAAGGATTCTGGGTAACAGAACCTGGTCTTAGCCACAAAAGTCACCCCATCTTGGATTCCCCTAGGTCTCTAGTTTTTAGAAATGCACAAGTTTGGTAGGTTTCCCTAGGTGCCGGCTGAGCTACAGGCCAAAATCTACAGGTAGGCACTTTGCAAAAAACACCTCTGTTTTCTTTCAAAAATTTGGATGTGTCCACGTTGCGCTTTGGGGCATTTCCTGTCGCGCGCTAGGCCTACCCACACAAGTGAGGTATCATTTTTATCGGGAGACGTGGGGGAACGCTGGGTGGAAGGAAATTTGTGGCTCCTCTCAGATTCCAGAACATTCTTCCACAGAAATGTGAGGAACATGTGTTTTTTTTAGCCAAATTTTGAGGTTTGCAAAGGATTCTGGGTAACAGAACTTGGTCCGAGCCACACAAGTCACCCCATCTTATATTCCCCTAGGTCTCTAGTTTTCAGAAATGCACAGGTTTGGTAGGTTTCCCTAGGTGGCGGCTGAGCTACAGGCCAAAATCTAGAGGTAGGCACTTTGCAAAAAACACCTCTGTTTTCTTTGAAAAAATTGGATGTGTCCACGCTGCGCTTTGGGGCGTTTCCTGTCGCGGGCGCTAGGCCTACCCACACAAGTGAGGTATCATTTTTATCGGGAGACTTGGGGGAACGCTGGGTGGAAGGAAATTTGTGGCTCCTCTCAGATTCCAGAACTTTCTGCCACAGAAATGTGAGGAACATTTTTTTTTAGCAAAATTTTGAGGTTTGCAAAGGATTCTGGGTAACAGAACCTGGTCTTAGCCACAAAAGTCACCCCATCTTGGATTGCCCTAGGTCTCTAGTTTTTAGAAATGCACACGTTTGGTAGGTTTCCCTAGGTGCCGGCTGAGCTACAGGCCAAAATCTACAGGTAGGCACTTTGCAAAAAACACCTCTGTTTTCTTTAAAAAAATTGGATGTGTCCACGTTGCGCTTTGGGGCGTTTTCTGTCGCGGGCGCTAGGCCTACCCACACAAGTGAGGTATCATTTTTATCGGGAGACTTGGGGGAACGCTAGGTGGAAGGACATTTGTGGCTCCTCTGAGATTCCAGAACTTTCTTCCACAGAAATGTGAGGAACATGTGTTTTTTTAGCCAAATTTTGAGGTTTGCAAAGGATTCTGGGTAACAGAACCTGGTCCGAGCCACACAAGTCACCCCATCTTGGATTCCCCTAGGTCTCTAGTTTTCAGAAATGCACAGGTTTGGTAGGTTTCCCTAGGTGGCGGCTGAGCTACAGGCCAAAATCTACAGGTAGGCACTTTGCAAAAAACACCTCTGTTTTCTTTAAAAAAATGTGATGTGTCCACGTTGCGCTTTGGGGCGTTTCCTGTCGCGGGCGCTAGGCCTACCCACACAAGTGAGGTATCATTTTTATCGGGAGACTTGGGGGAACGCTGGGTGGAAAGAAATTTGTGGCTCCTCTCAGATTCCTGAACTTTCTGCCACAGAAATCTGAGGAACATGTTTTTTTTAGCAAAATTTTGAGGTTTGCAAAGGATTCTGGGTAACAGAACCTGGTCTTAGCCACAAAAGTCACCCCATCTTGGATTCCCCTAGGTCTCTAGTTTTCAGAAATGCACAGGTTTGGTAGGTTTCCCTAGGTGGCGGCTGAGCTACAGGCCAAAATCTACAGGTAGGCACTTTGCAAAAAACACCTCTGTTTTCTTTCAAAAAATTGGATGTGTCCACGTTGCGCTTTGGGGCGTTTTCTGTCGCGGGCGCTAGGCCTACCCACACAAGTGAGGTATCATTTTTATCGGGAGACTTGGGGGAACGCTGGGTGGAAGGAAATTTGTGGCTCCTCTCAGATTCCAGAACTTTCTGCCACAGAAATGTGAGGAACATTTTTTTTTAGCAAAATTTTGAGGTTTGCAAAGGATTCTGGGTAACAGAACCTGGTCTTAGCCACAAAAGTCACCCCATCTTGGATTGCCCTAGGTCTCTAGTTTTTAGAAATGCACACGTTTGGTAGGTTTCCCTAGGTGCCGGCTGAGCTACAGGCCAAAATCTACAGGTAGGCACTTTGCAAAAAACACCTCTGTTTTCTTAAAAAAAATTGGATGTGTCCACGTTGCGCTTTGGGGCGTTTTCTGTCGCGGGCGCTAGGCCTACCCACACAAGTGAGGTATCATTTTTATCGGGAGACTTGGGGGAACGCTAGGTGGAAGGACATTTGTGGCTCCTCTCAGATTCCAGAACTTTCTGCCACAGAAATGTGAGGAACATGTGTTTTTTAGCCAAATTTTGAGGTTTGCAAAGGATTCTGGGTAACAGAACCTGGTCCGAGCCACACAAGTCACCCTATCTTGGATTCCCCTAGGTCTCTAGTTTTCAGAAATGCACAGGTTTGGTAGGTTTCCCTAGGTGGCGGCTGAGCTACAGGCCAAAATCTACAGGTAGGCACTTTGCAAAAAACACCTCTGTTTTCTTTAAAAAAATGTGATGTGTCCACGTTGCGCTTTGGGGCGTTTCCTGTCGCGGGCGCTAGGCCTACCCACACAAGTGAGGTATCATTTTTATCGGGAGACTTGGGGGAACGCTGGGTGGAAAGAAATTTGTGGCTCCTCTCAGATTCCTGAACTTTCTGCCACAGAAATCTGAGGAACATGTTTTTTTTAGCAAAATTTTGAGGTTTGCAAAGGATTCTGGGTAACAGAACCTGGTCTTAGCCACAAAAGTCACCCCATCTTGGATTCCCCTAGGTCTCTAGTTTGTAGAAATGCACAAGTTTGGTAGGTTTCCCTAGGTGCCGGCTGAGCTACAGGCCAAAATCTACAGGTAGGCACTTTGCAAAAAACCCCTCTGTTTTCTTTCAAAAATTTGGATGTGTCCACGTTGCGCGTTGGGGCATTTCGTGTCGTGCGCGCTAGGCCTACCCACACAAGTGAGGTATCATTTTTATCGGGAGACGTGGGGGAACGCTGGGTCGAAGGAAATTTATGGCTCCTCTGAGATTCCAGAACTTTCTGCCACAGAAATGTGAGGAACATGTGTTTTTTTTAGCCAAATTTTGAGGTTTGCAAAGGATTCTGGGTAACAGAACCTGGTCCGAGCCACACAAGTCACCCTATCTTGGATTCCCCTAGGTCTCTAGTTTTCAGAAATGCACAGGTTTGGTAGGTTTCCCTAGGTGGCGGCTGAGCTACAGGCCAAAATCTACAGGTAGGCACTTTGCAAAAAACACCTCTGTTTTCTTTAAAAAAATGTGATGTGTCCACGTTGCGCTTTGGGGCGTTTCCTGTCGCGGGCGCTAGGCCTACCCACACAAGTGAGGTATCATTTTTATCGGGAGAATTGGGGGAACGCTGGGTGGAAAGAAATTTGTGGCTCCTCTCAGATTCCTGAACTTTCTGCCACAGAAATTTGAGGAACATGTTTTTTTTAGCAAAATTTTGAGGTTTGCAAAGGATTCTGGGTAACAGAACCTGGTCTTAGCCACAAAAGTCACCCCATCTTGGATTCCCCTAGGTCTCTAGTTTGTAGAAATGCACAAGTTTGGTAGGTTTTCCTAGGTGCCGGCTGAGCTACAGGCCAAAATCTACAGGTAGGCACTTTGCAAAAAACACCTCTGTTTTCTTTCAAAAATTTGGATGTGTCCACGTTGCGCGTTGGGGCATTTCGTGTCGCGCGCGCTAGGCCTACCCACACAAGTGAGGTATCATTTTTATCGGGAGACGTGGGGGAACGCTGGGTCGAAGGAAATTTATGGCTCCTCTGAGATTCCAGAACTTTCTTCCACAGAAATGTGAGGAACATGTGTTTTTTTTAGCCAAATTTTGAGGTTTGCAAAGGATTCTGGGTAACAGAACCTGGTCCGAGCCACACAAGTCACCCCATCTTGGATTCCCCTAGGTCTCTAGTTTTCAGAAATGCACAGGTTTGGTAGGTTTCCCTAGGTGGCGGCTGAGCTACAGGCCAAAATCTAGAGGTAGGCACTTTGCAAAAAACACCTCTGTTTTCATTCAAAAAATTGGATGTGTCCACGTTGTGCTTTGGGGTGTTTCCTGTCGCGGGCGCTAGGCCTACCCACACAAGTGAGGTATCATTTTTATCGGGAGACTTGGGGGAACGCTAGGTGGAAGGAAATTTGTGGCTCCTCTCAGATTCCAGAACTTTCTGCCACAGAAATGTGAGGAACATGTGTTTTTTTAGCTAAATTTTGAGGTTTGCAAAGGATTCTGGGTAACAGAACCTGGTCCGAGCCACACAAGTCACCCCATCTTGGATTCCCCTAGGTCTCTAGTTTTCAGAAATGCACAGGTTTGGTAGGTTTCCCTAGGTGGCGGCTGAGCTACAGGCCAAAATCTACAGGTAGGCACTTTGCAAAAAACACCTCTGTTTTCTTTCAAAAAATTGGATGTGTCCACGTTGCGCTTTGGGGCGTTTCCTGTCGCGGACGCTAGGCCTACCCACACAAGAGAGGTATCATTTTTATCGAGAGACTTGGGGGAACGCTGGCTGGAAGGAAATTTGTGGCTCCTCTCAGATTCCAGAACTTTCTGTCACCGAAATGTGAGGAAAATTTGTTTTTTTAGCCACATTTTGAGGTTTGCAAAGGATTCTGGGTAACAGAACCTGGTCAGAGCCCCACAAGTCACCCCATCTTGGATTCCCCTAGGTCTCTAGTTTTCAAACATGCACAGCTTTGGTAGGTTTCCCTAGGTGCTGGCTGAGCTAGAGTCCAAAATCTACAGGTAGGCACTTTGCAAAAAACACCTCTGTTTTCTGTCAAAAATTGTGATGTGTCCAAGTTGCGTTTTGGGGCATTTCCTGTCACGGGCGCTAGGCCTACCGACACAAGTGAGGTATAATTTTTATCGGGAGACTTAGGGGAACGCTGGGTGGAAGGAGATTTGTGGCTCCTCTCAGATTCCAGAACTTTCTGTCACCGAAATGTGAGGAAAATGTGTTTTTTTAGCCAACTTTTGAGGTTTGCAAAGGATTCTGGGTAACAGAACCTGGTCAGAGTCCCACAAGTCACCCCAGCTTGGATTCGCCTAGGTCTTTAGTTTTCAAAAATGCACAGGTTTGGTAGGTTTCCCTAGGTGCCGGCTGAGCTAGAGGCCAAGATCTACAGGTAGGCACTTTGCAAAAAACACCTCTGTTTTCTGTCAAAAATTGTGATGTGTCCAAGTTGCGTTTTGGGGAATTTCCTGTCACGGGCGCTATGCCTACTGACACAAGTGAGGTATCATTTTTATCGGGAGACTTGGGGGAACGCTGGGTGGAAGGAGATTTGTGGCTCCTCTCAGATTTCAGAACTTTCTGTCACCGAAATTTGAGGAAAATGTGGTTTTATAGCCAACTTTTGAGGTTTGCAAAGGATTCTGGGTAACAAAACCTGGTCAGAGTCCCAAGAGTCACCCCAGCTTGGATTCCCCTAGGTCTTTAGTTTTCAGAAATGCACAGGTTTGGTAGGTTTCCCTAGGTGCCGGCTGAGCTAGAGGCCAAGATCTACAGGTAGGCACTTTGCAAAAAACACCTCTGTTTTCTTTCAAAAAATGTGATGTGTCCACGTTGTGTTTTGGGGCATTTCCTGTTACGGGCGCTAGGCCTACCCACACAAGTGAGGTTTCATTTTTATCGGGAGACTTGGGGGAACGCTGTGTGGAAGGAAATTTGTGGCTCCTCTCAGATTCCAGAACTTTCTGCCACAGAAATGTGAGGAACATGTTTTTTTTAGCAAAATGTTGAGGTTTGCAAAGGATTCTGGGTAACAGAACCTGGTCTTAGCCACAAAAGTCACCCCATCTTGGATTCCCCTAGGTCTCTAGTTTTTAGAAATGCACAAGTTTGGTAGGTTTCCCTAGGTGCCGGCAGAGCTACAGGCCAAAATCTACAGGTAGGCACTTTGCAAAAAACACCTCTGTTTTCTTTCAAAAATTTGGATGTGTCCACGTTGCGCTTTGGGGCATTTCCTGTCGCGCGCTAGGCCTACCCACACAAGTGAGGTATCATTTTTATCGGGAGACGTGGGGGAACGCTGGGTGGAAGGAAATTTGTGGCTCCTCTCAGATTCCAGAACTTTCTTCCACAGAAATGTGAGGAACATGTGTTTTTTTTAGCCAAATTTTGAGGTTTGCAAAGGATTCTGGGTAACAGAACTTGGTCCGAGCCACACAAGTCACCCCATCTTGGATTCCCCTAGGTCTCTAGTTTTCAGAAATGCACAGGTTTGGTAGGTTTCCCTAGGTGGCGGCTGAGCTACAGGCCAAAATCTAGAGGTAGGCACTTTGCAAAAAACACCTCTGTTTTCTTTGAAAAAATTGGATGTGTCCACGTTGCGCTTTGGGGCGTTTCCTGTCGCGGGCGCTAGGCCTACCCACACAAGTGAGGTATCATTTTTATCGGGAGACTTGGGGGAACGCTAGGTGGAAGGAAATTTGTGGCTCCTCTCAGATTCCAGAACTTTTTGCCACAGAAATGTGAGGAACATGTGTTTTTTTAGCCAAATTTTGAGATTTGCAAAGGATTCTGGGTAACAGAACCTGGTCCGAGCCACACAAGTCACCCCATCTTGGATTCCCCTAGGTCTCTAGTTTTCAGAAATGCACAAGTTTGGTCGGTTTCCCTAGGTGGCGGCTGAGCTACAGGCCAAAATCTACAGGTAGGCACTTTGCAAAAAACACCTCTGTTTTCTTTCAAAAAATGTGATGTGTCCACGTTGCGCTTTGGGGCGTTTCCTGTCGCGGGCGCTAGGCCTACCCACACAAGTGAGGTATCATTTTTATCGGGAGACTTGGGGGAACGCTAGGTGGAAGGAAATTTGTGGCTCCTCTCAGATTCCAGAACTTTTTGCCACAGAAATGTGAGGAACATGTGTTTTTTTAGCCAAATTTTGAGATTTGCAAAGGATTCTGGGTAACAGAACCTGGTCCGAGCCACACAAGTCACCCCATCTTGGATTCCCCTAGGTCTCTAGTTTTCAGAAATGCACAAGTTTGGTCGGTTTCCCTAGGTGGCGGCTGAGCTACAGGCCAAAATCTACAGGTAGGCACTTTGCAAAAAACACCTCTGTTTTCTTTCAAAAAATGTGATGTGTCCACGTTGCGCTTTGGGGCGTTTCCTGTCGCGGGCGCTAGGCCTACCCACACAAGTGAGGTATCATTTTTATCGGGAGACTTGGGGGAACGCTGGGTGGAAGGAAATTTGTGGCTCCTCTCAGATTCCAGAACTTTCTGCCACAGAAATGTGAGGAACATTTTTTTTTAGCAAAATTTTGAGGTTTGCAAAGGATTCTGGGTAACAGAACCTGGTCTTAGCCACAAAAGTCACCCCATCTTGGATTGCCCTAGGTCTCTAGTTTTTAGAAATGCACACGTTTGGTAGGTTTCCCTAGGTGCCGGCTGAGCTACAGGCCAAAATCTACAGGTAGGCACTTTGCAAAAAACACCTCTGTTTTCTTTAAAAAAATTGGATGTGTCCACGTTGCGCTTTGGGGCGTTTTCTGTCGCGGGCGCTAGGCCTACCCACACAAGTGAGGTATCATTTTTATCGGGAGACTTGGGGGAACGCTAGGTGGAAGGACATTTGTGGCTCCTCTCAGATTCCAGAACTTTCTGCCACAGAAATGTGAGGAACATGTGTTTTTTAGCCCAATTTTAAGGTTTGCAAAGGATTCTGGGTAACAGAACCTGGTCCGAGCCACACAAGTCACCCTATCTTGGATTCCCCTAGGTCTCTAGTTTTCAGAAATGCACAGGTTTGGTAGGTTTCCCTAGGTGGCGGCTGAGCTACAGGCCAAAATCTACAGGTAGGCACTTTGCAAAAAACACCTCTGTTTTCTTTAAAAAAATGTGATGTGTCCATGTTGCGCTTTGGGGCGTTTCCTGTCGCGGGCGCTAGGCCTACCCACACAAGTGAGGTATCATTTTTATCGGGAGACTTGGGGGAACGCTGGGTGGAAAGAAATTTGTGGCTCCTCTCAGATTCCTGAACTTTCTGCCACAGAAATCTGAGGAACATGTTTTTTTTAGCAAAATTTTGAGGTTTGCAAAGGATTCTGGGTAACAGAACCTGGTCTTAGCCACAAAAGTCACCCCATCTTGGATTCCCCTAGGTCTCTAGTTTGTAGAAATGCACAAGTTTGGTAGGTTTCCCTAGGTGCCGGCTGAGCTACAGGCCAAAATCTACAGGTAGGCACTTTGCAAAAAACACCTCTGTTTTCTTTCAAAAATTTGGATGTGTCCACGTTGCGCGTTGGGGCATTTCGTGTCGCGCGCGCTAGGCCTACCCACACAAGTGAGGTATCATTTTTATCGGGAGACGTGGGGGAACGCTGGGTCGAAGGAAATTTATGGCTCCTCTGAGATTCCAGAACTTTCTTCCACAGAAATGTGAGGAACATGTGTTTTTTTTAGCCAAATTTTGAGGTTTGCAAAGGATTCTGGGTAACAGAACCTGGTCCGAGCCACACAAGTCACCCCATCTTGGATTCCCCTAGGTCTCTAGTTTTCAGAAATGCACAGGTTTGGTAGGTTTCCCTAGGTGGCGGCTGAGCTACAGGCCAAAATCTAGAGGTAGGCACTTTGCAAAAAACACCTCTGTTTTCTTTCAAAAAATTGGATGTGTCCACGTTGTGCTTTGGGGTGTTTCCTGTCGCGGGCGCTAGGCCTACCCACACAAGTGAGGTATCATTTTTATCGGGAGACTTGGGGGAACGCTAGGTGGAAGGAAATTTGTGGCTCCTCTCAGATTCCAGAACTTTCTGCCACAGAAATGTGAGGAACATGTGTTTTTTTAGCCAAATTTTGAGGTTTGCAAAGGATTCTGGGTAACAGAACCTGGTCCGAGCCACACAAGTCACCCCATCTTGGATTCCCCTAGGTCTCTAGTTTTCAGAAATGCACAGGTTTGGTAGGTTTCCCTAGGTGGCGGCTGAGCTACAGGCCAAAATCTACAGGTAGGCACTTTGCAAAAAACACCTCTGTTTTCTTTCAAAAAATTGGATGTGTCCACGTTGCGCTTTGGGGCGTTTCCTGTCGCGGACGCTAGGCCTACCCACACAAGAGAGGTATCATTTTTATCGAGAGACTTGGGGGAACGCTGGCTGGAAGGAAATTTGTGGCTCCTCTCAGATTCCAGAACTTTCTGTCACCGAAATGTGAGGAAAATTTGTTTTTTTAGCCACATTTTGAGGTTTGCAAAGGATTCTGGGTAACAGAACCTGGTCAGAGCCCCACAAGTCACCCCATCTTGGATTCCCCTAGGTCTCTAGTTTTCAAACATGCACAGCTTTGGTAGGTTTCCCTAGGTGCTGGCTGAGCTGGAGTCCAAAATCTACAGGTAGGCACTTTGCAAAAAACACCTCTGTTTTCTGTCAAAAATTGTGATGTGTCCAAGTTGCGTTTTGGGGCATTTCCTGTCACGGGCGCTAGGCCTACCGACACAAGTGAGGTATAATTTTTATCGGGAGACTTAGGGGAACGCTGGGTGGAAGGAGATTTGTGGCTCCTCTCAGATTCCAGAACTTTCTGTCACCGAAATGTGAGGAAAATGTGTTTTTTTAGCCAACTTTTGAGGTTTGCAAAGGATTCTGGGTAACAGAACCTGGTCAGAGTCCCACAAGTCACCCCAGCTTGGATTCGCCTAGGTCTTTAGTTTTCAAAAATGCACAGGTTTGGTAGGTTTCCCTAGGTGCCGGCTGAGCTAGAGGCCAAGATCTACAGGTAGGCACTTTGCAAAAAACACCTCTGTTTTCTGTCAAAAATTGTGATGTGTCCAAGTTGCGTTTTGGGGAATTTCCTGTCACGGGCGCTATGCCTACTGACACAAGTGAGGTATCATTTTTATCGGGAGACTTGGGGGAACGCTGGGTGGAAGGAGATTTGTGGCTCCTCTCAGATTTCAGAACTTTCTGTCACCGAAATTTGAGGAAAATGTGGTTTTATAGCCAACTTTTGAGGTTTGCAAAGGATTCTGGGTAACAAAACCTGGTCAGAGTCCCAAGAGTCACCCCAGCTTGGATTCCCCTAGGTCTTTAGTTTTCAGAAATGCACAGGTTTGGTAGGTTTCCCTAGGTGCCGGCTGAGCTAGAGGCCAAGATCTACAGGTAGGCACTTTGCAAAAAACACCTCTGTTTTCTTTCAAAAAATGTGATGTGTCCACGTTGTGTTTTGGGGCATTTCCTGTTACGGGCGCTAGGCCTACCCACACAAGTGAGGTTTCATTTTTATCGGGAGACTTGGGGGAACGCTGTGTGGAAGGAAATTTGTGGCTCCTCTCAGATTCCAGAACTTTCTGCCACAGAAATGTGAGGAACATGTTTTTTTTAGCAAAATGTTGAGGTTTGCAAAGGATTCTGGGTAAGAGAACCTGGTCTTAGCCACAAAAGTCACCCCATCTTGGATTCCCCTAGGTCTCTAGTTTTTAGAAATGCACAAGTTTGGTAGGTTTCCCTAGGTGCCGGCAGAGCTACAGGCCAAAATCTACAGGTAGGCACTTTGCAAAAAACACCTCTGTTTTCTTTCAAAAATTTGGATGTGTCCACGTTGCGCTTTGGGGCATTTCCTGTCGCGCGCTAGGCCTACCCACACAAGTGAGGTATCATTTTTATCGGGAGACGTGGGGGAACGCTGGGTGGAAGGAAATTTGTGGCTCCTCTCAGATTCCAGAACTTTCTTCCACAGAAATGTGAGGAACATGTGTTTTTTTTAGCCAAATTTTGAGGTTTGCAAAGGATTCTGGGTAACAGAACTTGGTCCGAGCCACACAAGTCACCCCATCTTGGATTCCCCTAGGTCTCTAGTTTTCAGAAATGCACAGGTTTGGTAGGTTTCCCTAGGTGGCGGCAGAGCTACAGGCCAAAATCTAGAGGTAGGCACTTTGCAAAAAACACCTCTGTTTTCTTTGAAAAAATTGGATGTGTCCACGTTGCGCTTTGGGGCGTTTCCTGTCGCGGGCGCTAGGCCTACCCACACAAGTGAGGTATCATTTTTATCGGGAGACTTGGGGGAACGCTAGGTGGAAGGAAATTTGTGGCTCCTCTCAGATTCCAGAACTTTTTGCCACAGAAATGTGAGGAACATGTGTTTTTTTAGCCAAATTTTGAGATTTGCAAAGGATTCTGGGTAACAGAACCTGGTCCGAGCCACACAAGTCACCCCATCTTGGATTCCCCTAGGTTTCTAGTTTTCAGAAATGCACAAGTTTGGTCGGTTTCCCTAGGTGGCGGCTGAGCTACAGGCCAAAATCTACAGGTAGGCACTTTGCAAAAAACACCTCTGTTTTCTTTAAAAAAATGTGATGTGTCCACGTTGCGCTTTGGGGCGTTTCCTGTCGCGGGCGCTAGGCCTACCCACACAAGTGAGGTATCATTTTTATCGGGAGACTTGGGGGAACGCTAGGTGGAAGGACATTTGTGGCTCCTCTCAGATTCCAGAACTTTCTGCCACCGAAATGTGAGGAACATGTGTTTTTTTAGCCAAATTTTGAGGTTTGCAAAGGATTCTGGGTAACAGAACCTGGTCCGAGCCACACAAGTCACCCTATCTTGGATTCCCCTAGGTCTCTAGTTTTCAGAAATGCACAGGTTTGGTAGGTTTCCCTAGGTGGCGGCTGAGCTACAGGCCAAAATCTACAGGTAGGCACTTTGCAAAAAACACCTCTGTTTTCTTTCAAAAAATGTGATGTGTCCACGTTGCGCTTTGGGGCGTTTCCTGTCGCGGGCGCTAGGCCTACCCACACAAGTGAGGTATCATTTTTATCGGGAGACTTGGGGGAACGCTGGGTGGAAAGAAATTTGTGGCTCCTCTCAGATTCCAGAACTTTCTGCCACAGAAATCTGAGGAACATGTTTTTTTTAGCAAAATTTTGAGGTTTGCAAAGGATTCTGGGTAACAGAACCTGGTCTTAGCCACAAAAGTCACCCCATCTTGGATTCCCCTAGGTCTCTAGTTTTTAGAAATGCACAAGTTTGGTAGGTTTCCCTAGGTGCCGGCTGAGCTACAGGCCAAAATCTACAGGTAGGCACTTTGCAAAAAACACCTCTGTTTTCTTTCAAAAATTTGGATGTGTCCACGTTGCGCTTTGGGGCATTTCCTGTCGCGCGCGCTAGGCCTACCCACACAAGTGAGGTATCATTTTTATCGGGAGACGTGGGGGAACGCTGGGTGGAAGGAAATTTATGGCTCCTCTCAGATTCCAGAACTTTCTTCCACAGAAATGTGAGGAACATGTGTTTTTTTTAGCCAAATTTTGAGGTTTGCAAAGGATTCTGGGTAACAGAACCTGGTCCGAGCCACACAAGTCACCCCATCCTGGATTCCCCTAGGTCTCTAGTTTTCAGAAATGCACAGGTTTGGTAGGTTTCCCTAGGTGGCGGCTGAGCTACAGGCCAAAATCTAGAGGTAGGCACTTTGCAAAAAACACCTCTGTTTTCTTTCAAAAAATTGGATGTGTCCACGTTGTGCTTTGGGGCGTTTCCTGTCGCGGGCGCTAGGCCTACCCACACAAGTGAGGTATCATTTTTATCGGGAGACTTGGGGGAACGCTAGGTGGAAGGAAATTTGTGGCTCCTCTCAGATTCCAGAACTTTCTGCCACAGAAATGTGAGGAACATGTGTTTTTTTAGCCAAATTTTGAGGTTTGCAAAGGATTCTGGGTAACAGAACCTGGTCCGAGCCACACAAGTCACCCCATCTTGGATTCCCCTAGGTCTCTAGTTTTCAGAAATGCACAGGTTTGGTAGGTTTCCCTAGGTGGCGGCTGAGCTACAGGCCAAAATCTACAGGTAGGCACTTTGCAAAAAACACCTCTGTTTTCTTTCAAAAAATTGGATGTGTCCACGTTGCGCTTTGGGGCGTTTCCTGTCGCGGACGCTAGGCCTACCCACACAAGTGAGGTATCATTTTTATCGAGAGACTTGGGGGAACGCTGGCTGGAAGGAAATTTGTGGCTCCTCTCAGATTCCAGAACTTTCTGTCACCGAAATGTGAGGAAAATTTGTTTTTTTAGCCACATTTTGAGGTTTGCAAAGGATTCTGGGTAACAGAACCTGGTCAGAGCCCCACAAGTCACCCCATCTTGGATTCCCCTAGGTCTCTAGTTTTCAAACATGCACAGCTTTGGTAGGTTTCCCTAGGTGCTGGCTGAGCTAGAGTCCAAAATCTACAGGTAGGCACTTTGCAAAAAACACCTCTGTTTTCTGTCAAAAATTGTGATGTGTCCAAGTTGCGTTTTGGGGCATTTCCTGTCACGGACGCTAGGCCTACCGACACAAGTGAGGTATAATTTTTATCGGGAGACTTAGGGGAACGCTGGGTGGAAGGAGATTTGTGGCTCCTCTCAGATTCCAGAACTTTCTGTCACCGAAATGTGAGGAAAATGTGTTTTTTTAGCCAACTTTTGAGGTTTGCAAAGGATTCTGGGTAACAGAACCTGGTCAGAGTCCCACAAGTCACCCCAGCTTGGATTCGCATAGGTCTTTAGTTTTCAAAAATGCACAGGTTTGGTAGGTTTCCCTAGGTGCCGGCTGAGCTAGAGGCCAAGATCTACAGGTAGGCACTTTGCAAAAAACACCTCTGTTTTCTGTAAAAAATTGTGATGTGTCCAAGTTGCGTTTTGGGGAATTTCCTGTCACGGGCGCTATGCCTACTGACACAAGTGAGGTATCATTTTTATCGGGAGACTTGGGGGAACGCTGGGTGGAAGGAGATTTGTGGCTCGTCTCTGATTCCAGAACTTTCTGTCACTGAAATATGAGGAAAACGTGTTTTTTTAGCCACATTTTGAGGTTTGCAAAGGATTCTGGGTAACAGAACCTGGTCAGAGACCCACAAGTCACCCCATCTTGGATTTCCCTAGGTCTCTAGTTTTCAAAAATGCACAGGTTTGGTAGGTTTCCCTAGGTGCTGGCTGAGCAAGTGGCCAAAATCTACAGGTAGGCACTTTGCAAAAAACACCTCTGTTTTCTTAAAAAATATGTGATGTGTCCACGTTGTGTTTTGGGGCATTTCCTGTCACGGGCGCTAGGCCTACCCACACAAGTGAGGTATCATTTTTATCGGGAGACATGGGGGAACGCTGTGTGGAAGGAAATTTGTGGCTCCTCCCAGATTCCAGAACTTTCTGTCACCGAAATGTGAGGAAAACGTGTTTTTTTTGCCAAATTTTGAGGTTTGCAAAGTATTCTGGGTAACAGAACCTGGTCAGAGCCCCACAAGTCACCCCATCTTGGATACCCCTAGGTCTCTAGTTTTAAAAAATGCACAGGTTTGGTAGGTTTCCCTAGGTGCCGGCTGAGATAGAGGCCAAAATCTACAGGTAGGCACTTTGCAAAAAACACCTCTGTTTTCTTTCAAAAAATGTGATGTGTCCACGTTGTGTTTTGGGGCATTTCCTGTCACGGGCGCTAGGCCTACCGACACAAGTGAGGTATCATTTTTATCGGGAGACTTGGGGGAACGCTGGCTGGAAGGAAATTTGTGGCTCCTCTCAGATTCCACAACTTTCTGTCACCAAAATGTGAGGAAAATGTGTTGTTTTAGCCACATTTTGAGGTTTGCAAAGGATTCTGGGTAACAGAACCTGGTCAGAGCCCCACAAGTCACCCCATCTTGGATTCCCCTAGGTCTCTAGTTTTCAAAAATGCACAGGTTTGGTAGGTTTCCCTAGGTGCTGGCTGAGCTAGAGTCCAAAATCTACAGGTAGGCACTTTGCAAAAAACACCTCTGTTTTCTGTCAAAAATTGTGATGTGTCCAAGCTGTGTTTTGGGGCATTTCCTGTCACGGGCGCTAGGCCTCACCACACAAGTGAGGTATCATTTTTATCGGGAGACTTGGGGGACCCTGGGTGGAAGGAAATTTGTGGCTCCTCTCAGATTCCAGAACTTTCTGTCACCAAAATTTGAGGAAAACATGTTTTTTTAGTCAAATTTTTAGGTTTGCAAAGGATTCTGGGTAACAGAACCTGGTCAGAGCCCCACAAGTCACCCCATCTTGGATTCTCCTAGGTCTCTAGTTTTCAAAAATACACAGGTTTGGTAGGTTTCTCTAGGTGACCGGCTGAGCTAGAGTCCAAAATCTACAGGTAGGCACATTGCAAAAAACACCTCTGTTTTCTTTCAAAAAATGTGATGTGTCCACGTTGTGTTTTGGGGCATTTTCTGTCACGGGCGCTAGGCCTACCCACACAAGTGAGGCATCATTTTTATCGGGAGACTTGGGGGAACGCTGGCTGGAAGGAAATTTGTGGCTCCTCTCAGATTCCAGAACTTTCTGTCACTGAAATGTGAGGAAAATGTGTTTTTTTAGCCACATTTTGAGGTTTGCAAAGGATTCTGGGTAACACAACCTGGTCAGAGCCCCACAAGTCACCCCATCTTGGATTCCCCTAGGTCTCTAGTTTTCAAAAATGCACAGGTTTGGTAGGTTTCCCTAGGTGCTGGCTGAGCTAGAGTCCAAAATCTACAGGTAGGCACTTTGCAAAAAACACCTCTGTTTTCTGTCAAAAATTGTGATGTGTCCAAGTTGCGTTTTGGGGCATTTCCTGTCACGGACGCTAGGCCTACCGACACAAGTGAGGTATAATTTTTATCGGGAGACTTAGGGGAACGCTGGGTGGAAGGAGATTTGTGGCTCCTCTCAGATTCCAGAACTTTCTGTCACCGAAATGTGAGGAAAATGTGTTTTTTTAGCCAACTTTTGAGGTTTGCAAAGGATTCTGGGTAACAGAACCTGGTCAGAGTCCCACAAGTCACCCCAGCTTGGATTCGCATAGGTCTTTAGTTTTCAAAAATGCACAGGTTTGGTAGGTTTCCCTAGGTGCCGGCTGAGCTAGAGGCCAAGATCTACAGGTAGGCACTTTGCAAAAAACACCTCTGTTTTCTGTAAAAAATTGTGATGTGTCCAAGTTGCGTTTTGGGGAATTTCCTGTCACGGGCGCTATGCCTACTGACACAAGTGAGGTATCATTTTTATCGGGAGACTTGGGGGAACGCTGGGTGGAAGGAGATTTGTGGCTCGTCTCTGATTCCAGAACTTTCTGTCACTGAAATATGAGGAAAACGTGTTTTTTTAGCCACATTTTGAGGTTTGCAAAGGATTCTGGGTAACAGAACCTGGTCAGAGACCCACAAGTCACCCCATCTTGGATTTCCCTAGGTCTCTAGTTTTCAAAAATGCACAGGTTTGGTAGGTTTCCCTAGGTGCTGGCTGAGCAAGTGGCCAAAATCTACAGGTAGGCACTTTGCAAAAAACACCTCTGTTTTCTTAAAAAATATGTGATGTGTCCACGTTGTGTTTTGGGGCATTTCCTGTCACGGGCGCTAGGCCTACCCACACAAGTGAGGTATCATTTTTATCGGGAGACATGGGGGAACGCTGTGTGGAAGGAAATTTGTGGCTCCTCCCAGATTCCAGAACTTTCTGTCACCGAAATGTGAGGAAAACGTGTTTTTTTTGCCAAATTTTGAGGTTTGCAAAGTATTCTGGGTAACAGAACCTGGTCAGAGCCCCACAAGTCACCCCATCTTGGATACCCCTAGGTCTCTAGTTTTAAAAAATGCACAGGTTTGGTAGGTTTCCCTAGGTGCCGGCTGAGATAGAGGCCAAAATCTACAGGTAGGCACTTTGCAAAAAACACCTCTGTTTTCTTTCAAAAAATGTGATGTGTCCACGTTGTGTTTTGGGGCATTTCCTGTCACGGGCGCTAGGCCTACCGACACAAGTGAGGTATCATTTTTATCGGGAGACTTGGGGGAACGCTGGCTGGAAGGAAATTTGTGGCTCCTCTCAGATTCCACAACTTTCTGTCACCAAAATGTGAGGAAAATGTGTTGTTTTAGCCACATTTTGAGGTTTGCAAAGGATTCTGGGTAACAGAACCTGGTCAGAGCCCCACAAGTCACCCCATCTTGGATTCCCCTAGGTCTCTAGTTTTCAAAAATGCACAGGTTTGGTAGGTTTCCCTAGGTGCTGGCTGAGCTAGAGTCCAAAATCTACAGGTAGGCACTTTGCAAAAAACACCTCTGTTTTCTGTCAAAAATTGTGATGTGTCCAAGCTGTGTTTTGGGGCATTTCCTGTCACGGGCGCTAGGCCTCACCACACAAGTGAGGTATCATTTTTATCGGGAGACTTGGGGGACCCTGGGTGGAAGGAAATTTGTGGCTCCTCTCAGATTCCAGAACTTTCTGTCACCAAAATTTGAGGAAAACATGTTTTTTTAGTCAAATTTTTAGGTTTGCAAAGGATTCTGGGTAACAGAACCTGGTCAGAGCCCCACAAGTCACCCCATCTTGGATTCTCCTAGGTCTCTAGTTTTCAAAAATACACAGGTTTGGTAGGTTTCTCTAGGTGCCGGCTGAGCTAGAGTCCAAAATCTACAGGTAGGCACATTGCAAAAAACACCTCTGTTTTCTTTCAAAAAATGTGATGTGTCCACGTTGTGTTTTGGGGCATTTCCTGTCACGGGCGCTAGGCCTACCCACACAAGTGAGGCATCATTTTTATCGGGAGACTTGGGGGAACGCTGGCTGGAAGGAAATTTGTGGCTCCTCTCAGATTCCAGAACTTTCTGTCACTGAAATGTGAGGAAAATGTGTTTTTTTAGCCACATTTTGAGGTTTGCAAAGGATTCTGGGTAACACAACCTGGTCAGAGCCCCACAAGTCACCCCATCTTGGATTCCCCTAGGTCTCTAGTTTTCAAAAATGCACAGGTTTGGTAGGTTTCCCTAGGTGCTGGCTGAGCTAGAGTCCAAAATCTACAGGTAGGCACTTTGCAAAAAACACCTCTGTTTTCTGTCAAACATTGTGATGTGTCCAAGTTGCGTTTTGGGGCATTTCCTGTCACGGGCGCTAGGCCTACCGACACAAGTGAGGTATCATTTTTATCGGGAGACTTAGGGGAACGCTGGGTGGAAGGAGATTTGTGGCTCCTCTCAGATTCCAGAACTTTCTGTCACCGAAATGTGAGGAAAATGTATTTTTTTAGCCACATTTTGAGGTTTGCAAAGGATTCTGGGTAACAGAACCTGGTCAGAGCCCCACAAGTCACCCCATCTTGGATTCCCCTAGGTCTCTAGTTTTAAAAAATGCACAGGTTTGGTAGGTTTCCCTAGGTGCTGGCTGAGCTAGAGTCCAAAATCTACAGGTAGGCACTTTGCAAAAAACACCTCTGTTTTCTGTCAAACATTGTGATGTGTCCAAGTTGCGTTTTAGGGCAGTTTCTGTCACGGGCGCTAGGCCTACCGACACAAGTGAGGTATCATTTTTATGGGAGACTTAGGGGAACGCTGGGTGTAAGAAGATTTGTGGCTCCTCTCAGATTCCAGAACTTTCTGTCACCGAAATTTGAGGAAAATGTGGTTTTTTAGCCAACTTTTGAGGTTTGCAAAGGATTCTGGGTAACAAAACCTGGTCAGAGTCCCAAGAGTCACCCCAGCTTGGATTCCCCTAGGTCTTTAGTTTTCAGAAATGCACAGGTTGTGTAGGTTTCCCTAGGTGCCGGCTGAGCTAGAGGCCAAGATCTACAGGTAGGCACTTTGCAAAAAACACCTCTGTTTTCTTTCAAAAAATGTGATGTGTCCACGTTGTGTTTTGGGGCATTTCCTGTTACGGGCGCTAGGCCTACCCACACAAGTGAGGTTTCATTTTTATCGGGAGACTTGGGTGAACGCTAGGTGGAAGGAAATTTGTGGCTCCTCTCAGATTCCAGAACTTTCTGCCACAGAAATGTGAGGAACATGTTTTTTTGTTAGCCAAATTTTGAGGTTTGCAAAGGATTCTGGGTAACAGAACCTGGTCCGAGCCACACAAGTCACCCCATCTTGGATTCCCCTAGGTCTTTAGTTTTCAGAAATGCACAGGTTTGGTAGGTTTCCCTAGGTGCCGGCTGAGCTACAGGCCAAAATCTACAGGTAGGCACTTTGCAAAAAACACCTCTGTTTTCTTTCAAAAAATTGGATGTGTCCACGTTGTGTTTTGGGGCATTTCCTGTTACGGGCGCTAGGCCTACCCACACAAGTGAGGTTTCATTTTTATCGGGAGACTTGGGGGAACGCTGTGTGGAAGGAAATTTGTGGCTCCTCTCAGATTCCAGAACTTTCTGCCACAGAAATGTGAGGAACATGTTTTTTTTAGCAAAATGTTGAGGTTTGCAAAGGATTCTGGGTAACAGAACCTGGTCTTAGCCACAAAAGTCACCCCATCTTGGATTCCCCTAGGTCTCTAGTTTTTAGAAATGCACAAGTTTGGTAGGTTTCCCTAGGTGCCGGCAGAGCTACAGGCCAAAATCTACAGGTAGGCACTTTGCAAAAAACACCTCTGTTTTCTTTCAAAAATTTGGATGTGTCCACGTTGCGCTTTGGGGCATTTCCTGTTGCGCGCTAGGCCTACCCACACAAGTGAGGTATCATTTTTATCGGGAGACGTGGGGGAACGCTGGGTGGAAGGAAATTTGTGGCTCCTCTCAGATTCCAGAACTTTCTTCCACAGAAATGTGAGGAACATGTGTTTTGTTTAGCCAAATTTTGAGGTTTGCAAAGGATTCTGGGTAACAGAACTTGGTCCGAGCCACACAAGTCACCCCATCTTGGATTCCCCTAGGTCTCTAGTTTTCAGAAATGCACAGGTTTGGTAGGTTTCCCTAGGTGGCGGCAGAGCTACAGGCCAAAATCTAGAGGTAGGCACTTTGCAAAAAACACCTCTGTTTTCTTTGAAAAAATTGGATGTGTCCACGTTGCGCTTTGGGGCGTTTCCTGTCGCGGGCGCTAGGCCTACCCACACAAGTGAGGTATCATTTTTATCGGGAGACTTGGGGGAACGCTATGTGGAAGGAAATTTGTGGCTCCTCTCAGATTCCAGAACTTTTTGCCACAGAAATGTGAGGAACATGTGTTTTTTTAGCCAAATTTTGAGATTTGCAAAGGATTCTGGGTAACAGAACCTGGTCCGAGCCACACAAGTCACCCCATCTTGGATTCCCCTGGGTCTCTAGTTTTCAGAAATGCACAAGTTTGGTCGGTTTCCCTAGGTGGCGGCTGAGCTACAGGCCAAAATCTACAGGTAGGCACTTTGCAAAAAACACCTCTGTTTTCTTTCAAAAAATGTGATGTGTCCACGTTGCGCTTTGGGGCGTTTCCTGTCGCGGGCGCTAGGCCTACCCACACAAGTGAGGTATCATTTTTATCGGGAGACTTGGGGGAACGCTAGGTGGAAGGACATTTGTGGCTCCTCTCAGATTCCAGAACTTTCTGCCACCGAAATGTGAGGAACATGTGTTTTTTTAGCCAAATTTTGAGGTTTGCAAAGGATTCTGGGTAACAGAACCTGGTCCGAGCCACACAAGTCACCCTATCTTGGATTCCCCTAGGTCTCTAGTTTTCAGAAATGCACAGGTTTGGTAGGTTTCCCTAGGTGGCGGCTGAGCTACAGGCCAAAATCTACAGGTAGGCACTTTGCAAAAAACACCTCTGTTTTCTTTCAAAAAATGTGATGTGTCCACGTTGCACTTTGGGGCGTTTCCTGTCGCGGGCGCTAGGCCTACCCACACAAGTGAGGTATCATTTTTATCGGGAGACTTGGGGGAACGCTGGGTGGAAAGAAATTTGTGGCTCCTCTCAGATTCCAGAACTTTCTGCCACAGAAATCTGAGGAACATGTTTTTTTTAGCAAAATTTTGAGGTTTGCAAAGGATTCTGGGTAACAGAACCTGGTCTTAGCCACAAAAGTCACCCCATCTTGGATTCCCCTAGGTCTCTAGTTTTTAGAAATGCACAAGTTTGGTAGGTTTCCCTAGGTGCCGGCTGAGCTACAGGCCAAAATCTACAGGTAGGCACTTTGCAAAAAACACCTCTGTTTTCTTTCAAAAATTTGGATGTGTCCACGTTGCGCTTTGGGGCATTTCCTGTCGCGCGCGCTAGGCCTACCCACACAAGTGAGGTATCATTTTTATCGGGAGACGTGGGGGAACGCTGGGTGGAAGGAAATTTATGGCTCCTCTCAGATTCCAGAACTTTCTTCCACAGAAATGTGAGGAACATGTGTTTTTTTTAGCCAAATTTTGAGGTTTGCAAAGGATTCTGGGTAACAGAACCTGGTCCGAGCCACACAAGTCACCCCATCTTGGATTCCCCTAGGTCTCTAGTTTTCAGAAATGCACAGGTTTGGTAGGTTTCCCTAGGTGGCGGCTGAGCTACAGGCCAAAATCTAGAGGTAGGCACTTTGCAAAAAACACCTCTGTTTTCTTTCAAAAAATTGGATGTGTCCACGTTGTGCTTTGGGGCGTTTCCTGTCGCGGGCGCTAGGCCTACCCACACAAGTGAGGTATCATTTTTATCGGGAGACTTGGGGGAACGCTAGGTGGAAGGAAATTTGTGGCTCCTCTCAGATTCCAGAACTTTCTGCCACAGAAATGTGAGGAACATGTGTTTTTTTAGCCAAATTTTGAGGTTTGCAAAGGATTCTGGGTAACAGAACCTGGTCCGAGCCACACAAGTCACCCCATCTTGGATTCCCCTAGGTCTCTAGTTTTCAGAAATGCACAGGTTTGGTAGGTTTCCCTAGGTGGCGGCTGAGCTACAGGCCAAAATCTACAGGTAAGCACTTTGCAAAAAACACCTCTGTTTTCTTTCAAAAAATTGGATGTGTCCACGTTGCGCTTTGGGGCGTTTCCTGTCGCGGACGCTAGGCCTACCCACACAAGTGAGGTATCATTTTTATCGAGAGACTTGGGGGAACGCTGGCTGGAAGGAAATTTGTGGCTCCTCTCAGATTCCAGAACTTTCTGTCACCGAAATGTGAGGAAAATTTGTTTTTTTAGCCACATTTTGAGGTTTGCAAAGGATTCTGGGTAACAGAACCTGGTCAGAGCCCCACAAGTCACCCCATCTTGGATTCCCCTAGGTCTCTAGTTTTCAAACATGCACAGCTTTGGTAGGTTTCCCTAGGTGCTGGCTGAGCTAGAGTCCAAAATCTACAGGTAGGCACTTTGCAAAAAACACCTCTGTTTTCTGTCAAAAATTGTGATGTGTCCAAGTTGCGTTTTGGGGCATTTCCTGTCACGGACGCTAGGCCTACCGACACAAGTGAGGTATAATTTTTATCGGGAGACTTAGGGGAACGCTGGGTGGAAGGAGATTTGTGGCTCCTCTCAGATTCCAGAACTTTCTGTCACCGAAATGTGAGGAAAATGTGTTTTTTTAGCCAACTTTTGAGGTTTGCAAAGGATTCTGGGTAACAGAACCTGGTCAGAGTCCCACAAGTCACCCCAGCTTGGATTCGCATAGGTCTTTAGTTTTAAAAAATGCACAGGTTTGGTAGGTTTCCCTAGGTGCCGGCTGAGCTAGAGGCCAAGATCTACAGGTAGGCACTTTGCAAAAAACACCTCTGTTTTCTGTAAAAAATTGTGATGTGTCCAAGTTGCGTTTTGGGGAATTTCCTGTCACGGGCGCTATGCCTACTGACACAAGTGAGGTATCATTTTTATCGGGAGACTTGGGGGAACGCTGGGTGGAAGGAGATTTGTGGCTCGTCTCTGATTCCAGAACTTTCTGTCACTGAAATATGAGGAAAACGTGTTTTTTTAGCCACATTTTGAGGTTTGCAAAGGATTCTGGGTAACAGAACCTGGTCAGAGACCCACAAGTCACCCCATCTTGGATTTCCCTAGGTCTCTAGTTTTCAAAAATGCACAGGTTTGGTAGGTTTCCCTAGGTGCTGGCTGAGCAAGTGGCCAAAATCTACAGGTAGGCACTTTGCAAAAAACACCTCTGTTTTCTTAAAAAATATGTGATGTGTCCACGTTGTGTTTTGGGGCATTTCCTGTCACGGGCGCTAGGCCTACCCACACAAGTGAGGTATCATTTTTATCGGGAGACATGGGGGAACGCTGTGTGGAAGGAAATTTGTGGCTCCTCCCAGATTCCAGAACTTTCTGTCACCGAAATGTGAGGAAAACGTGTTTTTTTTGCCAAATTTTGAGGTTTGCAAAGTATTCTGGGTAACAGAACCTGGTCAGAGCCCCACAAGTCACCCCATCTTGGATACCCCTAGGTCTCTAGTTTTAAAAAATGCACAGGTTTGGTAGGTTTCCCTAGGTGCCGGCTGAGATAGAGGCCAAAATCTACAGGTAGGCACTTTGCAAAAAACACCTCTGTTTTCTTTCAAAAAATGTGATGTGTCCACGTTGTGTTTTGGGGCATTTCCTGTCACGGGCGCTAGGCCTACCGACACAAGTGAGGTATCATTTTTATCGGGAGACTTGGGGGAACGCTGGCTGGAAGGAAATTTGTGGCTCCTCTCAGATTCCACAACTTTCTGTCACCAAAATGTGAGGAAAATGTGTTGTTTTAGCCACATTTTGAGGTTTGCAAAGGATTCTGGGTAACAGAACCTGGTCAGAGCCCCACAAGTCACCCTATCTTGGATTCCCCTAGGTCTCTAGTTTTCAAAAATGCACAGGTTTGGTAGGTTTCCCTAGGTGCTGGCTGAGCTAGAGTCCAAAATCTACAGGTAGGCACTTTGCAAAAAACACCTCTGTTTTCTGTCAAAAATTGTGATGTGTCCAAGCTGTGTTTTGGGGCATTTCCTGTCACGGGCGCTAGGCCTCACCACACAAGTGAGGTATCATTTTTATCGGGAGACTTGGGGGAACCCTGGGTGGAAGGAAATTTGTGGCTCCTCTCAGATTCCAGAACTTTCTGTCACCAAAATTTGAGGAAAACATGTTTTTTTAGTCAAATTTTTAGGTTTGCAAAGGATTCTGGGTAACAGAACCTGGTCAGAGCCCCACAAGTCACCCCATCTTGGATTCTCCTAGGTCTCTAGTTTTCAAAAATACACAGGTTTGGTAGGTTTCTCTAGGTGCCGGCTGAGCTAGAGTCCAAAATCTACAGGTAGGCACATTGCAAAAAACACCTCTGTTTTCTTTCAAAAAATGTGATGTGTCCACGTTGTGTTTTGGGGCATTTCCTGTCACGGGCGCTAGGCCTACCCACACAAGTGAGGCATCATTTTTATCGGGAGACTTGGGGGAACGCTGGCTGGAAGGAAATTTGTGGCTCCTCTCAGATTCCAGAACTTTCTGTCACTGAAATGTGAGGAAAATGTGTTTTTTTAGCCACATTTTGAGGTTTGCAAAGGATTCTGGGTAACACAACCTGGTCAGAGCCCCACAAGTCACCCCATCTTGGATTCCCCTAGGTCTCTAGTTTTCAAAAATGCACAGGTTTGGTAGGTTTCCCTAGGTGCTGGCTGAGCTAGAGTCCAAAATCTACAGGTAGGCACTTTGCAAAAAACACCTCTGTTTTCTGTCAAACATTGTGATGTGTCCAAGTTGCGTTTTGGGGCATTTCCTGTCACGGGCGCTAGGCCTACCGACACAAGTGAGGTATCATTTTTATCGGGAGACTTAGGGGAACGCTGGGTGGAAGGAGATTTGTGGCTCCTCTCAGATTCCAGAACTTTCTGTCACCGAAATGTGAGGAAAATGTATTTTTTTAGCCACATTTTGAGGTTTGCAAAGGATTCTGGGTAACAGAACCTGGTCAGAGCCCCACAAGTCACCCCATCTTGGATTCCCCTAGGTCTCTAGTTTTAAAAAATGCACAGGTTTGGTAGGTTTCCCTAGGTGCTGGCTGAGCTAGAGTCCAAAATCTACAGGTAGGCACTTTGCAAAAAACACCTCTGTTTTCTGTCAAACATTGTGATGTGTCCAAGTTGCGTTTTAGGGCAGTTTCTGTCACGGGCGCTAGGCCTACCGACACAAGTGAGGTATCATTTTTATGGGAGACTTAGGGGAACGCTGGGTGTAAGAAGATTTGTGGCTCCTCTCAGATTCCAGAACTTTCTGTCACCGAAATTTGAGGAAAATGTGGTTTTTTAGCCAACTTTTGAGGTTTGCAAAGGATTCTGGGTAACAAAACCTGGTCAGAGTCCCAAGAGTCACCCCAGCTTGGATTCCCCTAGGTCTTTAGTTTTCAGAAATGCACAGGTTTGGTAGGTTTCCCTAGGTGCCGGCTGAGCTAGAGGCCAAGATCTACAGGTAGGCACTTTGCAAAAAACACCTCTGTTTTCTTTCAAAAAATGTGATGTGTCCACGTTGTGTTTTGGGGCATTTCCTGTTACGGGCGCTAGGCCTACCCACACAAGTGAGGTTTCATTTTTATCGGGAGACTTGGGTGAACGCTAGGTGGAAGGAAATTTGTGGCTCCTCTCAGATTCCAGAACTTTCTGCCACAGAAATGTGAGGAACATGTTTTTTTGTTAGCCAAATTTTGAGGTTTGCAAAGGATTCTGGGTAACAGAACCTGGTCCGAGCCACACAAGTCACCCCATCTTGGATTCCCCCAGGTCTCTAGTTTTCAGAAATGCACAGGTTTGGTAGGTTTCCCTAGGTGGCGGCTGAGCTACAGGCCAAAATCTACAGGTAGGCACTTTGCAAAAAACACCTCTGTTTTCTTTCAAAAAATTGGATGTGTCCATGTTGCGCTTTGGGGCGTTCCTGTCGCGGACGCTAGGCCTACCCACACAAGTGAGGTATCATTTTTATCGAGAGACTTGGGGGAACGCTGGCTAGAAGGAAATTTGTGGCTCCTCTCAGATTCCAGAACTTTCTGTCACCGAAATGTGAGGAAAATTTGTTTTTTTAGCCACATTTTGAGGTTTGCAAAGGATTCTGGGTAACAGAACCTGGTCAGAGCCCCACAAGTCACCCCATCTTGGATTCCCCTAGGTCTCTAGTTTTCAAACATGCACAGCTTTGGTAGGTTTCCCTAGGTGCTGGCTGAGCTAGAGTCCAAAATCTACAGGTAGGCACTTTGCAAAAAACACCTCTGTTTTCTGTCAAAAATTGTGATGTGTCCAAGTTGCGTTTTGGGGCATTTCCTGTCACGGGCGCTAGGCCTACCCACACAAGTGAGGTATAATTTTTATCGGGAGACTTAGGGGAACGCTGGGTGGAAGGAGATTTGTGGCTCCTCTCAGATTCCAGAACTTTCTGTCACCGAAATGTGAGGAAAATGTGTTTTTTTAGCCAACTTTTGAGGTTTGCAAAGGATTCTGGGTAACAGAACCTGGTCAGAGTCCCACAAGTCACCCCAGCTTGGATTCGCATAGGTCTTTAGTTTTCAAAAATGCACAGGTTTGGTAGGTTTCCCTAGGTGCCGGCTGAGCTAGAGGCCAAGATCTACAGGTAGGCACTTTGCAAAAAACACCTCTGTTTTCTGTCAAAAATTGTGATGTGTCCAAGTTGCGTTTTGGGGAATTTCCTGTCACGGGCGCTATGCCTACTGACACAAGTGAGGTATCATTTTTATCTGGAGACTTGGGGGAACGCTGGGTGGAAGGAGATTTGTGGCTCGTCTCTGATTCCAGAACTTTCTGTCACTGAAATATGAGGAAAACGTGTTTTTTTAGCCACATTTTGAGGTTTGCAAAGGATTCTGGGTAACAGAACCTGGTCAGAGACCCACAAGTCACCCCATCTTGGATTTCCCTAGGTCTCTAGTTTTCAAAAATGCACAGGTTTGGTAGGTTTCCCTAGGTGCTGGCTGAGCAAGTGGCCAAAATCTACAGGTAGGCACTTTGCAAAAAACACCTCTGTTTTCTTAAAAAATATGTGATGTGTCCACGTTGTGTTTTGGGGCATTTCCTGTCACGGGCGCTAGGCCTACCCACACAAGTGAGGTATCATTTTTATCGGGAGACATGGGGGAACGCTGTGTGGAAGGAAATTTGTGGCTCCTCCCAGATTCCAGAACTTTCTGTCACCGAAATGTGAGGAAAACGTGTTTTTTTTGCCAAATTTTGAGGTTTGCAAAGGATTCTGGGTAACAGAACCTGGTCAGAGCCCCACAAGTCACCCCATCTTGGATACCCCTAGGTCTCTAGTTTTAAAAAATGCACAGGTTTGGTAGGTTTCCCTAGGTGCCGGCTGAGATAGAGGCCAAAATCTACAGGTAGGCACTTTGCAAAAAACACCTCTGTTTTCTTTCAAAAAATGTGATGTGTCCACGTTGTGTTTTGGGGCATTTCCTGTCACGGGCGCTAGGCCTACCGACACAAGTGAGGTATCATTTTTATCGGGAGACTTGGGGGAACGCTGGCTGGAAGGAAATTTGTGGCTCCTCTCAGATTCCACAACTTTCTGTCACCAAAATGTGAGGAAAATGTGTTGTTTTAGCCACATTTTGAGGTTTGCAAAGGATTCTGGGTAACAGAACCTGGTCAGAGCCCCACAAGTCACCCCATCTTGGATTCCCCTAGGTCTCTAGTTTTCAAAAATGCACAGGTTTGGTAGTTTCCCTAGGTGCTGGCTGAGCTAGAGTCCAAAATCTACAGGTAGGCACTTTGCAAAAAACACCTCTGTTTTCTGTCAAAAATTGTGATGTGTCCAAGCTGTGTTTTGGGGCATTTCCTGTCACGGGCGCTAGGCCTCACCACACAAGTGAGGTATCATTTTTATCGGGAGACTTGGGGGAACCCTGGGTGGAAGGAAATTTGTGGCTCCTCTCAGATTCCAGAACTTTCTGTCACCAAAATTTGAGGAAAACATGTTTTTTTAGTCAAATTTTTAGGTTTGCAAAGGATTCTGGGTAACAGAACCTGGTCAGAGCCCCACAAGTCACCCCATCTTGGATTCTCCTAGGTCTCTAGTTTTCAAAAATACACAGGTTTGGTAGGTTTCCCTAGGTGCCGGCTGAGCTAGAGTACAAAATCTACAGGTAGGCACATTGCAAAAAACACCTCTGTTTTCTTTCAAAAAATGTGATGTGTCCACGTTGTGTTTTGGGGCATTTCCTGTCACGGGCGCTAGGCCTACCCACACAAGTGAGGCATCATTTTTATCGGGAGACTTGGGGGAACGCTGGCTGGAAGGAAATTTGTGGCTCCTCTCAGATTCCAGAACTTTCTGTCACTGAAATGTGAGGAAAATGTGTTTTTTTAGCCACATTTTGAGGTTTGCAAAGGATTCTGGGTAACAGAACCTGGTCAGAGCCCCACAAGTCACCCCATCTTGGATTCCCCTAGGTCTCTAGTTTTCAAAAATGCACAGGTTTGGTAGGTTTCCCTAGGTGCTGGCTGAGCTAGAGTCCAAAATCTACAGGTAGGCACTTTGCAAAAAACACCTCTGTTTTCTGTCAAACATTGTGATGTGTCCAAGTTGCGTTTTGGGGCATTTCCTGTCACGGGCGCTAGGCCTACCGACACAAGTGAGGTATCATTTTTATCGGGAGACTTAGGGGAACGCTGGGTGGAAGGAGATTTGTGGCTCCTCTCAGATTCCAGAACTTTCTGTCACCGAAATGTGAGGAAAATGTATTTTTTTAGCCACATTTTGAGGTTTGCAAAGGATTCTGGGTAACAGAACCTGGTCAGAGCCCCACAAGTCACCCCATCTTGGATTCCCCTAGGTCTCTAGTTTTAAAAAATGCACAGGTTTGGTAGGTTTCCCTAGGTGCTGGCTGAGCTAGAGTCCAAAATCTACAGGTAGGCACTTTGCAAAAAACACCTCTGTTTTCTGTCAAACATTGTGATGTGTCCAAGTTGCGTTTTAGGGCAGTTTCTGTCACGGGCGCTAGGCCTACCGACACAAGTGAGGTATCATTTTTATGGGAGACTTAGGGGAACGCTGGGTGTAAGAAGATTTGTGGCTCCTCTCAGATTCCAGAACTTTCTGTCACCGAAATTTGAGGAAAATGTGGTTTTTTAGCCAACTTTTGAGGTTTGCAAAGGATTCTGGGTAACAAAACCTGGTCAGAGTCCCAAGAGTCACCCCAGCTTGGATTCCCCTAGGTCTTTAGTTTTCAGAAATGCACAGGTTTGGTAGGTTTCCCTAGGTGCCGGCTGAGCTAGAGGCCAAGATCTACAGGTAGGCACTTTGCAAAAAACACCTCTGTTTTCTTTCAAAAAATGTGATGTGTCCACGTTGTGTTTTGGGGCATTTCCTGTTACGGGCGCTAGGCCTACCCACACAAGTGAGGTATCATTTTTATCGGGAGACGTGGGGGAACGCTGGGTGGAAGGAAATTTGTGACTCCTCTCAGATTCTAGAACTTTCTTCCACAGAAATGTGAGGAACATGTTTTTTTTTTAGCCAAATTTTGAGGTTTGCAAAGGATTCTGGGTAACAGAACTTGGTCCGAGCCACACAAGTCACCCCATCTTGGATTCCCCTAGGTCTCTAGTTTTCAGAAATGCACAGGTTTGGTAGGTTTCCCTAGATGGCGGCTGAGCTACAGGCCAAAATCTAGAGGTAGGCACTTTGCAAAAAACACCTCTGTTTTCTTTGAAAAAATTGGATGTGTCCACATTGCGCTTTGGGGCGTTTCCTGTCGCGAGCGCTAGGCCTACCCACACAAGTGAGGTATCATTTTTATCGGGAGACTTGGGGGAACGCTAGGTGGAAGGAAATTTGTGGCTCCTCTCAGATTCCAGAACATTTTGCCACAGAAATGTGAGGAACATGTGTTTTTTTAGCCAAATTTTGAGATTTGCAAGGATTCTGGGTAACAGAACCTGGTCCGAGCCACACAAGTCACCCCATCTTGGATTCCCCTAGGTCTCTAGTTTTCAGAAATGCACAAGTTTGGTCGGTTTCCCTAGGTGGCGGCTGAGCTACAGGCCAAAATCTACAGGTAGGCACTTTGCAAAAAACACCTCTGTTTTCTTTCAAAAAATGTGATGTGTCCACGTTGCGCTTTGGGGCGTTTCCTGTCGCGGGCGCTAGGCCTACCCACACAAGTGAGGTATCATTTTTATCGGGAGACTTGGGGGAAGGCTGGGTGGAAGGAAATTTGTGGCTCCTCTCAGATTCCAGAACTTTCTGCCACAGAAATGTGAGGAACATTTTTTTTTAGCAAAATTTTGAGGTTTGCAAAGGATTCTGGGTAACATAACCTGGTCTTAGCCACAAAAGTCACCCCATCTTGGATTGCCCTAGGTCTCTAGTTTTTAGAAATGCACACGTTTGGTAGGTTTCCCTAGGTGCCGGCTGAGCTACAGGCCAAAATCTACAGGTAGGCACTTTGCAAAAAACACCTCTGTTTTCTTTAAAAAAATTGGAAGTGTCCACGTTGCGCTTTGGGGCGTTTCCTGTCGCGGGCGCTAGGCCTACCCACACAAGTGAGGTATCATTTTTATCGGGAGACTTGGGGGAACGCTAGGTGGAAGGACATTTGTGGCTCCTCTCAGATTCCAGAACTTTCTGCCACAGAAATGTGAGGAACATGTGTTTTTTTAGCCAAATTTTGAGGTTTGCAAAGGATTCTGGGTAACAGAAAGTGGTCCGAGCCACACAAGTCACCCCATCTTGGATTCCCCTAGGTCTCTAGTTTTCAGAAATGCACAGGTTTGGTAGGTTTCCCTAGGTGGCGGCTGAGCTACAGGTCAAAATCTACAGGTAGGCACCTTGCAAAAAACACCTCTGTTTTCTTTCAAAAAATGTGATGTGTCCACGTTGCGCTTTGGGGCGTTTCCTGTCGCGGGCGCTAGGCCTACCCACACAAGTGAGGTATCATTTTTATCGGGAGACTTGGGGGAACGCTGGGTGGAAGGAAATTTGTGGCTCCTCTCAGATTCCAGAACTTTCTGCCACAGAAATCTGAGGAACATGTTTTTTTTAGCAAAATTTTGAGGTTTGCAAAGGATTCTGGGTAACAGAACCTGGTCTTAGCCACAAAAGTCACCCCATCTTGGATTCCCCTAGGTCTCTAGTTTTTAGAAATGCACATGTTTGGTAGGTTTCCCTAGGTGCCGGCCGAGCTACAGGCCAAAATCTACAGGTAGGCACTTTGCAAAAAACACCTCTGTTTTCTTTCAAAAATTTGGATGTGTCCACGTTGCGCTTTGGGGCATTTCCTGTCGCGCGCGCTAGGCCTACCCACACAAGTGAGGTATCATTTTTATCGGGAGACGTGGGGGAACGCTGGGTGGAAGGAAATTTATGGCTCCTCTCAGATTCCAGAACTTTCTTCCACAGAAATGTGAGGAACATGTGTTTTTTTTAGCCAAATTTTGAGGTTTGCAAAGGATTCTGGGTAACAGAACCTGGTCCGAGCCACACAAGTCACCCCATCTTGGATTCCCCTAGGTCTCTAGTTTTCAGAAATGCACAGGTTTGGTAGGTTTCCCTAGGTGGCGGCTGAGCTACAGGCCAAAATCTAGAGGTAGGCACTTTGCAAAAAACACCTCTGTTTTCTTTCAAAAAATTGGATGGGTCCACGTTGTGCTTTGGGGCGTTTCCTGTCGCGGGCGCTAGGCCTACCCACACAAGTGAGGTATCGTTTTTATCGGGAGACTTGGGGGAACGCTAGGTGGAAGGAAATTTGTGGCTCCTCTCAGATTCCAGAACTTTCTGCCACAGAAATGTGAGGAACATGTGTTTTTTTAGCCAAATTTTGAGGTTTGCAAAGGATTCTGGGTAACAGAACCTGGTCCGAGCCACACAAGTCACCCCATCTTGGATTCCCCTAGGTCTCTAGTTTTCAGAAATGCACAGGTTTGGTAGGTTTCCCTAGGTGGCGGCTGAGCTACAGGCCAAAATCAACAGGTAGGCACTTTGCAAAAAACACCTCTGTTTTCTTTCAAAAAATTGGATGTGTCCACGTTGCGCTTTGGGGCGTTTCCTGTCGCGGACGCTAGGCCTACCCACACAAGTGAGGTATCATTTTTATCGAGAGACTTGGGGGAACGCTGGCTGGAAGGAAATTTGTGGCTCCTCTCAGATTCCAGAACTTTCTGTCACCGAAATGTGAGGAAAATTTGTTTTTTTAGCCACATTTTGAGGTTTGCAAAGGATTCTGCGTAACAGAACCTGGTCAGAGCCCCACAAGTCACCCCATCTTGGATTCCCCTAGGTCTCTAGTTTTCAAACATGCACAGGTTTGGTAGGTTTCCCTAGGTGCTGGCTGAGCTAGAGTCCAAAATCTACAGGTAGGCACTTTGCAAAAAACACCTCTGTTTTCTGTCAAAAATTGTGATGTTTCCAAGTTGCGTTTTGGGGCATTTCCTGTCACGGGCGCTAGGCCTACCCACACAAGTGAGGTATAATTGTTATCGGGAGACTTAGGGGAACGCTGGGTGGAAGGAGATTTGTGGCTCCTCTCAGATTCCAGAACTTTCTGTCACCGAAATGTGAGGAAAATGTGTTTTTTTAGCCAACTTTTGAGGTTTGCAAAGGATTCTGGGTAACAGAACCTGGTCAGAGTCCCACAAGTCACCCCAGCTTGGATTCGCCTAGGTCTTTAGTTTTCAAAAATGCACAGGTTTGGTAGGTTTCCCTAGGTGCCGGTTGAGCTAGAGGCCAAGATCTACAGGTAGGCACTTTGCAAAAAACACCTCTGTTTTCTGTCAAAAATTGTGATGTGTCCAAGTTGCGTTTTGGGGAATTTCCTGTCATGGGCGCTATGCCTACTGACACAAGTGAGGTATCATTTTTATCGGGAGACTTGGGGGAACGCTGGGTGGAAGGAGATTTGTGGCTCGTCTCTGATTCCAGAACTTTCTGTCACTGAAATATGAGGAAAACATGTTTTTTTAGCCACATTTTGAGGTTTGCAAAGGATTCTGGGTAACAGAACCTGGTCAGAGACCCACATGTCACCCCATCTTGGATTTCCCTAGGTCTCTAGTTTTCAAAAATGCACAGGTTTGGTAGGTTTCCCTATGTGCTGGCTGAGCAAGTGGCCAAAATCTACAGGTAGGCACTTTGCAAAAAACACCTCTGTTTTCTTAAAAAATATGTGATGTGTCCACGTGGTGTTTTGGGGCATTTCCTGTCACGGGCGCTAGGCCTACCCACACAAGTGAGGTATCATTTTTATCGGGAGACATGGGGGAACGCTGTGTGGAAGGAAATTTGTGGCTCCTCCCAGATTCCAGAACTTTCTGTCACCGAAATGTGAGGAAAACGTGTTTTTTTTGCCAAATTTTGAGGTTTGCAAAGGATTCTGGGTAACAGAACCTGGTCAGAGCCCCACAAGTCACCCCATCTTGGATACCCCTAGGTCTCTAGTTTTCAAAAATGCACAGGTTTGGTAGGTTTCCCTAGGTGCCGGCTGAGCTAGAGGCCAAAATCTACAGGTAGGCACTTTGCAAAAAACACCTCTGTTTTCTTTCAAAAAATGTGAAGTGTCCACGTTGTGTTTTGGGGCATTTCCTGTCACGGGCGCTAGGCCTACCGACACAAGTGAGGTATCATTTTTATCGGGAGACTTGGGGGAACGCTGGCTGGAAGGAAATTTGTGGCTCCACTCAGATTCCACAACTTTCTGTCTCCAAAATGTGAGGAAAATGTGTTTTTTTAGCCACATTTTGAGGTTTGCAAAGGATTCTGGGTAACAGAACCTGGTCAGAGCCCCACAAGTCACCCCATCTTGGATTCCCCTAGGTCTCTAGTTTTCAAAAATGCACAGGTTTGGTAGGTTTCCCTAGGTGCTGGCTGAGCTAGAGTCCAAAATCTACAGGTAGGCACTTTGCAAAAAACACCTCTGTTTTCTGTCAAAAATTGTGATGTGTCCAAGTTGTGTTTTGGGGCATTTCCTGTCACGGGCGCGAGGCCTACCGACACAAGTGAGGTATCATTTTTATCGGGAGACTTGGGGGAACGCTGGGTGGAAGGAGATTTGTGGCTCGTCTCTGATTCCAGAACTTTCTGTCACTGAAATATGAGGAAAATGTGTTTTTTTAGCCACATTTTGAGGTTTGCAAAGGATTCTGGGTAACAGAACCTGGTCAGAGACCCACAAGTCACCCCATCTTGGATTTCCCTAGGTCTCTAGTTTTCAAAAATGCACAGGTTTGGTAGGTTTCCCTAGGTGCTGGCTGAGCAAGTGGCCAAAATCTACAGGTAGGCACTTTGCAAAAAACACCTCTGTTTTCTTAAAAAATATGTGATGTGTCCACGTTGTGTTTTGGGGCATTTCCTGTCACGGGCGCTAGGCCTACCCACACAAGTGAGGTATCATTTTTATCGGGAGATATGGGGGAACGCTGTGTGGAAGGAAATTTGTGGCTCCTCCCAGATTCCAGAACTTTCTGTCACCGAAATGTGAGGAAAACGTGTTTTTTTTGCCAAATTTTGAGGTTTGCAAAGGATTCTGGGTAACAGAACCTGGTCAGAGCCCCACAAGTCACCCCATCTTGGATACCCCTAGGTCTCTTGTTTTAAAAAATGCACAGGTTTGGTAGGTTTCCCTAGGTGCCGGCTGAGCCAGAGGCCAAAATCTACAGGTAGGCACTTTGCAAAAAACGCCTCTGTTTTCTTTCAAAAAATGTGATGTGTCCACGTTGTGTTTTGGGGCATTTCCTGTCACGGGCGCTAGGCCTACCGACACAAGTGAGGTATCATTTTTGTCGGGAGATTTGGGGGAACGCTGGCTGGAAGGAAATTTGTGGCTCCTCTCAGATTCCACAACTTTCTGTCACCAAAATGTGAGGAAAATGTGTTTTTTTAGCCACATTTTGAGGTTTGCAAAGGATTCTGGGTAACAGAACCTGGTCAGAGCTCCACAAGTCACCCCATCTTGGATTCCCCAAGGTCTCTAGTTTTCAAAAATGCACAGGTTTGGTAGGTTTCCCTAGGTGCTGGCTGAGCTAGAGTCCAAAATCTACAGGTAGGCACTTTGCAAAAAACACCTCTGTTTTCTGTCAAAAATTGTGATGCGTCCAAGTTGTGTTTTGGGGCATTTCCTGTCACGGGCGCGAGGCCTACCGACACAAGTGAGGTATCATTTTTATTGGGAGACTTGGGGGAACGCTGGGTGGAAGGAGATTTGTGGCTCCTCTCAGATTCCAGAACTTTCTGTCACCGAAATGTGAGGAAAATGTGTTTTTTTAGCCAACTTTTGAGGTTTGCAAAGGATTCTGGGTAACAGAACCTGGTCAGAGCCCCACAAGTCACCCCATCTTGGATTTCCCTAGGTCTCTAGTTTTCAAAAATGCACAGGTTTGGTAGGTTTCCATAGGTGCTGGCTGAGCAAGTGGCCAAAATCTACAGGTAGGCACTTTGCAAAAAACACCTCTGTTTTCTTAAAAAATATGTGCAGTGTCCACGTTGTGTTTTGGGGCATTTCCTGTCACGGGTGCTAGGCCTACCCACACAAGTGAGGTATCATTTTTATCGGGAGACATGGGGGAACGCTGTGTGGAAGGAAATTTGTGGCTCCTCTCAGATTCCAGAACTTTCTGTCACCGAAATGTGAGGAAAACGTGTTTTATTAGCCAAATTTTTAGGTTTGCAAAGGATTCTGGGTAACAGAACCTGGTCAGAGCCCCACAAGTCACCCCATCATGGATACCCCTAGGTTTCTAGTTTTAAAAAATGCACAGGTTTGGTAGGTTTCCCTAGGTGCCGGCTGAGCTAGAGGCCAAAATCTACAGGTAGGCACTTTGCAAAAAACACCTCTGTTTTCTTTAAAAAAATGAGATGTGTCCAAGTTGTGTTTTGGGGCATTTCCTGTCACGGGCGCTATGCCTACCGACACAAGTGAGGTATCATTTTTATCGGGAGACTTGGGGGAACGCTGGCTGGAAGGAAATTTGTGGCTCCTCTCAGATTCCAGAACTTTCTGTCACCGAAATGTGAGGAAAATGTGTTTTTTTAGCCAACTTTTGAGGTTTGCAAATGATTCTGGGTAACAGAACCTGGTCAGAGTCCCACAAGTCACCCCAGCTTGGATTCCTCTAGGTCTTTAGTTTTCAAAAATGCACAGGTTTGGTAGGTTTCCCTAGGTGCCGGCTGAGCTAGAGGCCAAGATCTACAGGTAGGCACTTTGCAAAAAACACCTCTGTTTTCTGTCAAAAATTGTGATGTGTCCAAGTTGCGTTTTGGGGAATTTCCTGTCACGGGCGCTAGGCCTACTGACACAAGTGAGGTATCATTTTTATCGGGAGACTTGGGGGAACGCTGGGTGGAAGGAGATTTGTGGCTCGTCCCTGATTCCAGAACTTTCTGTCACTGAAATATGAGGAAAACGTGTTTTTTTAGCCACATTTTGAGGTTTGCAAAGGATTCTGGGTAACAGAACCTGGTCAGAGACCCACAAGTCACCCCATCTTGGATTTCCCTAGGTCTCTAGTTTTCAAAAATGCACAGGTTTGGTAGGTTTCCCTAGGTGCTGGCTGAGCAAGTGGCCAAAATCTACAGGTAGGCACTTTGCAAAAAACACCTCTGTTTTCTTAAAAAATATGTGATGTGTCCACGTTGTGTTTTGGGGCATTTCCTGTCACGGGCGCTAGGCCTACCCACACAAGTGAGGTATCATTTTTATCGGGAGACATGGGGGAACGCTGTGTGGAAGGAAATTTGTGGCTCCTCCCAGATTCCAGAACTTTCTGTCACCGAAATGTGAGGAAAACGTGTTTTTTTTGCCAAATTTTGAGGTTTGCAAAGGATTCTGGGTAACAGAACCTGGTCAGAGCCCCACAAGTCACCCCATCTTGGATACCCCTAGGTCTCTAGTTTTAAAAAATGCACAGGTTTGGTAGGTTTCCCTAGGTGCCGGCTGAGCTAGAGGCCAAAATCTACAGGTAGGCACTTTGCAAAAAACACCTCTGTTTTCTTTCAAAAAATGTGATGTGTCCACGTTGTGTTTTGGGGCATTTCCTGTCACGGGCGCTAGGCCTACCCACACAAGTGAGGTATCATTTTTATCGGGAGACTTGGGGGAACGCTGGCTGGAAGGAAATTTGTGGCTCCACTCAGATTCCACAACTTTCTGTCACCAAAATGTGAGGAAAATGTGTTTTTTTAGCCACATTTTGAGGTTTGCAAAGGATTCTGGGTAACAGAACCTGGTCAGAGACCCACAAGTCACCCCATCTTGGATTTCCCTAGGTCTCTAGTTTTCAAAAATGCACAGGTTTGGTAGGTTTCCCTAGGTGCTGGCTGAGCAAGTGGCCAAAATCTACAGGTAGGCACTTTGCAAAAAACACCTCTGTTTTCTTAAAAAATATGTGATGTGTCCACGTTGTGTTTTGGGGCATTTCCTGTCACGGGCGCTAGGCCTACCCACACAAGTGAGGTATCATTTTTATCGGGAGACATGGGGGAACGCTGTGTGGAAAGAAAATTCGTGGCTCCTCCCAGATTCCAGAACTTTCTGTCACCGAAATGTGAGGAAAACGTGGTTTTTTTGCCAAATTTTGAGGTTTGCAAAGGATTCTGGGTAACAGAACCTGGTCAGAGCCCCACAAGTCACCCCATCTTGGATACCCCTAGGTCTCTAGTTTTAAAAAATGCACAGGTTTGGTAGGTTTCCCTAGGTGCCGGCTGAGCTAGAGGCCAAAATCTACAGGTAGGCACTTTGCAAAAAACACCTCTGTTTTCTTTCAAAAAATGTGATGTGTCCACGTTGTGTTTTGGGGCATTTCCTGTCACGGGCGCTAGGCCTACCCACACAAGTGAGGTATCATTTTTATCGGGAGACTTGGGGGAACGCTGGCTGGAAGGAAATTTGTGGCTCCACTCAGATTCCACAACTTTCTGTCACCAAAATGTGAGGAAAATGTGTTTTTTTAGCCACATTTTGAGGTTTGCAAAGGATTCTGGGTAACAGAACCTGGTCAGAGCCCCACAAGTCACCCCATCTTGGATTCCCCTAGGTCTCTAGTTTTCAAAAATGCACAGGTTTGGTAGGTTTCCCTAGGTGCTGGCTGAGCTAGAGTCCAAAATCTACAGGTAGGCACTTTGCAAAAAACACCTCTGTTTTCTTAAAAAATATGTGCAGTGTCCACGTTGTGTTTTGGGGCATTTCCTGTCACGGGTGCTAGGCCTACCCACACAAGTGAGGTATCATTTTTATCGGGAGACATGGGGGAACGCTGTGTGGAAGGAAATTTGTGGCTCCTCTCAGATTCCAGAACTTTCTGTCACCGAAATGTGAGGGAAACGTGTTTTATTAGCCAAATTTTGAGGTTTGCAAAGGATTCTGGGTAACAGAACCTGGTCAGAGCCCCACAAGTCACCCCATCATGGATACCCCTAGGTCTCTAGTTTTAAAAAATGCACAGGTTTGGTAGGTTTCCCTAGGTGCCGGCTGAGCTAGAGGCCAAAATCTACAGGTAGGCACTTTGCAAAAAACACCTCTGTTTTCTTTCAAAAAATGTGATGTGTCCACGTTGTGTTTTGGGGCATTTCCTGCCACGGGCGCTAGGCCTACCCACACAAGTGAGGTATCATTTTTATCGGGAGACTTAGGGGAACGCTGGCTAGAAGGAAATTTGTGGCTCCTCTCAGATTCCAGAACTTTCTGTCACCAAAATTTGAGGAAAACATGTTTTTTTAGTCAAATTTTTAGGTTTGCAAAGCATTCTGGGTAACAGAACCTGGTCAGAGCCCCACAAGTCACCCCATCTTGGATTCCCCTAGGTCTCTAGTTTTCAAAAATGCACAGGTTTGGTAGGTTTCCCTAGGTGCTGGCTGAGCTAGAGTCCAAAATCTACAGGTAGGCACTTTGTAAAAAACACCTCTGTTTTCTGTCAAAAATTGTGATGTGTCCAAGTTGCGTTTTGGGGCATTTCCTGTCACGGGCGCTAGGCCTACCGACACAAGTGAGGTATCATTTTTATCAGGAGGCTTAGGGGAACGCTGGGTGGAAGGAGATTTGTGGCTCCTCTCAGATTCCAGAACTTTCTGTCACCGAAATGTGAGGAAAATGTGTTTTTTTAGCCAACTTGTGAGGTTTGCAAAGGATTCTGGGTAACAGAACCTGGTCAGAGTCCCACAAGTCACCCCAGCTTGGATTCCCCTAGGTCTTTAGTTTTCAAAAATGCACAGGTTTGGTAGGTTTCCCTAGGTGCCGGCTGAGCTAGAGGCCAAGATCTACAGGTAGGCACTTTGCAAAAAACACCTCTGTTTTCTTTCAAAAAATGTGATGTGTCCACGTTGTGTTTTGGGGCATTTCCTGTCACGGGCGCTAGGCCTACCCACACAAGTGAGGTATCATTTTTATCGGGAGACTTGGGGGAACGCTGGCTGGATGGAAATTTGTGGCTCCTCTCAGATTCCAGAACTTTCTGTCACCGAAATGTGAGGAAAATGTGGTTATTTAGCCAACTTTTGAGGTTTGCAAAGGATTCTGGGTAACAGAACCTGGTCAGAGTCCTACAAGTAACCCCAGCTTGGATTCCCCTAGGTCTCTAGTTTTCAAAAATGCACAGGTTTGGTAGGTTTCCCTAGGTGCTGGCTGAGCTAGAGTCCAAAATCTACAGGTAGGCACTTTGTAAAAAACACCTCTGTTTTCTGTCAAAAATTGTGATGTGTCCAAGTTGCGTTTTGGGGCATTTCCTGTCACGGGCGCTAGGCCTACCGACACAAGTGAGGTATCATTTTTATCAGGAGGCTTAGGGGAACGCTGGGTGGAAGGAGATTTGTGGCTCCTCTCAGATTCCAGAACTTTCTGTCACCGAAATGTGAGGAAAATGTGTTTTTTTAGCCAACTTGTGAGGTTTGCAAAGGATTCTGGGTAACAGAACCTGGTCAGAGTCCCACAAGTCACCCCAGCTTGGATTCCCCTAGGTCTTTAGTTTTCAAAAATGCACAGGTTTGGTAGGTTTCCCTAGGTGCCGGCTGAGCTAGAGGCCAAGATCTACAGGTAGGCACTTTGCAAAAAACACCTCTGTTTTCTTTCAAAAAATGTGATGTGTCCACGTTGTGTTTTGGGGCATTTCCTGTCACGGGCGCTAGGCCTACCCACACAAGTGAGGTATCATTTTTATCGGGAGACTTGGGGGAACGCTGGCTGGATGGAAATTTGTGGCTCCTCTCAGATTCCAGAACTTTCTGTCACCGAAATGTGAGGAAAATGTGTTTTTTTAGCCAACTTTTGAGGTTTGCAAAGGATTCTGGATAACAGAACCTGGTCAGAGCCCCACAAGTCACCCCATCTTGGATTCCCCTAGGTCTCTAGTTTTCAAAAATGCACAGGTTTGGTAGGTTTCCCTAGGTGCTGGCTGGGCTAGAGTCCAAAATCTACAGGTAGGCACTTTGCAAAAAACACCTCTGTTTTCTGTCAAACATTGTGATGTGTCCAAGTTGCGTTTTGGGGCATTTTCTGTCACGGGTGCTAGGCCTACCGACACAAGTGAGGTATCATTTTTATCGGGAGACTTAGGGGAACGCTGGGTGGAAGGAGATTTGTGGCTCCTCTCAGATTCCAGAACTTTCTGTCACCGAAATGTGAGGAAAATGTGGTTATTTAGCCAACTTTTGAGGTTTGCAAAGGATTCTGGGTAACAGAACCTGGTCAGAGTCCTACAAGTAACCCCAGCTTGGACTCCCCTAGGTCTTTAGTTTTCAAAAATGCACAGGTTTGGTAGGTTTCCCTAGGTGCCGGCTGAGCTAGAGGCCAAGATCTACAGGTAGGCACTTTGCAAAAAACACCTCTGTTTTCTTTCAAAAAATGTGATGTGTCCACGTTGTGTTTTGTGGCATTTCCTGTTACGGGCGCTAGGCCTACCCACACAAGTGAGGTATCATTTTTATCGGGAGACTTGGGGGAACGTTGGGTGGAAGGAAATTTGTGGCTCCTCTCAGATTCCAGAACTTTCTGTCGCTGAAATATGAGGAAAACGTGTTTTTTTATCCACATTTTGAGGTATGAAAAGGATTCTGAGTAACAGAACCTGGTCAGAGCCCCACAAGTCACCCCATCTTGGATTTCCCTAGGTCTCTAGTTTTCAAAAATGCACAGGTTTGGTAGGTTTCCCTAGGTGCTGGCTGAGCAAGTGGCCAAAATCTACAGGTAGGCACTTTGCAAAAAACGCCTCTGTTTTCTTACAAAATATGTGATGTGTCCACGTTGTGTTTTGGGGCATTTCCTTTCACGGGCGCTAGGCCTACCCACACAAGTGAGGTATCATTTTTATCGGGAGACATGGGGGAACGCTGTGTGGAAGGAAATTTTTGGCTCCTCTCAGATTCCAGAACTTTCTGTCACCGAAATGTGAGGAAAACGTGTTTTTTTAGCCAAATTTTGAGGTTTGCAAAGGATTCTGGGTAACAGAACCTGGTCAGAGCCCCACAAGTCACCCCATCTTGGATACCCATAGGTCTCTAGTTTAAAAAAATGCACAGGTTTGGTAGGTTTCCCTAGGTGCCGGCTGAGCTAGAGGCCAAAATCTACAGGTAGGCACTTTGCAAAAAACACCTCTGTTTTCTTTAAAAAAATGTGATGTGTCCACGTTGTGTTTTGGGGCATTTCCTGTCACGGGCGCTAGGCCTACCCACACAAGTGAGGTATCATTTTTATCGGGAGACTTGGGGGAACCCTGGGTGGAAGGACATTTTTGGCTCCTCTCAGATTCCAGAACTTTCTGTCACCAAAATTTGAGGAAAACATGTTTTTTTAGTCAAATCTTTAGGTTTGCAAAGGATTCTTAGTAACAGAACCTGATCAGAGCCCCACAAGTCACCCCATCCTGGATTCCCCTAGGTCTCTAGTTTTAAAAAATGCACAGGTTTGGTAGGTTTCCCTAGGTGTCGGCTGAACTAGAGTCCAAAATCTACAGGTAGGCACTTTGCAAAAAACACCTCTGTTTTCTGTTAAAAATTGTGATGTGTCCACGTTGTGTTTTGGGGCATTTCCTGTCACGAGCGCTAGTCCTACCCACACAAGTGAGGTATCATTTTTATCGGGAGACTTGGGGGAACATAGAATAGCAAAACAAGTGTTATTGCCCCGTTTCTTTCTCTACATTTTTTCCTTCCAAATATAAGAGAGTGTGTAAAAAAGACGTCTGTTTGAGAAATGCCCTGTAATTCACATGCTAGTATGCTCACCCCGGAATTCAGAGATGTGCAAATAACCACTGCTCCTCAACACCTTATCTTGTGCCCATTTTGGAAATACAAAGGTTTTCTTGATAGCTATTTTTCACTCTTTATATTTCAGCAAATTATTTGCTGTATACCTGGTATAGAATGAAAATGCACTGCAGGGTGCAGCTCATTTATTGGCTCTGGATACCTAGGTTTCTTGATGAACCTACAAGTCTTATATATTCCCGCAACCAGAAGAGTCTAGCAGACGTAACGGTATATTGCTTTCAAAGATCTGACATTGCAGGAAAAAGTTACAGAGTAAAATGTAGAGAAAAATTGCTGTTTTTTACCTCAATTTCAATATTTTTCTTTTTCAGTTGTTATTTTCTGTAGGCAACCCTTGTAGGATCTACACAAATGACCCCTTTCTGAATTCAGAATTATGTCTTCTTTTCAGAAATGTTTATGTGTCTGGGATCCAGCATTGGTTTCATGCTTATTTCTGTCACTGACTGGAAGGAGGCTGAAAGCACAAAAAATCATAAAAATGGGGTATGTCCCAGTAAAATGCCAAATTTGTGTTGAAAAATTGGGTTTTCTGATTCAAGTCTGCCTGTTCCTGAAAGCTGGGAAGCTGGTGATTTTAGCACCACAAACCCTTTGTTGATGCCATTTTCAGGGAAAGAAACCACAAGCTTTCTTCTGCAGCCACTTTTTCCCATTTGTTTGAAAAAAACAAAATTTTCACTGTATTTGGGCTAATTTCTTGGCCTCCTTCAGGGGAACCCACAAAGTCTGGGTACCTCTAGAATCCCTAGGATGTTGGATAAAAAGGACGGAAATTTGGCTTGGCTAGCTTATGTGGACAAAAAGTTATGAAGGCCTAAGCACGAACTGCCCCAAATAGCCAAAAAAAGGCCTGGCACAGGAGGGGGAAAAGGCGTGGCAGCGAAGGGGTTAAAGTCGTAGTAGGCCCTACCTGTTACCATTTTATTAAAGTGGTAACGCATAGAGACATTTATTTATAATTTTCTGTATATTTTAACAGCATTTATTTATTTATTTTAGAAAATAAGTGCTGCAGTATTTTATATGAATTACCATGGGGTACTCCGTAGACATTTTTCTGAAGAATTAAATATGGTAATATAGAGAATACACTGTAGTGTTACATATTTTCAAAATATAGTTTAATATAGTGCATTTCTGATTTTTCAACATTTTCTTAATATATATTAAGCATCATGGTGCTCCGAGGAAGTACTGTGGTACTCCACTCAAATTTGTTTTAATATAAAGAAACTTGTAAGTGTTTTTCCCTACCAATTACCCCATTAACAAGTTGGTAAAGGGTATGGGAAAAACAGCAAACCTAATACTCAGCTATATCTAAAACTTTTTAGCCTTTGCCAATGTAGATATACCTATTTTTCTGGAAAGTTTTGTGGAGATTCTTTAAATGGGTGCAAAGTTATCAACTGTGAAAAATCTGAGGAATTCCCATCTCTGGTAACCCAAACTATAAAACATATATATTTCAGAGAATACCTTCTGTAAATAATCAACAACATTGGCACTCTGTGAGATGGTTCAAAACAAAATGTTAGACAATTCATTAAGGGATTTTAGCATGGCAATTAGAATAAAACACATTTCAAGTGACAAAGCGGGCTTTTTCACACTGTTTGTCATTGTGGAAACTTCACCATCAAAAAGCATTTCCTTGCCATCCCCCAATCACTGTAATCAATCACACATTAATATATCCATAGGGAAAAGTGTCAGCTATTCTGAAAGGATGTACGAGACATGGTAACACATACATTATTTCATAAGATCAATTATTATGTTCTGTCAATCATGCTATTTTTCATGCCATAAGTCAGATAATTTGTGGACATCAGCAGTGTATGGTGGTGGGGCAAGTTACAGGTAGCACAGCAGTTTATAACTGGTTAGTTTCTGTGTTTTAGTTTGTTTTAAAACAACAGATTTTATATTATTACAAGGCTTAATTATAATGTTGGTTTAACATGTGTTTTTTCAAGTGAATTTTTGAGATTTAACTTTTTTTCATACATATTTTATTATCATCAGATCTACCTATAAAGTAACATTAACCTTTGTTTTCTGCAGTGAATTTCTACTTTTTTTTATAGTAAAGTGAGATCTTATCACCATGTCTAACTATAAAATCACTCTAATCTCTGTTTTTTTCTGTGAATCTATGTTTAAAAAAATATATATTTACCCACCTCCCTCACTGAGCATACCTTTTGATCTTGTGCAGTAGGAGATTTGATGCAGGGCCTCTGCTGCAACCAGGCCATGAATTCAACCTCCCCCCCAACCCACACAAGTGACCAACTCCGGCCATGAACAGCCTTTTAGCGTGCATATTGGGAGGTGGGCTAAACCCTGTATCCTGCAGCTTGGTCCTCATGGCCAACCCCCCTGAAGGTGGTCAATCCTACCCACAAAGGATGGCCTTTGGCATATAAAATACATATCTGCCTAAATATGCGAAAAAATGAAACAGGGAACTTTGGGTATTTTCCACGTTTAGGTAGAGAGCAGCTTTTCTGTAAGGAGCAACCAACAACACCAACACTTTGAATCTGCTCATCTCAAATATCTGTTTCTCTAATAGAGTTTTTTTAAGCATAGAATTAGCATAGTGCTATCCACACTAAGCCAGTGAGTGACAAAGCGTTTGCCACTTTTACAGCAATGTCTTTAAGTATAGTGTCAGCAAATGCCTTCCATGTCAAGCTGAATAATGACAAAAAGCCTTTAACCACTCCAGGCACTTTATTACAGCTTTGGAAATACCATCTAAGACAACCTGGAATATATTAAAGCAACACCTGACACATGTTTTTTGCTCTAGTTAGAGCTCATCAGAGAGGTATAACTTTGTCCAGACACAAGGGAGCACATGCTGTTGCTAATCTATGTTGCATTTACAAGTGAAATGTAAGTGAATCCTGGATGCTCTGCTATCTCCTAGTAAGCATGTACAGCAAACTATGACCTTTCATGTGCTAGAGTCTAGGCTGGGAGACTATGAAATTAAAAAAAATAGTCTTAAGCAATAACCGCCTCTACTTACTAGCTTTGGCAATAAAACATTTACCTCCAGGATTGACTAACACATTATTTATGGTTTCAGCAAAAGAAATGGCTTATACTGACCTCTCACTTCATATCAGCAAATGTCTCAGTAAGCAGAAGCTTAGAAAAGTCTCTCAAATTCTCCCAAGCTCTAAGGCCCATATTTATACTTTTTTAGCACCGCATTTGCATCATTTTGTGACGCAAAAGCGGCGCAAACGTACAAAATACAATTGTATTTTGTAAGTTTGTGCCACTCTTGCATCAAAAAGCGGTGCAAATGCGGCGCTCAAAAAGTATAGATGTGGGCCTAAAACCTTTGCCATATTATATCCTAAGATGATCAATGCTATTGGATGTTGACACCTATATCATAACCCTTCAATTGACCCCATGAAAAACCTGACACAGCAATTAGGCAAATATCTAAAAAAAATATATGAAGAAATCACAGCAAAAAGAAGAATGTCTTTTATGTCTCTACTGCAATAACAAGTTTAAACACAGGTTTAGATATGTACCTTCCCCTCTTAGTGGAGCAGGAGTTGGTTCTCAGTATGACTGGCATGAATAACTGTTCAATTAGAGAAAGCTTAACAAAGCAAAATACGAAGTGAGACAAATGGTTCCGCCCGGTGGGAAAATAGTGCGTGGATCCCATCTGATATCCAATATCTCTGCAAGGTTTGGAAAAACAAAAATATGTGCCTGCCTGTTAATGCATTTGTTGAGGCAAATATTCCTGAAAATCTGACAAACATCATGTTCAATTAATAGTTCTTGCTATGTAATCTGGGAATGGAATATTTGGCAACTAGCCATAGAAATATTAGGATGGGTAAATGTTAAAAATGTATTACTTTAGGAGGTTTCCATATATCACAAGGGTGATGTCTGCAAATGAAATAAAGGTAATTTAATGATATTTTGTGTTCAGGTGCTAACAAAATTTTCAAAATGAACGGCACGGGGTTATCACTAGTGGGCACCCAAAACATATAGAACCCCATATAAGTCTGGCTTCCTTATGCTAGGAGAAACAGATAAACACAGTTGTTGGCAAATATATATTCCTCCACAAAGGAAAGTGGATGCAGTTTTGAAAAGATGCTAAAAATGTAAACATAAGTCATTCATTGAGCTCTCAGGGCCCACCAGTCAGAGTGCAGGAACTCTCAAGGCCCCCAATGACAGGAACCCTAAAATGTGTAGATGTTAAAAAATACATGGTTGTGATAGGTGTTGAGACAAGACTGTCCCTGCATAATAACTCAGATCGATTCACAAAGGGACTTACAAAACGTAAAGTTACGAGTGCAAAGTCTCTTCCTTTGTGATGGATTCTCCTCACATAGGGAGGAAACTCCATATGGCACACTCTCTGCCCAAAGTACACAGATACCACACTTGTAACTACATGTCGTGAGTCACTTTGTGAATCGGGCCCTTGGAGTGTAGTTCTTCTCTAAGATCCAGTTGCATGTAAAACTAGAATCCTAACCTTTTGGTTGCTACTGCTATTATGCTAACTTACCATGTGCACAGAGATTTAGCTCTGATAAAGTGAGGTCCAGAACATGTTATGTGACCTGGAGGCATGTACCATTTGATCCCTCATAGCAGACTTATGATTACGTCCTGTCCATGCCCTGGCTAAATCATATAATGTGGCAGTTGCATCACGCTGCGTTTTTTGTGTCATTAAAATGAACAGACTTGTTTTCATGGTTCAAAGGTGATCTAAAGATACTGACCCCTCTTATGAAAAGTTCTGTTTTTATGTGACCCACTTACACTTGGGCTGGCGCATGTGTGTCCGGTGTGTGTAAGTGCAATGAATGTGCCGCACATTTGTGGTAGTAGAACTTTGTGTGTGGTGATGGTCTGACTACTATGCCCAGTGGGATCCATTTTGGATGGCTTCTGGTTTAGAATGGCACAATATATAGGGTGAATACAGCTTCTGTGAAAAGTGGAAGTGTATTAATTTTATTCTTGTGGCTGGTCGGTGGAGACCCAGACAATGAATTGAGGGAAAATGGATACACAGATACCCTTGAAAATTTGAAGAGATACTTGTTAGCATAGGGCTGCTTCTTAGTTTTTCCTGATCACTGCATTTAGTAGATGGTTGGGATGAGGGCTGAGTCTGTAATATCTATTTTTCATATTGAGGATGCTTCTAGGCAGACTCTGCCTTCTCATCCATCCATAAGTATTGCCTCAGGAAGGATGCTAACAGCCAGATACAGGGATCTCATGCTTGACTGTGTCCTTGTTCTGGATACATCTGCTTGGAACCAACATGGCACAAAGACTGTGTCCGAGAAACAGCCAGAAAATGACCATTAAACAAGAACCAACCCAAGCCAATTCTGAAAGCTTGAAGGTAGATCCATTTTTCATGTCTGCAAAGTTAGTACACAACTGGGTCCCAAACTACTGCACTTGTTCTTCCTGACTAAAAAAGAGAGTGTTCTTTGTGGCACCCTATGTGACCAGGGCTAGTGACTGTATGACAGTGAGGGGGCACAGTTTCATTATTTCATGCAGCACAGAAAACCATCTTGCTACGCTGCGTAAAATGAAAAGGGCGAAGGGTCCGGAATGCTTAGCATTTAATATGATATGGTGCATTCCTCTCTTTTCCTTGTGCTGGCACACAATGTACTGCCTTGCACCAGTGCAGACACCCTTGTACCAGGAGGGCTGGCAGGATTGTTTTTATGCAGAAAGGGGGACCTTCCTGCACAGTGAGGAGAAATAAGGATATTTCTCCACCTAGTGCCTCCCCTTGGAAGCAGTTTCACTTTAACACGTTTCCATGTTTACCAGTGTTGGAATGCACCAAAATCCATGGGTTGATGAATGGAATACCCACACTCCACTCATGGAGCGCCTCCCTGGGCCTGAGTAACGCAAGGCAGTGATTTGCACTGCCTTAATTTGCTCCAGATTTATCAAGTCACTCAGTTCCACTCAAGGTGGGCTTGTGTGGCTTGATTATACTGACTTTGTTGCTGTGTCAGGCTTGCGCCCTCTTGCTTGGTGCAAGGATGATGCAACACAAAGAATAATATACCCCACAGTGTCACATGGGTGAGGAGATATCATCAGAAGTATTCATTTCTTACTCGAGGAACTAAAGGATTGCCTAGTGCATAGAAGTATGCATTCATGCTCCGAAAGGGAAAGAGAGATCTTACTCTGCATAACAAGAGACTATCCAGGAGCAGCAATTTGGTATGTTCCTGGCACGAGGAGTACCCAGGAGAAGCTGAATGAGTGGGAGTGGAGACAGGTTTTACTCACATTGTGAGGGGTCCTGCATTTTCCGAGCAGTGCCAATCATGAAGTATGCCAAGACATTTCAGAGAGTTGCCAACCATGCTATGTTTTGTCTGGGGTGCCCCTGCCTCCCGAGCTGCTTCTGTTGTGAGCTGAGTTGCTTCTGTTGTGAACTGCTCCACTAATTTCAAGAGCACACATTATCAACTTTCCCTATGTCATCCTGCCACAAGATCGAGGTACTGGTTCTGCTGCAACTAAACATCCTAGAGGCTGCATCAGCTGAAGACACAGACACTCAGAGGATCCAGCCTGGACATTGCAATTGACCAAGTGCCCATATGCACTCATCCTGTAGAGCCTCAACTGCTGAAGAAGAGTGCCTGTCATGCAGGTCTGACTCACCGATCCCACCCAGCTCTTCATGGTGGGAAAGAGACCCCTTCTTTGGTGTTCACATTAATGAAACAACTGCTGCAGGAGTAGCCCCAAAGATTGAGTCCCAGAATACTAAGGGACATATTTTGAAGCCCCTTGCACCATTGTTGTGTCATTTTTTGTGACACAATGGCCGCGCAAACCTTGAACTCATATCCATGAATTCATATCTATGAGGCTAGGTGGCTTTGAATGGCCTCATAGATATGGAGTAAGTCAAGGCAGCACAAATCACTGCATTGCCTTACTCTGTACATGGCAGACATTCTCCTATTATAGTGAAACCTGAGAATAAACTAATTATCAGATCAGTCATTCTTAATCAAGTTGAGTATAAGGTATTTGCTTACATAGATGATATTGCAGTAGTCACCACAGATCCCTCGGCAGCGCTTCCTGAGGCAGAGGGGTTAGCTAGATTATTTGGCACTTTGTCAGGATATAGACTGACTAAAAGTAAAACCCAGGTGCTATGAACATAGGGTACTAAATTTAAAGACCAAAGTGTGTTTAGTGAGGCAGTATACCTCAAGTTAGAAATACATCAGAGCTGGGTGGACTAGTTGAATTGAGCATGGTGCCATTATTAGGTGATATTAAAGTGATCCGGAGAGTATTGGCTATCCGCATCTCTTGTTAGTGGGGAGATGTCATGCATTGAAGATGACTATTCTTCCAAGGAAGCTACATATTTTCAGGACAGTGCCAGTGTAATTCTGTAAAGTATGGCTGGTTAAGCTAGAAAGTGTGTGTTTTACTTTTTTGTGGGGTTATTGTAGACCAAGGAGGGCAGCAAAATATATGATCCTGCCTCACTCATGAGGTGGATGGTCAGTTCCTTAATTTACTTTTTACTACTGGGCAAGCATGTTGCAACATTGGGGTATTCTTATTACTGGTGACTCGGGTGGTCAGAGTTTAGCAGACTCTCCTACCATTTATGAGATGGTTCTGGGAGCCGAAGCTAAGTCTTGCTTTGGTAATAGAATAGAAGACAGTTACTATGAGAAAACCAGGTTCAAGGCCATAAGGGCAGCACCTAAGGTTTGGAGACATTTTAAGCAGCGAATAAACACATTTGTAAGTTCTCTTTTTATAAACCTCTCTCAGCCTCATCAATTTTTCAGTATATTTTTCAGGATGCAACTATGGCGTGATGTGCACTGAGGTGCTTGGCAGCTTAGGGGATTTACAATGGGACGGTCAGCTTCATTCTTTTACAGAATTACAGGAGGCTTTTGGATTAGCTAAGTGATTTTTTAAAATTTCTCCAGATAAGAGATTTTCTTTTTAAGAGGAAAAAGGAACTAACGCTAGTAGCAAAGATCCCCGTAATCGAGATGATGAGGTGGTGGGCTAGAACTAGACACATTCATGACATGTTGATAAAAGGCCAATGCAATGATTTGGATCTTAAGAACTCTAAGTGGGAGGCTACTTTTGGCTCAGAGGGGCTGTTTCTTCAGAAGTCTTTAGATATGAGCAATAGGGTTTTACTAACAGCCAGTTTGAGAAGTCAACATTTTAAGTCAGCCTTTAATTTATATAACACCCCAGGCCAAGATGGCTAAGTGGGGTGGTCGATTTGGGGGTAAGTGTAATAGGTGCAGCTGTGACTATGTTGAAATAATACATATGTTTTATTCATGCCCAAAGTTAGAATCTTTGAAGAGGGATAAAGGGAGGTTTTTATGTTCAATCATTGGTGGAACAGTGCAAATTTCTACGGTGATGATGACCTTCAGTGTTATTGATAGCTCAGAAGAGAACAAGGTTTCCAGGAGAGAAGCATATTTATTATTTATTTATTGCTATGACAGTTGCCTGCCTGTGTATTGCTTCTGAATGACTGATCCCTGAACCCCCCTCATTTTTAATGTGGAGATCTAGATTCCTTGCAGCCTATGGCATGGAAATCAACTTGTAACTTGTACAGACTGAAAGGGTGCAAAAAGCAATAGTAGGGGGCCAGAATTTGGGCTTCACTTACCAAGTGGATTGAGGGGTTGGTATGATGGAAATGAATTAAGGGGAAGTGAGATGTAGAGATTATTTTGTGGTCCTCCCCATATTGTCACCTTGTGGAGGAAAGTACTTGGTTTGTTGCTTTTTTCTTATAAGGAAAGTATGACAAAAATGAAGCACCTACACTTTATCAATCAATGGATTTGGGGGTTCTAATATGCTGCTATCTGCAAATATATCAACCCATGCTATGCACTTCATTCTCGAAAGGCCTCTGCCTATGCAGTTTTTTGCAGAATGTGTTTTAATACTTTCTTCAGTGTTTCAAGTGTGTGAAGCTCTATTTGGCAAGTGCTATCAACTGTTATGTATTGAGTTTTTGTGCTGCTATGTTGCTGTTTCAGAAGCTTTATTTGGAAAGTGTTGGTATCCTGTTTTTTTCTCTCTCTGTTGTGCTGCTGCCTCTATGGATTCCAGGACTGAATTTCTTTATTTTCTATTATTTGGAAGGTCAGCTGTGTGTGATCATGTAATTGCTAGAGTTAAAATCAATACTAAATACCAAAAAAAGGGAGGTGTTCCATGGGTGTTGCAGTGGGTTTTCCCTCACAACACCAATGCAGATTGATGCATCCCCAGATTTATAAGACTTGTAAACCTGGGGATACCCCAAAACCTTATGCCTCACACATATATTACTTCATAAGATCAATTATTATGTTCGGTCAGTCATGCTATTTTTCATGCCATAAGTCAGATCATTTGTGGACATCAGCAGTGTATGGTGGTGGGGCAAGTTACAGGTAGCACAGTAGTTTATAACTGGTTAGTTTCTGTGTTTTAGTTTGTTTTAAAACAAAAGATTTTATATTATTACAAGGCTTAATTATAATGTCGGTTTAACATGTGTTTTTCAAGTGATTTTTTGAGGTTTAACTTTATTTCATACATATTATATTATCACCAGACCTAACTATAAAGTAACATTAACCTTTGTTTTCTGCAGTGAATTTCTACTTTTTTTTTATAGTAAAGTGAGATCTTATCACCATGTCTAACTATAAAATCACTCTAATCTCTGTTTTTTTCTGTGAATCTCTGTTTTTTTTTTTTTTATATTTACCCACCTCCCTCACTGAGCATACCTTTTGATCTGGTGCAGTGGGAGATTTGATGCAGGGCCTCTGCTGCAACCAGGCCCTGAATTCAACACCTCCCCCCCCCCCACAAGTGACCAACTCCGGCCATGAACAGCCTTTTACCGTGCATATTGGGAGGTGGGCTAAACCCTGTATCCTGCAGCTTGGTCCTCATGGCCAACCCCCCTGAAGGTGGTCAATCCTACCCCACAAAGCATGGCCTTTGGCATATAAAATACATATCTGCCTAAATATGCGAAAAAATGAAACAGGGAACTTTGGGTATTTTCCACGTTTAGGTAGAGAGCAGCTTTTCTGTAAGGAGCACCCAACAACACCAACACTTTGAATCTGCTCATCTCAAATATATGTTTCTCTATTAGAGTTTTTTTAAGCATAGAATTAGTGCTATCCACACTAAGCCAGTGAGTGACAAAGCGTTTGCCACTTTTACAGCAATGTCTTTAAGTATAGTGTCAGCAAATGCCTTCCATGTCAAGCTGAATAATGACAAAAAGCCTTTAACCACTCGAGGCACTTTATTACAGCTTTGGAAATACCATCTAAGACAACCTGGAATATATTAAAGCAACACCTGACACATGTTTTTTGCTCTAGTTAGAGCTCATCAGAGAGGTATAACTTTATCCAGACACAAAGGAGCACATGCTGTTGCCAATCTATGTTGCATTTACAAGTGAAATGTAAGTGAATCCTGGATGCTCTACTATCTCCTAGTAAGCATGTACAGCAAACTATGACCTTTCATGTGCTAGAGTCTAGGCTGGGAGACTATGAAATTAAAAAAAACAGTCTTAAGCAATAACCGCCTCTACTTACTAGCTTTGGCAATACAACATTTACCTCCAGGATTGACTAACACATTATTTATGGTTTCAGCAAAAGAAATGGCTTATACTGACCTCTCACTTCATATCAACAAATGTCTCAGTAAGCAGAAGCTTAGAAAAGTCTCTCAAATTCTCCCAACCTCTAAGGCCCATATTTATACTTTTTTAGCACCGCAATTGCATCATTTTGCGACGCAAAAGCGGCGCAAACGTACAAAATACAATTGTATTTTGTAAGTTTGTGCCACTCTTGCGTCAAAAAGCGGTGCAAATGCGGCACTCAAAAAGTATAAATGTGGGCCTAAAACCTTTGCCATATTAAATCCTAAGATGATCAATGCTATTGGATGTTGACACCTATATCATAACCCTTCAATTGACCCCATGAAGAACCTGACACAGCAATTAAGCAAATATCTAAAAAAATTATATATAGAAATCACAGCAAAAAGAAGAATGTCTTGTATGTCTCTACTGCAATAACAAGTTTAAACACAGGTTTAGATATGTACCTTCCCCTCTTAGTGGAGCAGGAGTTGGTTCTCAGTATGACTGGCATGAATAACTGTTCAATTAGAGAAAGCTTAACAAAGCAAAATACAAAGTGAGACAAATGGTTCCGCCCGCTGGGAAAATAGTGCGTGGATCCCATCTGATATCCAATATCTCTGCAAGGTTTGGAAAACAAAAATATGTGCCTGCCTGTTAATGCATTTGTCGAGGCAAATATTCCTGAAAATCTGACAAACATCATGTTCAATTAATAGTTCTTGCTATGTAATCTGGGAATGGAATATATGGGAACTAGCCATAGAAATATTAGGATGGGTAAATGTTGAAAATTGATTACTTTAGGTGGTTTCCATATATCACAAGGGTGATGTCTGCAAATGAAATAAAGGTAATTTAATGATATTTTGTGTTCAGGTGCTAACAAAATTTTCCAAATGAATGGCACGGGGTTATCACTAGTGGGCACCCAAAACATATAGAACCCCATATAAGTCTGGCTTCCTTATGCTAGGAGAAACAGACAAACACAGTTGTTGGCAAAGATATATTCCTCCACAAAGGAAAGTGGATGCAGCGTTCATGTTTTGAAAAGATGCTAAAAATGTAAACATAAGTCATTCATTGAGCTCTCAGGGCCCACCAGTCAGAGTGCAGGAACTCTCAAGGCCCCCAATGACAGGAACCCTCAAATGTGTAGGTGTTAAAAAATACATGGTTGTGATAGGTGTTGAGACAAGACTGTCCCCTGCATAATAACTCAGGTCGATTCACAAAGGGACTTACAAAACGTAAAGTTACGAGTGCAAAGTCTCTGCCTTTGTGATGGATTCTCCTCACATAGGGAGGAAACTCCATATGGCACACTCTCTGCCCAAAGTACACAGATACCACACTTGTAACTACATGTCGTGAGTCACTTTGTGAATGGGGCCCTGGGGGTGTAGTTCTTCTCTAAGATCCAGTTGCATGTAAAACTAGAATCCTAACCTTTTGGTTGCTACTGCTATTATGCTACCTTACCATGTGCACAGAGATTTAGCTCTGATAAAGTGAGGTCCAGAACATTTTCTGTGACCTGGAGGCATGTACCATTTGATCCCTCATAGCAGACTTATGATTACGTCCTGCCCATGCCCTGGCTAAATCATATAATGTGGCAGTTGCATCACGCTCAGTTTTTTGTGTCATTAAAATGAACAGACTTGTTTTCATGGTTCAAAGGTGATCTAAAGATACTGACCCCTCTTATGAAAAGTTCTGTTTTTATGTGACCCACTTACACTTGGGCTGGCACATGTGTGTCCGGTGTGTGTAAGTGCAATGAATGTGCCGCACATTTGTGGTAGTAGAACTTTGTGTGTGGTGATAGTCTGACTACTATGCCCAGTGGGATCCATTTTGGATGGCTTCTGGTTTAGAATGGCACAAGATGTAGGGTGAATACAGCTTCTGTGAAAAGTGGAAGTGTATTAATTTTATTCTTGTGGCTGGTGGGTGGAGACCCAGACAATGAATTGAGGGAAATTGGATACACAGATACCCTTGAAAATTTGAAGAGATACTTGTTAGCATAGGGCTGCTTCTTAGTTTTTCCTGATCACTGCATTTAGTAGACGGTTGGGATGAGGGCTGAGTCTGTAATATCTATTTTCATATTGAGGATGCTTCTTGGCAGACCCTGCCTTCTCATCTATCCATAAGTATTGCCTCAGGAAGGATGCTAGCAGCCAGATACAGGGATCTCATGCTTGACTGTGTCCTTGTTCTGGATACGTCTGCTTGGAACCAACATGGCACAAAGACTGTGTCCGAGAAACAGCCAGAAAATGACCATTAAACAAGAACCAACCCAAGCCAATTTTGAAAGCTTGAAGGTACATCCATTTTTCCTGTCTGCAAAGTTAGTACACAACTGGGTTCCAAACTACTGCACTTGTTCTTCCTGACTAAAAAAGAGAGTGTTCTTTGTGGCACCGTAGGTGACCAGGGCTAGTGACTTTATGACGTTGAGGGGTCACATTTTCATTATTTCATGCAGCACAGCAAACCATCTTGCTACGCTGCGTAAAATGAAAAGGGCGAAGGGTCCGGAATGCTTAGCATTTAATATGATATGGTGCATTCTTCCATTTTCCTTGTGCTGGCACACAATGTACTGCCTTGCACCAATCCAGACACCCTTGTACCAGGAGGGTTGGCAGGATTGTTTTTATGCAGAAAGGGGGACCTTCCTGCACAGTGTGGAGAAATAAGGATATTTCTCCACCTAGTGTCTCCCCTTGGAAGCAGTAGCACTTTAACACGTTTCCAGGTTTACCAGTGTTGGTAAATCTGGGAATGCACCAAAATCCATGGGTGGATGCATGGAATACCCACGCTCCACCCATGGAGCGCCTCCCTAGGCCAGAGTAACGCAAGGCAGTGATTTGCACTTCCTTAATTTGCTCCAGATTTATCAAGTCACTCAGGTTCACTCAAGGTGGGCTTGTGTGGCTTGATTATTCTGACTTTGTTGCTGTGTCAGGCTTGCGCCCCCTTGCTTGGTGCAAGGTTGATGCAACACAAAGAATAATACACCCCATAGTCTCACATGGGTGAGGAGATATGACCAGAAGGATTCAGTTCTTACTAGAGGAACTAAAGGATTGCCTAGTGCATAGAAGTATGCATTCATGCTCCGAGAGGGAAAGAGAGATCTTTCTCTGCATAACAAGAGACTATCCAGGAGCAGCAATTTGGTATGTTCCTGGTACGAGGAGTACCCAGGAGAAGCTGAATGAGAGAGAGTGGAGACAGGTTTTACCCACATTGTGAGGGGTCCTCTATTTTCCGAGCAGTGCCAGTCATGAAGTATGCCAAGACATATCAGAGAGATGCCAAGCATGATATGTTTTGTCTGGGATGCCCCTGCCTCCCGAGCTGCTTCTGTTGTGAGCTGAGTTGCTTCTGTTGTGAACTGCTCCACTAATTTCAAGAGCACACATTATTTACTTGCCCTATGTCATCCTGCCACAAGATCGAGGCACTGGTTCTGATGCAACTAAACATCCTAGAGGCTACAGCAGCTGAAGACACAGACCCTCAGAGGATCCAGCGTGGACACTGCAATTGACCAAATGCCCATATGCACTCATCCTGTAGAGCCTCAACTGCTGAAGAAGAGTGCCTGTCATGCAGGTCTGACTCACCGATCCCACGCAGCTCTTCATGGTGGGAAAGAGACCCCTTCTTTGGTTTTCACATTAATGAAACAACTGCTGCAGGAGTAGCCCCAAAGATTGAGTCTGAGAATACTGAGGGACATATTTTGAAGCCCCTTGCACCATTGTTGTATCACTTTTGTGACACAATGGCGGTGCAAACCTTGAAATCATATCCATGAATTCATATCTATGAGGCTAGGTGGCTTTGAATGGCCTCATAGATATGGAGTAAGTCAAGGCAGCACAAATCACCTGCATTGCCTTACTCTGCACATGGGAGACATTCTCCTATTATAGTGAAACCTGAGAATAAACTAATTATCAGATCAGTCATTCTTAATCAAGTGGAGTATAAGGTATTTGCTTACATAGATGATATTGCGGTAGTCACCACAAATCCCTCGGCAGCGCTTCCTAAGGCAGAGGGGTTAGCTAGATTATTTGGCACTTTGTCAGGATATAGACTGAATAAAAGTAAAACCCAGGTGCTATGAACATAGGGTACTAAATTTAAAGACCAATGTGTGTTGAGTGAGGCAGTATACCACGAGTTAGAAGTACATCAGCGCTGGGTGGACTAGTTGAATTTAGCATGGTGCCATTATTAGGTGATATTAAAGTGATCCGGAGAGTATTGGCTATCCGCATCTCTTGTTAGTGTGGAGATGTCATCCATTGAAGATGACTATTCCACCAAGGATGCTACATATTTTCACGAAAGTCCCAGTGTAATTCTGTAAAGTATGGCTGGTTAAGCTAGAAAGTGTGTGTTTTAGTTTTTGGTGGGGGTATTGTAGATCAAGGAGGGCAGCAAAATATATGATCCTGCCTCACTCATGAGGTGGATGTCAGTTCCTTAATTTACTTTTTACTACTGGGCAAGCATGTTGCAGCATTGGGGTATTATTATTACTGGTGACTCGGTGGTCAGAGTTTAGCAGACTCTCCAACCATTTATGAGATTGTTCTGGGAGCCAAAGCTAAGGCTTGCTTTGGTAATAGAATAGAAGACAGTTACTATGAGAAAACCAGGTTCAAGGCCATAAGGGCAGCACCTAAGGTTTGGAGATATTTTAAGCAGCGATTAAACACTTTTGTAAGTTCTCTTTTTATAAACCTCTCTCAGCCTCGTCAATTTTCGGTATATTTTTCAGGATGCAACTATGGCGTGATGTGCACTGAGGTGCTTGGCAGCTTAGGGGATTTACAATGGGATGGTCATCTTCATTCTTTTACAGAATTACAGGAGGCTTTTGGATTAGCTAAGTGATTTTTTTAAATTTCTCCAGATAAGAGATTTTCTTTTTAAGAGGAAAAAAGAACTAGCGCTAGTAGCAAAGATCCCCTTGATCGAGATGATGAGGTAGTGGGATAGAACTGGACACATTCACGACATGTTGATAAAAGGCCAATGCAATGATTTGGATCTTCAGAACTCTAAGTGGGAGGCTAGGTTTGGCTCAGAGGGGCTGTCTCTTCAAGAGTCGTTAGATTTGAGCAACAGGGTTTTATTAACAGCCAGGTTAAGAAGTCAACATTTTAAGACAGCATTTATTTAATTTATATAACACCCCAGGCCAAGGTGGCTAAGTTGGGTGGTCGATTTGGGGGTAAGTGTAATAGGTGCAGCTGTGACTATGTTGAAATAATACATATGTTTTATTCATGCCCAAAGTTAGAATATTTGAAGATGTATATAGGGAGGTTTTATGTTCAATCATTGGTGGAACAGTGCGAATTTCTCCAGTGATGATGACCTTCGGTGTTATTGATAGCTCAGAAGATAACAAGGTTTCCAGGAGAGAAGCATATTTATTATTTATTTATTGTCATGACAGTTGCCTGCCTGTGTATTGCTTCTGAATGACTGATCTCTGAACCCCTCTCATTTTTAAAGTGGAGATCTAGATTCCTTGCAGCCTATGGCATGGAAATCAACTTGTAACTTGTACAGACTGAAAGGGTGCAAAAAGCAATAGTTGGGGGCCAGAATTTGGGCTTCACTTACCAAGTGGATTGAGGGGTCAGTATGATGGAAATGAATTTAGGGGAAGTGAGATGTAGAGGTTATTTTGTGGTCCTCCCCATATTGTCACCTTGTGGGGAAAGTACTTGGGGGCATATTTATACTCTGTTTGCGCCGAATTTGCGTCGTTTTTTTCGACGTAAATTCGATGCAAAACTAACTCCATATTTATACTTTGGCGTTAGACGCGTCTAGCGCCAAAGTTCATGGAGTTAGCGTCATTTTTTTGCGTGAACACCTTCCTTGCGTTAATGATATGCAAGGTAGGCGTTCCCGTCTTAAAAAATGACTCCGATGCTATTGCGTCGGATTTATACTCCTGGGCAAAAATGACGCCTGGGAGTGGGCGGGTCTAAAAAACCTGCATTTGCGCCAGATTTTAGCGCCTGGGTCAGGGCAGGCGTTAAGGGACCTGTGGGCTCAGAATGAGCCCAGAGGTGCCCTCCCCTGCCCCCAGGGACACCCCCTGCCACCCTTGCCCACCCCAGGAGGACACCCAAGGATGGAGGGACCCACCCCAGGGACATTAAGATAAGTCCAGGTAGGTATTTTTTTATATATTTTTTTGTGGCATAGGGGGGCCTGATTTGTGCCCCCCTACATGCCACTATGCCCAATGACCATGCCCAGGGGACATAAGTCCCCTGGGCATGGCCATTGGGCAAGGGGGCATGACTCCTGTCTTTGCTAAGACAGGAGTCATTTCAATGGGGGATGGGCATCGTTAAAAAATTGCGCAAATCGGGTTGTGGCCATTTTTTTGCCTCAGCCTGACTTGCACCATTTCTGGACGCCCATACGCCATTTTCCCCCTACGCCGGCGCTGCCTGGTGTACATCGTTTTTTTTAACGCACACCAGACAGCGCCGGCGGCTAACACCGGCTAACGTCATTCAATAAATACGGCGCCCGCATGGCGCTTCAGAATGGCGTTAGCCGGCGCTAATTTTTTTGACGCAAAACTGCGTTGGTGCAGTTTTGCGTCAAAAAGTGTAAATATGGGCCTTGGTTTGTTGATTTTTTATTATAAGGAAGGTATGACAAAAATGAAGCACCTACACTTTATCAATCAATGGATTTGAGGTTCCTAATATGCTGCTATCTGGAAAGATATCAACCCATGCTATGCACTTCATTCTCGAAAGGCCTCTGCCTATGCAGTTTTTTGCAGAATGTGTTTTAATACTTTCTTCAGTGTTTCAAGTGTGTGAAGCTCTATTTGGCAAGTGCTATCAACTGTTATGTATTGAGTTTTTGTGCTGCTATGTTGCTGTTTCAGAAGCTTTATTTGGAAAGTGTTGGTATTCTGTATTTTCTCTCTCTGTTGTGCTGCTGTCTCTATGGATTCCAGGACCGAATTTCTTTATTTTCTATTATTTGGGAGGTCAGCTTTGTGTGATCATGTAATTGCTAGAGTTAAAATCAATAAAAAATACCAAAAAAAGGGAGGTGTTCCATGGGTGTTGCATTGGGGTTTCACTCACAACACCAATGCATATTGATGCATCCCCAGTTTTACAAGACTTGTAAACCTGGGGATGCCCCAAAACCTTATGCCTCCCCAGGGGGGGCACAAAGATCTTCAATTCACCTCATTTTTTCTCTTTCCATGTGTGCTGCATTCTGCAGATGAAAATGAAAAAGCCTCCTAGGATTGCCCCTTCCTGCACAAAAACAATCCTGCCTATATTGCAGACACCCTTGCACCATGGTGTAAGGGTGACTGTTGGCGCTAGGTTGCTAAAACAGAACCAGTGCTATGGGAATGGTCACGAATGTGCTATATGCCATAGACATAGCACATGCCTGCCTTTTGATGCACAGCAGCTCAGCCATGCGACTTACTGAACTGCCCTTTGCCAAAAGCCCATAAATATCAGCCTAAAAGAGCTGCATCTCCACCTAAAAGACAAAAGAAAGCACTACCTCTGATTGGCAAAATACTGAATGTGCAAATACTTAAGACGTTTGCCCAGGGACACTCAAGCTTGTGAAAGCCATTGAACATATTTATGTATCGGGCCACTGGGGTAATCCAGAGTGAAGTGCATCTGTGTCTAATCAGTACCTAGAGCCATTCCATACCAGGTACTGTAGAAATGAGTGAACCCCAATAGTGAGGAGAGGGCATCAAATCAGGTGGATTACCTTTCTGAAGGCTGTAGAAGAGATTACCTGAAACCTCTATTGAAATGTGTTGTATTTCATTTTGTTATGGATAAGGTACTTTGTCGTAACTAAAAGAAAAGAAACTGGCTATTCAATATCTTAATGTATTGATTGTTTAGATGTTGAGTTCTGAGCTCTTGCACCCCCTGCCCATACTACTTGCTTGAAAAGCCTTCAACTGATGGCATTTTATGGGGAGGGAGTGTAGCTTACCTTACTTTCAGATCCATGGAAGAACAGGAGCCTAGAAACTAGGGGGTTTATTTACAAGCGGCTTGTGCTGCTGATGCATTACCTTTTGTGAAGCACCGGCGGCGCAGGCTACAGGCCCATATCTATGAGGCCACACCAAATTACTTTGCTTGGCTTTTCATGGCCTTATAGATATGGACTAAGGCAATGCCGCACAAGTTGCTGCTTTGCCTTACTTTGCATCAAAGAGTTGTTCCATGGGTGTTGTGGTGTTTATTCCCAAGCAATACCCATGGATTTTAATGCATTCCCAGATTTACAAGGAGTTATAAACCTGGGAACATGTCAGAAGCCTATGTCACCTCAGGGGTGGCGTAAGGGTGTGCAATGGGGAAAAATATCTTTATTTTACCCTGTTTCACACAAAAACAATAATCCCTGCAATTGCAGCCACCTTTGTATCATGGTTTGGTGATTGCATTGGCACATGGCAGCCCACTGTGCGCCAGAGCAGGGGAAAAGGGCAGGAATGTGTCATATCTTGTAGATACAGTTTATTCCTGCCCTTTTGTTTTGATGCACAGCAAGTCCACAAGAAGGCTTGCAGTGCTGCTGTGTGCTAAAAAAGTTGTAAATGAGGCCATAGAGACACACAACGCCTCCACAAAAGCTGTGGCCCTAATCACTATTTCACTTACCTTTGCCTTCAGTCGCTTTCAAACACAAATTTCAAATGCAGCACACATCAAGTATTATCTATGGGCACAAGAAAATCATATGTATACTGAGGATACGAAGTGAAGTTGTTAGTCTACTATTGGCAGTTACATGAGAGGCACTGGAGGAAATTACTATGTTTTGAAAAAATGATTACACATCTCAGGTACGTCATTTCAGCTCATTCTCCTGGCCAGCCAATGAACCTGAGAAAGATCTGGCACCAATGATAGAGACAATAGAAATCCCAGATACTTTCGTATTTGGAGAGCGCAAAATTTTCATGATTTAATTTCTGTAATCATGTGATATTTCTTATATATTATGTAAAACTATACTAAATTCAAATCTGGTATTTAGCACTACATTTTAGCAAAAAATGCATTCTACCACCCATTGTGTATTTCAGGATGCATTTTACACTTTTTATGCAAAGTTTTTGCATGTTGCATACAATTTTGCAAATGTGACATAATTACATGAAGTGGCATAATTTCTGAAATTTTTTGTAACAAGCATAAGGGAAAATTCCCATATTTATGCAAGATTACACCGCATAATTGAAATTTCAGTATAGCCATTTAAGATGTGTACATCTTGAAAATATTTTGTTATGATAGGTTCCATATAGCCCAGCAGTAATGCCTGCAACCTAAAGGCGGGTACCCGAAGCGAGGATTTTGCTTTCCATTGATTTGCAGATTTCCCAAATGCCATGGATTTGAATTATCATCTGTGAGCACACCAAAACCCTAGAAAACTCATCCATATCTGGCACTCCTACACTTGGGAGACCCGGAGAAACACAATGTTGGTCAATCTTTGTCAGTGATATGTTCCTGAGCGAGAAAGACTGGAGGAAACAATTGTGGTATGGAAGTTCCTATAAGCATCACATGTAGCATGTTTATTTGTCGTCAGATAATCAAGGAAGGGTGATCTAGCTCCAACATAGCAGCTTTAGGATATGTAGATGTTGAAAATATATGGTTATCGTAGCTTTCCAAGCAGTCAAGAGGTGAAGCCTGTGACAAATTGACAGGCACCATAAACTGGCTTTTTGCTTTCAATTGCTTTTAAAAAGTTCAGAATGCACTTCCCCTCTAGATAATGAACTGCCATAGACACTCCATACAAGTCTCACAGCCCACTCTAAGTAAATCCGGTGGAACAGAGAGCTAAATGAAGTCTTGGCAGGATATTGTCCTGTGCAAGAGAGACTGGAGGAATTTACAATGTTTTAGGAGAAAAATGGTGAAAGTCAGAAACATTTCACTCTCAATTTGTTCTCCCAGTCAGCCACTCAGGGCAAGAAAGGTCTGATTGCAACAATGGATTCCTTAGACAATACAAAATTGGTCAATATATAGGCCCTCATTATGACATTGGTGGTAAATCCCACTTACCGCCACGCTGACAGCCGCCAACTTACCGCTGCAGCAGCAGATATCCGTTCACCATATTTTGACACACACACACCAATCCGACAGAATTTAGCCACAGACACAAAACCTGTGCTAAACTGGTGGTATCAAAACCCACACTGTTACGCCAACAGAACAACGCCCACCACATTATGACCCACGAGTCACCATGGCGGACATTCAACAGCTGAAAACCATTGGCGGTACATAAAGCTGCGCTCACAATGAACACCCACAGACAAAGCAACACCACGTTGGACAATTCAGACAACACACACCTGCTACTCATACACACCATACCCACAGACCCACACCACTATAAAACACACACCCACATTACCCGCAACCCTTTACAATTACAAATCATTGGCACAAGACTGATACCAAGACCACTGACACAACTACATACACACACCACATACACCTAGACATCCCTCACATACCCCACTTCACACACCCCAACACATTACCCAACACACCCTCACCAACACACATCACAAAACACCCATGGCACCACAAAGGCACTCCCGTTTCACAGAGGAGGAGTTAAGGGTCATGGTGGAGGAGATTGTAGGGGGTAGAGCCACAGTTTTTTGGAGCACAGGTGCAGCAGAAATCAATAGCCAGGAAGATGGAGCTATGGTGGTGAATCGTGGACAGGGTCAACACCGTGGGACAGCACCCCAGAACAAGCGACGACATTGGGAAGAGGTGGAACAACCTATGGGGGAAGGTACGTTCCATAGCAGCAAGACACCAGCTCGCTATCCAGAGGACTGGCGGTGGACCCTCACCTTCTCCCCCACAACTCACACAATGGGAGGAGCAATTCTTGTCAATACTGCATCCTGACGGCCTGGCCGGAGGCGAAGGAGGACTGGACTCTGGTAAGTCAACTCTCTACTATTATCACTCACCTACCTGCATGTCGTTACATATCCTCACCATCACTACCCAAGCCCAGTCACAGACCACCACAGAGCCTCCCCCATCAGGAAACAACACCACAGCACCCACCCAGCATCCCCAAACCTCTATCCCCAGGCAGGTCAATCAGCAGTGTGCCCACCTGTACAGGGACCCCAGGCTACACCTCACACCCAAGACAATCAAGGACCTGGGGTCAGTGGCAGTGGGCACACGGTTCAGGGGACAGAGGCACAGGCCTCTAGGGACACTGGTAGGACTGCTGTGTGCCAGGGGGAGGACAGTCCCAGGGACCAACTCTACAGGAGGCTCTCTCCGAGATCCTGGGATCCTGGGAGCCTAACAACATTCCCGGGACACGATGGGCCAGATCCTGGACAACGTGCAGGAAAACAGGCGGCTGCAGGAAGGATAGTACCAGGGGATCAGGGAGGACATGCAGGCCATCAACAACACCCTGATCTCCATAGCAGGGGTGCTGGCAGACATGGCCAACATTATGAGGGAGGCAGTGTCACACCAGTGGGTCCATGCCACTAGCCAGTCATCTGAACAGCCTTCCACCTCCGCTGCCGCAAGGGGCCTGGAGGCCTCGCCACAGGACTCACAGGCCACCAGAACCCTTCACCCTACTGAAGGTGAACCACCCTGCAAACGTTCCCTGTGATCCAGACAGAAGCCAGAGACACTTTCCTAAGAGTCCCGCTAGGAAATGAGACTCTCCTGATTGTCCCCCTGGTGTCCCACACAGTCACCCTGTCCACCTTGAACTGCCATTGCTCTCCTTCCACTGTCCCCTTGGACAATGCACCTGTGCTACAAACAGACTGGAACAATACCCTGGACTTTCCTCCATCATCACCCCATCCCATTGCAATTTCCCCCAAATGTTACCATTTCAATAAACACTCTTTGACAAAAATCGATTTTGAGTATGTAATGCACTTCAAATATGTATTGATTGAAACAGGTACAACCAGTGCAAAAGAACTGTAAATAGAATGCGAATAGAATTAATGACCTGTAGCTGGTTGTTGTGATCACACCAAGAGTATTTGTCAAATCACCAACTTCTGCAAAATGAATAGCCAGAGGCAACAGTAAGTGGGCATAGAAGTGGGAAATACCAGCATGCCAATGCCACACAGAATACAACCAACGTCATTGAAATATAAATGTACACTGTCTCACCTGTGTGTCTTTTGAAGTACTGATGGATTACAGTTGTTCTGTTGTCCTCATCCTCTGCCTCCTCATCCTCACTGTCCACAGGGTCATCTGCTTCCACAGGGGCATCTCCAGTCTCCTCCTCCTGCAGAAAAGGGGCATCGCGTCTGAGGGCCAGGTTGTGCAACATGCAGCACGACACTACTATCTGGCAGACCTTCTTGGGTGAGTAGCACAAGGATCAACCTGTCAGATGGAGGCACCGGAACCTGGCCTTCAGGAGGCCAAAGGTTTTCTCAATTACCCTTCTGGTTTGCCTATGTGCCTCATTATAACGTTCTACTGCCCTTGTCCTGGCATTCCTCACAGGTGTCAGCAGCCATGATAGGTTTGGACAACCAGAGTCACCTGCAAATATTGAGGGACAACATTTAGTCACACACTATCCTATATGGCCAACACCAACATATACTGGGTGGGAACCAGGGCTCACCTATTAGTCACACCCTGTGCCTCTGTTGTTGGGCCATGACATTTGGGATGCTGCTATTCCTCAGGACAAAGGCATCATGCACTGACCCAGGGTACTTAGCATTGACGTGGGAGATGTACTGGTCGGTCAAGCACACCATCTGCACATTCATAGAGTGGAATCTCTTAAGATTCCGGAACACCTGTTCATTCTGGCGGGGGGAATAAATGTAAGATATGTTCCGTCAATTGCCCCAATCATATTGGGGATATGTCCCATTGTATAAAGCTCAGCCTTCACAGTGGTTAAATCCTCAACCTGGGGGAATGCAATGAAGCTGCACATGTGTTTTATCAGGGCAGACAAGACTCTTGTCAGCACTATTGAGAACATTGGCTGTGACATTCCAGCTGCCAAGCCCACCTTGACCTGGAAATAACCAGTTGCCAGGAAATGGAGCACTGATAGAACTTGCACAAGAGGGGGGATCCCAGTCGGATGACGGGTAGATGATATCAGGTCAGGCTCCAATTGGGCACACAGCTCTGTGATTGTGGCCCTGTCCAGTCTATAGGTGAGTATTATGTGCCTGTCCTCCAGCGTAGCCAAGTCCACCAGGGGTCTGTACACAGGGGTATGTCTCCATCTCCTATTCATCTGCAGCGGTAGGAATCTAAGGGACAAAAGAATGAGGAGGCTGTCACAAAATGACAATGGAGCCACAACAGTAGTTTGCAATCTGTAAACATGCAGTGGGTCAGTGTGATTTGTCCAGTTTGTGACTATTTCTCCTGTGACGCAGCATTATTCCATAGGCCTGACCCCCAGAAATGGCGTCCGCCTGTCCTGTTTGGAGGAACAGGTAGAAGTGAGGTAATGCCGCTGACGTTGTGCGCCTTGGCGGGAGGGGGTCGGGAACCGCTGTGCAATCCTCTTTGGTTAATATTGGGCCCTATGGGGTACAGCGGCCAATGGTGATCTACGTCAGCGGTGATGGTATGCACAGCTGCGATGTGTAGGAAAGTACCATCTTGCCCGGCATGTTACCCCCATATTTCACTGTATATATGTTGTTTTATTGTATGTGTCACTGGGACCCTGCAAGGCAGGCCCCCAGTGCTCATAAGTTTGCCCTGTATGTGTTCCCTGTGTGATGACTAACTGTCTCACTGAGGCTCTGCTAACCAGAACCTCAGTGGTTATGCTCTCTCTGCTTTCCAAATTGTCCCTAACAGGCTAGTGACCAATTTCACCAATTCACATTGACATACTGGAACACCCTTATGATTCCCTAGTATATGGTACTGAGGTACCCAGGGTATTGGGGTTCCAGGAGATCCCTATGGGCTGCAGCATTTCTTTTGCCACCCATAGGGAGATCTGACAATTCTTACACAGCCCTGCCAGTGCAGCCTGAGTGAAATAACGTCCACGTTATTTCACAGCCATTTACCACTGCACTTAAGTAACTTATTATTCACCTATATGTCTAACCTTCACCTGGTGAAGGTTGGGTGCAAAGTTACTTAGTGAGTGGGCACCTGGCACCCTGGCACCACCCAAGGTGCCCCCACATTGTTCAGGGCAAATTCCCCGGACTTTGTGAGTGCGGGGACACCATTTCACGCGTGCACTATACATAGGTCACTACCTATGTATAGCGTCACAATGGTAACTCCGAACATGGCCATGTAACATGTCTAAGATCATGGAATTGTCACCCCAATGTCATTCTGGCATTGGGGAGACAATTCCATGATCCCCCGGGTCTCTAGCACAGAACCCAGGTACTGCCAAACTGCCTTTCCGGGGTCTCCACTGCAGCTGCTGCCCACCCCTCAGACAGTTTTCTGCCCTCCTGGGGTCCAGGCAGCCCTGGCCCAGGAAGGCAGAACAAAGGATTTCCTCTGAGAGAGGGTGTAACACCCTCTCCCTTTGGAAATAGGTGTGAAGGCTGGGGAGGAATAGCCTCCCCCAGCCTCTGGAAATGCTTTGATGGGCACAGATGCTGCCCATCTCTGCATAAGCCAGTCTACACCGGTTTAGGGATCCCCCAGCCCTGCTCTGGCGCGAAACTGGACAATGGAAAGTGGAGTGACCACTCCCCCGACCTGCACCTCCCAGGGGAGGTGCCCAGAGCTCCTCCAGTGTGCCCCAGACCTCTGCCATCTTGGAAACAGAGGTGTTGCTGGCACACTGGACTGCTCTGAGTGGCCAGTGCCATCAGGTGACGTCAGAGACTCCTCCTGATAGGCTCTTACCTTTCTTACTAGCCTATCCTCCTTCCTAGGTAGCCAAACCTCCTATTCTGGCTATTTAGGGTCTCTGCTTTGGGGAATTCTTCAGATACCAAATGCAAGAGCTCACAGGAGTTCCTCTGCATCTCCCTCTTCACCTTCTGCCAAAGGATCGACCGCTGACTGCTCAGGACGCCTGCAAAACCGCAACAAAGTAGCAAAGACGACTACTGCAACCTTGTATTGCTTCATCCTGTTGGCTTTCTCGCCTGTTTCCTGGTGGTGCATGCTCTGGGGGTAGCCTGCCTCCTTCTTGCACCAGGAGCTCTGAAGAAACCTCCCGTGGGTCGACGGAATCTTCCCCCTGCAACCGCAGGCAACAAAAGACTGCATCGCCAGTCCTCTGGGTCCCCTCTCAGCACGACGAGCGTGGTCCCTGGAACTCAGCAACTCTGTCCAAGTGACTCCCATAGTCCAGTGACCCTTCAGTCCAAGTTTGGTGGGGGTAAGTCCTTGCCTCCCCACACTAGACTGCATTGCTGGGTACCGCGTAATTCGCAGCTGTTCCGGCTCCAGTGCACTCTTCCACAAGGGAGTGAGTACAGTGGGTATCATTGAAGGAAACAGCAGGAGGGGTGGTATCTGGGTAGTGGTTGTGTATCAGTGGGTGTCCTTAGGCCATGCCAGACAAAGCAGTGTAGGACCTCTGGTGGCTAAGGGTCTGAAGGGCAAATACTGCCTACCTAGCTTGTTAGCATCCACTGGCAGGTCTGGGTGGGTCCCAGGTGTGCTGCATTTGGTGGTGTGTGCTCCTCCTCATGCCTTTGTGGCTAGCAATATCACTGGTAGTGCAATGGATAGTGCGTATGCTTGTATCCTCTTTGTGTGAGGGTGCAGTGTACGCCAACGGTGGTGTTGGTGCAGTCATTGACCCTGTGTATCCTTTGTCTCTCTCCCCCCCTTTCTTGTTTTGTCATCCTGTGATTATGTGCATTAGCATCATCTGGCAGAGGAGCAGAGACACCAGCGATGGAGGGAGTAGCATCCCACAGGACCCTTAAGGCAGAGTCCACCGACGCTGAGGGCACCAGTGGGACAGAGGATGAGGGGAGCACCACAGCGGAGACTGGAGGGGACAATACAGACTCAGATACCTCCTCCGGTGGGAGCTCCCTGGTGGTGGCGGTGGACACCTCTGTGACCACCCCACCTACAGCTGCCATCCCTGTACCAGCACCGCCTTCCCAGCAGCCCCTCGGTGGGTTGCCTGTGGATGGTGGGTACCTCCTTCGCCCCAGGCTCCTCAGTCCCTGCCCCAGTGAGCCCTGCTGCCCTGAGTGAGGAGGCTATTGACCTCCTGAAATCCATCTCTGTAGGGCAGTCAACCATTGTGAATGCCATCCAGTGGCTGGCAGCCCACATGCAGCAATCTAATGCATTCCTGGAGGGCATTCACAGTGGATTGGTGGCCCAACAGAGATCAATCCAGGCTCTGGCCTTCTCTCTGATGGTGGCCATTGTCCTTGTTTCTACCCTCCGCCCTCCATCTTCCTCTTCCCAGTCCCATTCACAACAGCCATGCACATGTCCCCTGTGTCCTCTCCCACTGTGTCTGTCCCCCCTCCTAAGGTACACAAACGCAAGCACTCAGACACCCAACAGCCATCCACCTCACTACAGCATTCAGGCCATGCACCTGCACCCAAAATCAGCAGACAGACACCTCCAACAACCACTCCCTCTTCCTCCACTCCAATTCCTTCTCCCTCTTCCCACCCCCAATGTCCCTAAAAAACTGTAGGAAGAATCCAGCCAAGCACCTCAGCCACCAAGTCTACGGGCCCATTCATCACCACACCCACTTGTGGTGGAAAAGGATCCAGGCCACATGTCCTGAAGGTAGAAGAGCCTGCACCAGGCAGCCTCAAGGGAAAGGAGCCAGCCTCTGCTGCCAGAAAGACCAGGGAGCCAGCCCCAGCAGCTGCTAAGAAGGTAAAGGAAACTGCCCCAGCTACCAGGAAGAACAAGGAGCCTGCAACAGCAGGCAGGAAGAGCAAGGGTCAGGAACTGTGACAGAGCCCCCACCACCAACCATGTTTGTGCGGCTGTCCGAGGCTGCAGGGGATGAGCAGAAGCCCCCCTCAACAGCAGGACCACCACCTCCAGTGGGCAGCTGTCCAAGGCTGCAGGGAATGGGCAGGAGCCTCCCCTCACCAGCAGCACCACCACCTCCAGTGGGCAGCTGTCCAAGGCTGCAGGGGATGGGCAGGAGCCTCCCCCCACCAGCAGCAACACCACCACTGAGCAGCCGTCCGAGGCTGCAGGGGATGGGCAAGAGTCGCCCCTCACCAGCAGCAGCACCACATGGGCTGCTGTGCGGCCTGCCCCCTCCAGAACCAGTGGGTAAGACACCCACATAGTCAGGACACCCCAGGATCAAGAGCACAGGGCATGAAGCCCCCTCCAGAAACAGTGGGCAAGTCACTCACTCAAGAGACTGTGGCCTTCCACTCCCCAGGACAAAGCACAGGGCATGTTGCCCCCTCCAGAGCAAGTGGGCAAGTCACCCACTCAAGAGACTGTAGCCTTGCACTCCCCAGGACCAGGCACAGGGAATCTTTCCCTCTCCAGAACCAGTGGTGTTGTTCCATCTCCCGGCTGAGGTGCCCCCATCCCCCGTCTCCCTGAGATGCCAGCCTATTTACCAACTGATGCCCCTGCAGTGCTCTCTCTGAGTTGATGCAAGTGACATGTGTGGCCTTGGACTTTGGCCTGTGGCCATTTGACCTACGTACATTGTGGACTGGGCTGTGTCCCTTTTTATTTACATATGTATATATCTATTCTCTTGCCTAAATTATTTTTCAAGATGTGTTTGTCTCATTACATTCACTTTTTCAAAATCAGTTTGTCCTTGCATTATTCATTGGAGTTGCGGGGTAAAATGTTTTAGTAATGCAGCTGATTGTGTGATTAGTGTTGGGGGAATGTGTGTTGCGAGTGTGTGTCACTGTCGTTTTTCTCCTCCCCTCCATTGTGTGCTAGGCTGCTGTACTCCACCATCGCCTTCTTTGCTTGCATTGATGTTTGTGGTGGAGCAGGACATAGAAGATCATGGGGAAGACATGCAGCTCAGGCCTTATGGCGGCGTGGTTGTTCCGTGTGTCTCCAATGATGAGTCCTTTCCTTTCTTAGCTCCGTTTCCACCAGGCTTTTGATGTTGTTGGTACTGCCCCAGAAAAGGTGGCGGATTGATGTGACTTAATATGGTGGGCGGAACATTGACTTCCACCTGGATGTAGGCGGCTACCACCATGGTGGCTGTTGTTTCCATCATGGCGGCTGGTGTGCTACATTGGCTGTCTATCGGAAATCTTTCCGCCATGGTCATAATTTGGCAGTAATTACCGCCAGCCTGTTGGTGTTAATACCGCCACTTTAGCACCAACCGCCAGGGTTGTAATGAGGGCCATAGTTATTTGAAATAACTCTAACTATAACAACTGAGTTTCTATTGTTTTGTGTGTGTAAAATCTGAACCTAACTATAACGGCCCTGTAAACTTTGTTTTTTTGGAGAATTTATGAGGTTTCTTTATTCTATTTTCTAAATATAATGTCCTTGTAACCTTTGTTTTTTTTCAGTTGATTTCTAGGAATGTCTAATGTTAAGTAAGATGTCCATCGAAAATGCATGGTGGGGGAAGTTAGAAGCAGGGTCTTTTCTGGCATTGTGCTGCTCCTGTCAAAGCATGCTGCTCTTGCCCCCACTCCTCCATTGTCAAGGTTCATGCCCATGGTCCCTCATTACAACCCTATGTGGCCGTCGTTCTGCCACAGCCATTCCCATCTGCTCTGAACAGTTAGCTTGCTGCCCCATTAACCTCCTTTCTATCCTCTTTTGCATGAGTCCATGCACCAGCCCGCTCCCTCCTGCCCTCTCTGGTCTGATGTGCTGCTACTGCCTTCAAATTAAGCTTGATGTCCTTGTCCACTCCTGCCCTTTTTTTGCACAATTCTGTGCCCATCATTGCCCTCCTGCTTAGCCTCTGTGCTTAGCTTGCTGCCCTTCCCCTCCTACCCCCTGCCCTACGATTTCTGTGTGTATGCCCTTGATGCCTCCATTTTGCTCACCATGTTCCATAGACCTGCTACTGTCCCTCCTATCAACTCTGGGTGTTCTTTTAAGCTACCACTACCCCTCATACCAGCCTAGCATCTTCATATGACAGCTGCGTGTCTCTGCCATCTTTATCCTGCCTGTCCAAGTTCCATGCCCCATCCCCTTCCTCCTGTCCTCCATGGTCCATTTTGCTGCTACTCCCTTCTGCTCTCCATGCACTGTGGTGTTGCAACTGCTCCTCCTGCCTGCTTTGCATGGTCTGCTATGAAGCCCCTTCCCCTGCCCTTACTTGTCTGAGTCCACCCCTTAATCCTCCCTTCTGTCCTCCAGGGTCCTTTGTGCATGCCCCTGCTCCCTTCCTCTTGTCCAACATGGCTGTTGTGCTGTCACTACTCCACTTGCCATGCATCATCTTCTGTGCTGCCACAGACTTCCCACCTGCCCTATGTGGTCGTCTTGCTGCCTCTGACCCCCTTCCACCTTCCCTCTATTGTCTGCGTGCATGCCATTATAGTTCCACTGTTGTCCTCAATCATATGTTGTGTTTATAGTGCCATTCCCACCTGCTCTCTCTTGTTAGCTTGCTGCTCCTACCCGGCCCCTTTGCCCTCACTCTCTGTTTTCTATGTGCAGACCCCTATACCCTCCCTCCTGCTTTGTCTATTCTGTTGTTATGAACGTGCACCCTCTCCCCTACCCTGCCCTTCATGGTTTGTTATGCTCCAATTGTCCCTCCTGTCTGTTCAGTATGGTCAGTTTGCTCCCCTTGCCTATTTTCCCTCTGCTCTCTGTTGTCCATGTGCATGGCCCTGTCCCCCCCATTCATTTCCATGGTGCGTTGTGCTGCGTTACCATCCCGCATGCCCTGTGTGATGTATTGTGCTGCTGCAACTCCTGATGCCTTCCCTGTAAGATAAGTTTGATACCCTGCCCATCTCCCTCCTGCCCTTCATTAACAGAGCCCATGTCCTTTACCCTATTCCTCCTTGCCTCTGTGATCCAATGTATCATACTTGTCAATGTTTTGAGCATGGTTGGAGGGAGATTTTGAAAAAACAAACCTGGCAAACTGATTTTTACAATTTAATTACATTGAAAAAGAGGAGGTTTTAGACAGGAGACAGATAAAATAAAGCCCTTTTGAGTTTAAAAACATTGGGATTCTCCTGTCTAAATCAGGTCTACTGGCATGCATGGTTGTACTGCCACTGCCTCTTCTTTCTGCCCTGAATGGTCTGTTATACTGCCACAGCCTCTCACGCCTGTTCTGCATGTTTGGCATGTTGCCCCTGTCCCCCTTCCCCTGCCGTCCATGGTTCATTGTGCTGCCAGTGTCCCTCCACTTGCCCACGTGCTCAGCTTGTTGGCTCTGTACCCTCCTTTCTATCCTCAATTATTTGTGTCGATACTCTTCACCTCTGCATCCTATAAAACTGCAAAAAACAGAAAAATGAAGGGCCTCATTTACAAAGGCCCTATTGGCACACTGTGCCCCCCGGAGTGTAATTTGTTTAATGCTCCGGTGGTGCAGTGTGCCAGGCCATGGCTTTTTCTGGCCATGTAAATATGGGCCCCTTTCACACATAAAACCGCATGACATGGGAGTTCCATGGGTATTGCCACGCAACACACATAGAAAGTTAAGGAATCCGACAGATTTACAATTCTGGAAATTCATCAGATTCCTATGTCAGAGGTGGTGTAGGAGTGAGGCAACAGGGAGAAATATCTTTATTTCTCCCCGGTTTTTTTCTTTCTATGTTGCCACTAGGCAGCAATTTTTGCACCAGTGCCAGGGGAGAGGAAAGAAATGCGTCAATGTATTGTAGATACTGCACCTTTCTGCCCTCACCCAGTGGTGCAGGGCCGCACAGCGATCCAGGGGATCATAAATAAGCCCCTATCGAGTATGTTTACAAGCCCCTTGCATCATCCTAGTGTCATTTGCTTTATTTTAAGGAGGCATTAAGGAGGCCCCCACCATGCACGATATTTACAAAGTGGTGCAATGCATACATAGTGCCACTTTGTAACCCCTTGCACCACATTATGGCCCTCATTTCCACCTTGGTGGGTGCAAACCGCCGCCCGCCAAGTTGAAAGCGCTGGGCGGCCGGCAATGCAGCCGCACTCCCGTGGGGTCTATTTGGAGAGCCCCGCTGGGCTGGCGGGCGGAAACCTGGTTTCCACCCGCCGGCCCAGCGGGGATCTCGGCCGCAACACGGGAGCCGGCTCCAAATGGAGCCGGCAGTGTTGCGGCTGTGCGACTGGTGCAGTTGCACCCGTCGTGCTTTTCACTGTCTGCTGTGCTAGACACTAGACCCACGACTCCCCTTCCCGCCAGCCTTTTCATGGTGGTTCAAACTGCCATGAAAAGGCTGGCGGGAGGAGGACTCTTAATCCCCTGGGCAGCGCTGCCCTGGGGGATTTAAACCGCAGGGACAAAAGTGGCGGGAAACCGCCGGTCCTGGCGGTGCGACCACGGCTGCGGTCGTAATTCCCAGTGAAGCACCGCCAGCCTGTTGGCAGTGCTTCCGATAAAACAGCCCTGGCTGTCAAAGACCGCCAGGGTTGTAATGAGGGCCTATATCAGCACCAGGTATAATGTATGCAAGGAGGGCGTTCCCACACAGGTAGGTCCAAAAAATGGTGCAGTGAAATTTACAAGATTTCACTGCACCATTTTTTCCATAATTTTTAACTCCTGCTCAGGGCTGGTGTTAGAGTGTTGTTCCCATAATACCCTATGGGTCTCCCTGTGCTCTGCTGGACTAGTGGCATAATTAATGGTGCTAATACAGAAAAGCGCCACAATAGCATAATAAATTATGACTCTATTGTGCCAACGTGCGCCATGGAGAGCTGTATACTAAATTCAGCGCTACTATGGTGATGTTAGGGGGGAGAGGGTGAGGTACTGGGTTTTTCAGAACCGGTACTGATCCGGTAACCCAGTGGTGCCAGGGTACACCCAAAGACCTCGGGTACTTTCCTGATTCAGACCACAGAAACTCAGAGTCTTCTAGGTGAAGTCAAAGATCGAATTTATTGGCTGCAACCAAGTAACAAGCGACCGAGAAGTACAACAGCACGGTTTGTATGTTCTCAGGAGACTGTGTTTCAATGCAAAGTCTGGTTTCCTTATATACAGTTTTTTAAGCTTCAGGCAAACATTCTTGACATTTTGGTTGGTCATTCACATGTTTTCACTACAAAGGAAAAAACAGTGTCATGATGAAACCTCATATTTCATGTCATCCAACCCATAATAAATTACCTGGCAAGGCCTAGCATTTTACATCAGATAAGTGTGGACCCCCAATAAAAACGGGCACCTCCCCCTCGTAAAGTAAGAAGAAGAAAAGAGCAGGTGCAGGTGTGAGCAAGATTAGGCAGGGTGTGTGAGCGATAATAAGGGTTTTATGGCATGGTGTGCCTTGATGCTATCTGATTCGGCCACTGGGAGAGGGACTGACCAAACAGGTTTGGCCTGAGGCAATGGTTCCAGCTTGCCCAGGTCAGAGAAAAGTCAATCAAGGTGTATGTGTCCTTGGAATCAAATCTGACTGTATTATAAGCCTATGTGCGGGCAACTTTTAAAAATGGCTGCCGTGTATAAAATGGGAGCCACGAGTGCAGGACGAAAATTGTGATTTCGAGGTGAAAACGCTGCTGGAATTGAGCGAAAATGCTCATGCTTAGTGTACTAGTCATTATCGGTCTTTTGATACTAAAATCGTACTGCTGTGGCAAAGTAAATTACATGGGTCCAGAATTTTTAGAACCACACGGGGCGAAGCAAGAGAAGTGGCACATCAGAGCTGATACGCCACTTCCTTCCAAATATGCCTCTATGTATTTTGCACACTTTTGTCAGTGGGCTATACCAGGGCTACATTTGGGTGATATTTGTGTTACATTTGAGCTCTTTTCCCTCTGGTGGCCAATATGAAGAGCCCTAATTTCTTCATTTACCGCTGTATTCTCAGTAGAAAATGCTTTCCGTTTTCCGCTTCAATTTCAACAAGATGGTGTTCAGATGTACAACACATTTGACATAAATTCAGAATGTTAGCACTCTAGTTGCTCATTAGAACACTCTAGTAAAGGCTGCTGTTAATCAGGAAGTAAACTGGCAGTCTGCTGCGGTGTTGAAAATGCTTGTTTCAGTCTGCATGCCAGAGTGTTTTAATTAAATAGGTGAGAAATATATTTGAAAACTCACTGAAAACATGACCTAATTTTTCTTTCCACTGTACTAGCCATAATTGCTATGACAAAATGAACCCCCTCATTAATTTAGTTCCTTTCTAAATTAAATGTTTTATGTTTTACCAGTTTGATTCAATCAAAATAGCTTCCTATATAGTACACCTTTGTCATAGGTAAGATTGCTAGTGCTCTATTTGTTCTTTGGAACACTCTGGGAGGATGCAGTAAAACACAGCAGAATCAACCGACAGGCAGTTGGAAATTCATCTTTTATTGAAAATGTCATACTTCATTCTCATATGGCTGAGAAATACTGTGTGGATTTACAGATAATATGCTCTCAATTTAGCTCCTGGAGCACCTTCCATAACCTCTAGGGGAAAATCATGAGAAAATAGTTTACTCTCAAACATGATTCTCACAGGGTAAAATCAACATAGTACACACCACTGTTTCCAAACTCAGTATGGTACCATTTATTCATAATGTAACTAAAATCTGTTATCACCCTTTATATGTTACCCTTTTTGTAAACCTTAAAACCTCCCATGCACTACAATGCATTTCGAAGCCTGCTCTCATGTATATTCGTCCTAAGATGGCTTCCAGGAATTTCTGGTTGAAGTGGTGCCAACCAATCAATTCTCAACATGAGATCTGTGTCTAGGCTCCTTCCAGATTTACAAATTTGGATTTCTTTTAATATCTTAAAATTGACACCAAATGACAAAAAAGTCGATCTACCGACCAAAAGCTTTTGTTTTGACACATTTGCGGCAATTCCATCCAGCTGTTCGGGCTGCAGGCATGTCATAAGAGTCTATTAGAATTAATATAGGAAATGCACTTTTTTTACCACACCTCCATTTTCTAAGCCTCCACATGACGGATCATCCTGAAACCTTTCATCCACAATAAGACCCAAGAGTGCACTTTTTTGGGGAACTTTCATGCAGATTTGTCAAACTCTGGCAAAGACATAGGCAAGTGAAAAACACTTTTTCATGGAAGCTACGTCCTAACAATAACTTTCTACTGGAATTTATTCACTGAAAAAACAAAGGTTACAGGGACCTTATAGTTAGGAAGTAGAATTTAAAAAAACATAGAAATTCACTTAAAAAAAACAAAGGTTACAGGGACAGTATAGTGAGGTTTTGAATTTATTTCCAAAAAAGCAGAGAAATTCAGCAGATATAGCAGTTATAGTTAGAGTCATTTCAAGTAACTCTAACCCGCAGCGTAATGTCACTATAACTCGTGTCCCCACAATACACAGTTTTTTCTTAAAAAATGTGACTTCTAATGTTTCATTGATATTTTCATTGACGTTATAAAAGTTGTCATGAGTGCTTCAATATCTGGTGCAATTTGCAGTTCATGATCAGGGCCCTCTGGCATACTATTGAAATGAAGCCCCAGGAAGGGTGGCATTCCCTGGGGCATAAATAAACCCAAAAGATCAGGAGGGACTCCCGTGCATCCCCTCTTTTTTTTACAGGCCCTTGGGAACTGGCCCACCTAGTAGATTCACTAAAACAAGCGTGGGAGACCGTACATGTTATTTTTAAAATTGTTGACAAAAATTACCCATGTGATTGCAAATTTGCAGCAATTTGTTTTTTCAAAAAGTGCTTTTTTGCACTGGTGGGGTACCTCAGGGACCTTAGCACCAGAGCTAAGGGGTCAGGGTGTCCCAACCCTGGCTCCTTTTCTTTTTTTCCACTTTTTAGGAGCTGAGTTCCAAGATGGCTGCCAACACTTCCCAGTTGAAGTGTTAGCAGCCAATCAGAGATCTGCAGATCTCTGAACAAGCTCTTATTATTCACAAAGTCATCAGGGAGGATCTGTGGCACTAGATATACACATTTGTGTTTTCTTTAATTTCTCTTAAACTTCTCAATGGATACACCAAATAACAAAAAGCGTAATCTGTTTACCGAAAGCTACATTTCTGCCAAATTTGGTATAATTCAGTCCAGCACTTCGGACTGTTGTCATTTTAAAAAACCCATGAGAATTAACATGGAAACACATGCTTTTTTACTTCTCCGTTTCCTTGGCCCTGCAAGATAGACTGCCACCAAACTTTCCATGTGCAACAAGAATTACCAGCACACTTTTTTGGGAACATTTTGTGAAGATTCCTTAAACGATGCCAAAGAAATAGGCAAGTCAAAAAACACTTTTTCTATGGAAAAATTATCCTAACGTTAACTACATATCTTAGTTGTACTTTTTCCCACTAAGGACAGCTGCACTGCAGCGACAGCTAACAGCACTATTCTTTTTGTGAGAAACAGGCAGACAGCACGGGAAAGACTTTCTTTATTTATTCACCAAAGTGCTTCACCTATCAGAAAACATCAAAGTGTTTTGCCTAAGAGCTTTCCACTGGACAATCCCACACATTTAAAACTTCCCAATGTAAGCATGTTGACCATCATTTCTTTTTACAATCCCTCAAGTCCTTGCCTCATGTATACTTTCCAGGGACATCATACACGCCATCTTAGTAGGTCGCAATGCTTCGAAACTGCCCATCTATTCAAAGCACAGTGCATGAAATTGATCTTCCCTTCTCCAAATTTGATTTTGTCTCTCACTTAATCTGATCATACTTGATATATAAATAATGAAATCATCTAATACGGGCATTATTATTTAAAATTAAGTGGTTTACAGAGTGTACAGTTAATCACAAAAATACTTAGGGGGTCATTCTGACCCTGGCGGCCGGTGATAAAGCGGCGGCCAACCCGCCAACAGGCAGGCGGTCAAAAACAAGGTATTCTGACCCTGGCGGGAACTGCCAACACAGGCCGCCACTTTAACACTCCGCCCGCCACGGCGGGACAGACAAACAGCTCGGCGGTCACCGCCAACAGCCAGGCGAAAGACAATGTACCGCCCACCCTATCACAACTCACCAATCCGCCACCTTTTTTTCCGGGGCGGGAGCCCCGCCGATAAAAACACGGCGGAAACAGACTACGAACGGGAAAATGCTCACCTATAAACACTCCACGAGGAAGGAGGACAGCATGGAGCCCGAATTACACATCCTACCGGCTATTGTCTACCTGCTCATCTACCACAAGTACGAACGCCGGCGCAGACTACAACGGTGAGTACTGCACCTACGACACAGGGGAGGGGGGAGGAGGAAAGCTTACGGGCACACACATATGCGACCCCCCCCCAACTATCTACACACCAATGCAGAGCACCAAGTCACAGTGACACCACCCAAACCCCCCGTAATAATGCAAAGACATAATTAAAGTGAGAAACAACATTTATGTATATAAGAGGTCCTTTGAAGTCATGGTAAAATAGCAATATGAATAGTAAAAAAACAAGTAAGAAAATAACGAAACCGATAAACATAGGCAATAAGTCCTGCACAGTCACCTAAATTTCCACTGTCCGTGGGCCAAAGAGGATCAACACATGGGCAAAGCCCACACAGGAGACCTGAGTCCGTTGGAGAGAACACTGCTGTGGCATCAGATGACAAAACTACAGGCACCTCAGGGGGAAGGGAAGGGGGGGCACCTCAGCCACATGAGTCCACGACGCCAGATCCACGAAGGGTCCACCATGCCCACTGTGCCATCCTGGGGAGTGCAAAGCCACAGTCTCACAAGTCTCTACAGTGGGTGGGTTGCCCACCGTGCCATCCTGGGGAGTGCAAAGCCACAGTCTCACAAGTCTCTACAGTGGGTGGGTTGCCCACTGTGCCATCGTGGGGAGTGCAAAGCCACAGTCTCACAAGTCTCTACAGTGGGTGGATTGCCCACTGTTACATCCTGGGGAGTGCAAAGCCACAGTCCATCAGGTGGATTACAGAGACCACTGGTCATGGAGGAGGCATGGTGGGCAGAGTGCGTCGTGAAGGCCTGCCCGACACAGAACCGGGACAGCCAATGGGCCAGCGGTGCTTGACAGGAAGGGCCCAGCGGATCGGTGCTTGAGACGGCGGGGCCCAGCGGAGCGGTGCTTGACAGGAAGGGCCCAGCGGAGCGGTGCTTGAGACGGCGGGGCCCAGTGGAGCGGTGCTTGAGACGGCGGGGCCCAGCGGAGCGGTGCTTGACAGGAAAGGCCCAGCGGAGCGGTGCTTGAGACGGCGGGGCCCAGCGGAGCGGTGCTTGAGACGGCGGGGCCAAGCGGAGCGGTGCTTGAGACGGTGGGGCCCAGCGGAGCGGTGCTTGACAGGAAGGGCCCAGCGGAGCGGTGCTTGACAGGAAGGGCCCAGCGGAGCGGTGCTTGAGACGGCGGGGCCCAGCGGGGCGGTGCTTGACAGGAAGGGCCCAGCGGAGCAGTGCTTGACAGGAAGGGCCCAGCGGAGCGGTGCTTGACAGGAAGGGCCCAGCGGAGCGGTGCTTGAGACGGCGGGGCCCAGCAGAGCGGTACTTGACAGGAAGGGCCCAGCGGAGCGGTGCTTGAGATGGCGGGGCCCAGCGGAGCGGTGCTTGAGACGGCGGGGCCCAGCGGAGCCGTGCTTGACAGGAAGGGCCCAGCGGAGCGGTGCTTGAGACGGCGGGCCCAGCGGAGCGGTACTTGAGACGGCGGGGCCCAGCGGAGCGGTGCTTGACAGGAAGGGCCCAGCGGAGCGGTGCTTGACAGGAAGGGCCCAGCGGAGCGGTGCTTGAGATGGCGGGGCCCAGCGGAGCGGTGCTTGACAGGAAGGGCCCAGCGGAGCGGTGCTTGACAGGAAGGGCCCAGCGGAGCGGTGCTTGAGACGGCGGGGCCCAGCGGAGCGGTGCTTGAGACGGCGGGGCCCTCTTCAGCGGTGTCTATCTGCACGGCGGGGCCCTCTTCAGCGGTGTCTTTCTGCACGGCGGGGCCCTCTTCAGCGGTGCCTCTCTGCACGGCGGGGCCCTCATCAGCGGTGTCTTTCTGCACGGCGGGGCCCTCTTCAGCGGTGCCTCTCTGCACGGCGGGGCCCTCATCAGCGGTGTCTTTCTGCACGGCGGGCCCTCTTCAGCGGTGTCTTTCTGCACGGCGGGGCCCTCTTCCACGGTGTCTTTCTGCACGGCGGGGCCCTCTTCAGCGGTGTCTTTCTGCACGGCGGGGCCCTCTTCAGCGGTTCTTGTCCAGTCATCCAAGGGAGCCAGACCTGGCCAGGACTCCCTGCTTAGTCGCCCTCCGACCGTGCAGTTGCTGGACCCTTCTGTGACGGAGTCCTGGGCCCGTGGGTGTCCTCCCTCACACCCAGGATGGGGCTTGTGGGGCCCTCCTGGTCCGCGCCCCTGCTGGCTGACTTCTCCGCCCTGCTGCTCTTGCCCTCCTTCGATGAGGTCTCTGGCCCTTGCCTCCCCTGGATGTTGTGGCAGGTGAGGGCCCAGGACTTCGCTCCTTGGGGGCAGCCGTGTCAGTCTTCTCGCGGCGGCCCCTGATTTTATGGGTCCTCTTCCCAGTGGGGGGGGGGCTGGCTGTTCCCTTGCTGCTGGCCGATGTATCTGTGCTGGGAAAGGGTGGACTCCAAAACCCCTGCACAATGTTGACACTTGAAGCAGGGCTGGAGGTGGCTGAGGTGCTCTTGGGACTCTTAGCAGATGGAGGGGGTGGGTCAGGTGGGGCAAAGAGGTTACGTTTGGAGAGGTAGAGTTTTTTAGGACCAATGTAAAGGGTAGGTGTAGTGGGTATGGGAGTGGAGGAAGAGGATGTGGTTGTAGGAGAGTCAGGTGTGCTGTCTTTGGGTGCAGGTGCTTGTGACGTAGGCTGTCGTGAGGTGGTTGGCTGTTGGGTGGGTGGCTGCCTGCGTTTGTGTGTCTTGGAAGAGGGGGTGACAGACACAGTGGGAGAGGACACAGGGGACGTGTAAATGGCAGTGGGGGTGGTGACTGCACGTGTGCGGACTGTACTGGAGGGTGTGCTGGTGATGGAAGTACTGGCTGATGGTGGTGTGCATGCAGGTGTGAGTGGAGACGTCACAGGGAGGGAGGAGGGAGACGAGGAGGAGGGGGACACAGGGGTGGTAGTGACTGTTGGCATGTCTGCATCTGGGTGTTGCTTGGGTGAATGCTTGTGTGATCTGTGGTGCTTATGTCTGGATGAGCTGCCCTTGGGTGTTGAGGTGTGTGCAGGCTGGTCTGATGGTGTGGATGGGATAGGCTGAGGAACAGGAGACAGAGACAGGGTGGAGGCAGATAGAAGAGGGAGGCTGGAAACAGGGACAATGGCTGCCGTCAGTGCTGAGGCCAGAGCATTGAACGATCGGTGATGGGCAGCCTGACCCGAATGAATGCCCTCCAGGTATGCATTGCTCCGATGCACCTCCCTCTCTACCCCCTGGATGGCATTCAAAAGGGTAGACTGCCCAACAATGATGGTCCGTAGGAGGTCAATGACCTCCGCACTGAGGGCAGCAGGGCTAACATGGGCAGGACCTGAGGTGCCTGGGGCGAAGGAGATGCCCGCCTTCTTGGGCGAGCGGGCACGGAGCGAAGGCTGTGGGGCTGCTGGGAGGGCGGAGCTGGTACGCTGGGTGGCGGCTGTACCTGTAGAGGCGGGGGGCCCGGATGTTGCCGCCACCCCTAGGGAGCTCCCTTCCGAGGACGTGTCGGTGTCGCTGGTGTCACCACGGGTCCCCGTTGTGGTGCTCCCCTCGCCCTCCGTATTACTGGTGACCTCGGTGTCTGTAGCATGGCCCACCGGGGCCTTGTGAGTTGCAGCTCCCTCGTGCTCCGATGCCAATTCTCCTCCGCCTGATGATGCTAATGCACACATGCACAAGAAGACAAAGAAAAAGGGTGGGGGGAGAAATAAAAACAGGTTGAGTGCATGCATTGTCAACACCGTTGGCGGAGAGGACAGACACAGGAGCCTCATGCACTACGCCGCGCAATCGGGGTACACTACTCAGTACTTGTGACTAGGCCAACAGGTCTATGGACAACATATGCGCACATGGGTGATGCAGGACCGTGGATTGCTGTACTTGGCACCCTACAGAGGTGGGGGGCGGGGGCACAGGGCCATGCCTAAAGGAGGGGACTACACTACAGAAAGCGCCCTGGCCTAATGTCACCCACAGCCCTCTTCCCCCACCCAGGCAACTCCACTGCGCATAAAGATAGCAGTATGTGCTGGTACTCACCCCCTTGTGTCTGCTGTGATGTCCTCACGCGCCCATCCAATTCGGGGTAGGCCACCGCCAGGATCCGGGACATCAGGGGGGTCAAGGTACGACTGGCACCCCTCCTACGTTGGGAGGCCATCCCCAGCAGTGACTCGGCGGGCTTCCTGGTCCCGCGGCGGATGTCCTCCCACCTCTTTCGGCAGTGGGTGCCCCGTCTTGTATGGACCCCCAGGGCCCGGACTTCCTTGGCGATGGCACGCCAAATGTCGACTTTCTGATGGGCGCTGACCTATTTGACATGTACAGGGTGGGAAAGGAAATTTCAACATTTTTCTGCATGTTAGATGTGATTGCCCCCCCTCCCCAACCCTGCCATGTGGCACATGCTCTCATCTGTCGTGCCTTGCACTCCTCATTCGCTCCCTACCCCACCATCTTACATCCACCATACACAACCCAGGAATAGCCCATTCAATGTGCACCCTGTGTACTTACCTGTTGGTCTGGAGGACCGTAGAGTAGCGCATACTGGGGTAGGACCCCATCCACAAGTTTCTCCAACTCTTCTGAAGTGAAGGCAGGGGCCCTTTCCCCAGTCGCAGCAGCCATTGTCTCTTCCAGACTGAGGTCACAGCAGCACTTGCAGTATAGGTCCTCTCCTGTAGATGATCAGGTCTCGAGTGATTAAGCAGATAGAAAATGCCGGTCACGCCCGCGGCGGTGCGTACCGTGACCGCCGGCGCACATCGTCATTGGCTCCTGAGACCCATAGGGTTCAATGTTAACCAATGCTGCTTTGCGCCGCGGTCTTCGACCGCCTACCGCCACGGTGAGCCACGCCAGCGCAGTGACCTCACATCCCACTGTCACACTTCACAGGTCAGGCAGCCGCCATTTCAAGGGCCCACATGGCCTGATTTCTACTGCGTCACACAGGCCTAGGCCTTGCATTGCCACTCATACAAGCCATTCAATGCATAGCGAATCGTGTAATGTGCAAGCTGTGGGAACGAACCTGAGGGTTGCTTGACTCTGTGCTCCATGTTGTCCTTCCTAGGCACCGTCCGCTGGAACTTGCGAGGAGAAGGATGAATCCTCCTGTGTACCGACCGCTGGTGGACCTGTCGACAATGGAAGAACGACATATTATACTTCGATACCGACTTGACCGAGCCACTATACATGAACTGTGTGCCCAGCTGGAGCCAGACCTGATGTCCCCCATCCGCCAACCCACAGGGATTCCCCCTCTGGTGCAGGTGCTGTCAGTACTCAATTTTTTGGCAAGTGGGTCTTTTCAGACAACAGTGGCCATGTCATCAGGGATGTCTCAGCCTATGTTTTCTAAGGTTTTGTCCAGAGTGTTGTCTGCCCTGATGAAATACATGCGGAGATACATTGTTTTCCCTGAGGAGGGTGATTTGGCCACTGTGAAGGGTGATTTATATGCCCTTGGACATATCCCCAACATCATTGGTGCCATTGATGGGACCCATGTGGCTTTAGTACCCCCAAAAGACAATGAGCAGGTGTACAGAAATAGAAAAAGTTACCATTCGATGAATGTCCAGGTGGTCTGTTTGGCTGACCAGTACATCTCCCATCTAAATGCCAAGTTCCCTGGGTCAGTGCATGACGCGTATGTCATGCGAAATAGCAGCATCCCTTATGTGATGGAACAGCTACAGAGACACCGTGTGTGGCTAATAGGTGACTCTGGTTACCCCAACCTGCCTTGGCTATTGACCCCAGTGAGGAATCCCCGGACCAGGGCAGAGGAACGGTACAATGAGGCCCATGGGCGAACTAGGAGGATTGTAGAACGGACCCTCGGGGTCCTGAAGGCCAGGTTTAGGTGCCTGCAAATGACAGGGGGATCCCTCATGTACTCACCAAAGAAGGTGTGTCATATCATTGTGGCCTGCTGTATGCTTCACAACCTGGCTTTGCGACGCCAGGTGCCTTTCCTGCAGGAGGATGGTCCAGATGGTGGTGTTGTAGCAGCTGTGGAGCCTGTGGAGAGTGAAGAGGAGGAAGACGACGGGGACGACACGGACAACAGAGACACAGTTATACAACAGTATTTTCAGTAGCACCCAGGTAAGAATCACCCACGCCATTTTACATTTACTTCTGGCCTTCATCTCTACTTTCTGTGTTCCCCCCAGTTCCTTTTCACTGAATTTTGACTTTCCCTTCCCTTTTCAGAGCTGTATGACCCACAGCGTGACTTCTGCTTTGTTTGCCCATGGACTAATGCTTATTGACACTGGTATGTTGTCATCACAATGTAAATGAACATTATTGCACCGTTATGTGTAATACATTTGTAAAGAATACAAGCAGACTCCTGAAATTTGAAGTGCAATTGGTGATTTATTTTAAGTGCTGCATATAGGTCCGTGATAGTAAAACGGTGATGGGTGGGGGTGGAGTAATGTCATGGCAGAGTCCATTTCTCAGTAGCACAGGTGCAATGTCCATATGCCTGTGGAAGGATGGAGCAGGGGCAGTTCAAGGTTGGACAGGGTGACAATGTGGGACAGTGGGATGACATCAGGGGGTATCTTAGGCTGGCGGGGGTCTTGGCATCCTACTCTGTCTTCTTGTGTGATCTCAGGTTCCGCTTGTGGGGTGGTTGATCTTCAGCTGGAGGTGGGGTTCTGGTGGCCTGTCGGGGTGTGGGGGCCTCCTGTCCACTTGCGCCGGCGGAGGTGGTAGGCTGTTCGTCGTCCGGGCTGGTGACAGGGGCTCTTTGGGGTGCCACATGGTCCCGCAATGTGGTGACTATCTGGTTGAGGGCCAGGACGATGGTCCCCATTGCGGTCCCGATGTGCCGGAGTTCGTCTCTGAACCCCATGTACCGTTCCTCCTGCTGTGCCTGGATCTCCTGGAACCTGGCTAGTACCGTCGCCATCGTCTCCTGGGAGCGGTGGTATGCTCCCATGATGGTGGTGAGGGCCTCTTGGAGAGTGGGTTCCCTGGGCCGGTCAACCCCCTCTGGCACAGCAGCCCTCCCAGTTGCCCTGTTTCCCCGGGCCTCTGTCCCCTGGACGGTGTGCCCACTACCACTGCCCCCAGGTCCCTGTTGTTGTTGGGGTGGTGGGTCAGCCTGGGTGCCCTGTAGTGGCGGACAGACCGCTGATTGACACGTCCTGGAGACAGTGGCATGGGCCCTCTGGGTGTGAGCTGTGCTGGTATTCCCAGAGGGGGTTGGGTCTGCTGCGGCCTGTGTCTGTGTGTGGGGAACCGACTGTCCAGAGGTCCCCGATGGTCTGGGCTGGTCATCAGGTTCCAGGTCGACAGAGCTGCTGTCATCACTGGGGGCCTGTTCTGGGGGCGGTATGGACAAATCTGGACCCTCCTGGCCGGTGTGTTGGCGTTCGGGCCCTGCAGGGGTAAAAGAGTATGGTTATTGCTTCTGTGTGTGCCATGGCGTGCGATTTGTGGGTGCCCTTGTCCCCCAGTGCTGGCATTCCCTTGTGGGAGGAGTTGTGAGGGTGGTTTGGGGGGGGTTGGGTATGTGCAGTGGTCATGCTTGGGTGATGGGTGTCCATGGTTTGTGTTGGCATTCAGGGATTGGTGTTGTGTTGGGTGGGTTGTGCTGGTGAGACATTGGCAGGGTGGAAGTGTGCTGGGGGGTTGGGGGTGAGGGTGGGGGTGCGGGTTGGCATGCTGGTGGTTGGGGGGGGTGAAGTATTTGGGATTAGACTTACCAGAGTCCATTCCTCCGCCTACTTCAGCGAGGCCCGCAGGATGCAGGATGTTCAAGACCTCTTGCTCCCATGATGTGAATTCGGGTGGAGTGGGTGGGGGTCCGCCGCCAGTCTTCTGCACAGCGATGTTGTGTCTTGACACCATCGACCGCACCTTCCCCCGTAGGTCGTTCCACCGCTTTCGGATGTCTTCCCGGTTTCTGGGATGCTGTCCCACAGCGTTGACCCTGTCGACGATCCTTTGCCATAGCTCCGCCTTCCTGGCTATTGTGGTGTGCTGCACCTGTGTGCCGAATAGCTGGGGCTCTACCCTGATTATATCCTCCACCATTACCCTGAGTTCTTGGTCCGAGAACCTGGAGTGTCTTTGGGGTGCCATGGGGTGGTGTGGGGTGGTGTTTGGGGTGATGAGTGTGGTGTGTGTGGTGGTGTTTTGTGCGTGGATGTGGTGTGGGTGATGATGTTGTGTTCCTCTGTGTGTTGGGGTTTGCGGTAGCTGTGCTCTCTCTCTCTCTCTCTCTCTCTCTCTCTCTCGCCTTCTCTCCGAATTTCTAGTAGTGGGGGTTTGTGGGTGATGTGGGTGTGTGTTTTATAGTTGGTTGGATGTGTGGGTGTGGTGTGTGTATGTGTATCAGGTGTGTGTATTTCGAATTGTCCAATGTGGCTGTGTTTTGTAAAGGTGTGTGTATTTTGACCGCGGCGGTGTGTACCGCCAATGGAATACCGCAGTTGAAAGACCGCCGCATGGATTCGTGGGTCGTAATGGCATGGGCGTGTTCGTGTTGGCGTGACGGTGGAGGTTTGGTCATCTCCAGTTTATCGCTGACCGCTGATGCGGCGGCCTTCCGTGGATGTCGGGTTTTTGGCGGTTTGGAAGTTGTGGGTCAGAATGACCGTGGCGGTTTGCCGCGGCCGCGGCGGTAGAATGGCGGACTTCTGACCGGCGGTAAGAGCCTTTTACCGCCGAGGTCAGAATGACCCCCATAATCTACTGAAAGCATATTGTTGTCCTGCTGTTGAATTCCTAACACCGATCTTCTATTCTCCAGCATTGACATTTGTTCTCAGAATTTGTGATTATAATACAGGTGCCCTCTTTAAAATTAACAGTGTTTCACATAATTGCACATTTTATTGCCAACCAGCTACCATCTCATTTATCCACTTTTATAATATCTCTCTGTATTTCAATGATTATCTTACATGGAACTTATAAGTCTCAATGGACGTAGTGTATAAATAAAGGCACCCTAACAGTGCATTTTTGGAGAAATGGCCTGTGTTGTACAATGTATATAAGTATCCCATAGGCATATATTAAAGTGACGTGCTGTGCAAAATTGCATTGCTGTACAAATTATCAATATCTCTTAGGTTGGCACATATACAGTGGTAGATATTGAGGTATATGTCTTCTAGCATGTGTTTTCCAATCCGTACGAATACTCTGCTAGTAAATTAAAAATTTTAAATATTAAAGTGACATGTGCTGTGCAAAATTCCATTGCTATACAATTTGTTAGTAACTTTTGGGGGGTCCATGTCCTATATTAGATATTAAAAAGACACATTCTATGCAAAGTAAAGTACTATGGAACTAATCAATATGTCTAGATGACACCCGTCCAACGACTAGATATTAAAGTGACGCATACTGTGCAAACTACAGTACTTGATATTATGGTGTGTGCCATCTGGCATGTGGTATACAATAAATATACCATATTGGTAAATTTTAAAGTGGTATATCCTGTGCAAAATTCAATTTCTGAACAGTTTGTTAATATCTTTCATCAGGGACAGTCCTATGTTAAATGTTGAGAGAACACATGCTATGCAAAGTAAGATACTATGCAACTAATCAATGTCTCTAGATATCACCTCTGTGATACCAGATATTAAAATGACACATGCTGTGCAAAGTGCCATACTATGCTGATTGTCAATGTCTCTAAATGACACATAACTTCAGTACTGAATATTAAGGTGTGTGCCATCTGTCATGTGTTATATACAGTAAATACAAATATCATATTGGAAAATGTTAAAGTGACATGTGCTTGCAAAATGTAATTGCTGTACAGTTTGGTAATACCTTTCAGTCGGCATATGCCCTATATTAGATGTTGAGAGAATACATGCTGTGCAGAGTAAAATAATATGCACCAAATCAATATCCCTAAATGACACCCATGTGATATCAGATGTTGAAGTGACACATGCTGTAAAAAACTGTAATACTATGCACATTATCTATGTTTCTAAGTGGTACATAAACATGCCATATTACATGTTATTTAAAGTGCTAAGTGCTGTGCAATATACATCCCGAAGCACAAGATGCAATATTGTGCAAACTATTATTATCTCTGGATGGCTCACATCTGATACCAAGGAATTTCTAAATATCAGGCTATTGGCTATCATATGTGTGGGGGGTAATAGTGCCCAAGGACAACTTCTTATATAATACTACCTTCAAATTGCAAATAATCAATACATTAATGCATGCATGGTACAATTGCCTCACTATACCAATGACCACTACTCAGTCTCCATATACACTTTACAGTTCTTATTGTCATAGCAAGAGAGTGACAACTCTCACTTTCATACTTTGCAATAAAACACAAAGGATATCATTGATGAGGAAGGTCAAATCAGGAACAGATATTATAGCTAGTCATGCACAAAGAAGGCAAATTGTTCAAACGTGGAGCTAATTATGGCTGGATCAGGAGACGTCCAATTGTAGAACTCCATATCTGGTCATCATAGCCTAGTCCACTGCTCACTGAGTCCCATTATGTCTCCTATATATGCACATGTCGTCTGCATCAAAATTATGCCCATATGGTCTCTCTGTTCCCATTGACAAAATCATCCAAGACTCAATTTTCCTTAATTCTGATACTCCACACCCGTTCCAAGGGTCTGTTTTGACATGTTTGATTTCATAAAATGTCAAACTCTTGCAATCTCCTCCATAGACATCCCAATAGTGTTTAGCCACCGAGTATGATCTATCTTGATTTTTGATGGCTCTTCGATGTTTCAAGAATAAAGTCTTGAGTTTATGAATAGTACTCTCAACTTATTTTTTCCGAAAACCACATTGGATGATACACTACAAATTCAGTTTCACAAGTGATCCTTTCTGTAATTAAACATAATCTCCCCTCATATGTCTCAAAAGACTGCATATTCACTGAATACTTGCATGATATGCAATGGCCACTGAAACAAAAACCCAGACTCTTTTCTGTCAACCATGTTGCTTTGCCCTTTTCCATAAGCAAATTTCTGGTTAACATATCTGACAATTATCTCGACTTTTGGAATGTAATCTGTAGGTGTGGGTCTATCCTTGTCCCAATATGTTAGTCCTGTTGCAAAACATGCCAATTGTGAGTAAGAATAGTCCTGAGTTCTTTATGCTCTGTATTAAATTCCAGAAAGAATCTAAGTTGGGAAGATTCCACACTTTCCTGTTCCCCAGAGAGGTGATGTTTGAAAATCAGATTCTCTCTTTTCTTATGTTTTACCCTTTACATGCATCCACTAAGATCTTCTGTGGATATCCTCTTTCAAAAAATCTCTCTGTCATTACAGATATTTATTTTTCAAATTCCAAATCACTTGAACAGATCGTACGAGCTCACAGAAATTGGCTATAGTGGATGCTCCATTTAAGCCCATAGATGTCCACTATTACCATGCAGAATCGAATTGCAGGCTGTTGGTTTACAGAAAATATATGTTTCCAGTTTCTTATTTTTCACTTTAAGCAGAACATCCAAAAACTCTATTCTGATTTTACTTCAGGTTGCTACAAGATGAATGTTTAAACTGTTCTTGTTCAATTTATTAATATATTCTTGTAGTAAACTCTCTTGTCCATCTCACATTAGAAAGAAGTCATCAGTAAAGCGCACCCCACAGTGCTACTTTCTCCATGTATGCACACAGTTCGTATGACCATGCTACCTCCTTTTCTGATCATCCTATATAAAGGTTGTTGTAAGTCAGCGTGAATGAAACCCCCATCTCTTTACCTGGTTTGTGGAGGTAGTATTTATTATAAAACAATAAGATGCTATGCGTCAGACAAAATGCTAACAAGGTCATTAACATTTCAGTGTGCTGTGCAAACTCCATGGGGCACTCTCTTAAAAAAGATCTACATGCTTCAGTGGCAAATTGGTGCTTAATGGAATAGGTGCATATAGAAATGTAATATCCATAGTCACTAAAAGTAGGTATTTTGCCAAGGGATGTTGTTGATCTAAGATAGAAAATCTGTAGTGTCACATAGAAACAATGGAAATTCTGTGATATAGGGACATAAGAAAAGATCTAAATATCTGGATGTAATTTCTAAAAGGGAGCCTATTACAGACCTACCAGCAGGATGACATTTGTCTTTGTGGATCTTCAATAAGGAGTAAATACAAGGAATCCTTGGGAAGTCTACTTTTAAATATGCATATTCATCATATTTAATTAACCCACAATTTCACCAATCTTTCAACATCAAATTGTTGCAGGAGTGGCTTAGTCACCTACAAACAAAAGTGCTGTCATCCCTAAACCAGTAGTCTCGCCTAGAAGTGAGAGTCCAACTATGACATGGTGCCACCAACGATGGTGTTTTGGCAGTAATTTAAGGATATCCTGAGTATCTCTGTTTCACACACAACAGCTACCCTAAGTACCATTATACGGAGATGTCCCTGGTCTTAGAGTCAATCCTCCTCAGCTTAATAAGGAGCACCTAACTAGAATGTAGGTTGTTCAAGCTTGAACTATTGAAAGGATTTCTCCCCGCTTGGTACTGCAGTATTGCATCTCTACACTCATTATTCAGCATGGCTAATTCCATAGACATAGACATTTCTAAAAATGCCAGACACGCATTAAAACAACACTTAGAAGCCAATGGCTTAACAAATGAGGACAGGGGATGTCATACTCATTGTGATACTAAACAGCAATATTTGATTCCCAGGGCACCATTCCACAGGAAGATGACAGAACACATACATTTCACACACATAAAATAGCATACATACTGCAGTGGTACCAAGCTTACTGGTATTTAGAAATACTGCTTTCCTATCAAGAACTTCAAAGTTGGTTCCATGATACCCTACCACATGCAATACGACCTGTGAGATTAGGGCCCATATTTATACTTTTTGATGCAAAAATGCGTCATATTTATACTTTGACGCATGGCGGCGCAAACAACAGGTGGGAGTCATTATTTTTGACGCACACAGCGGCATCAAGTCATAAAGGAAAACTACGTTAATGCGGCGGAAATGACTGTGGGTCGATTTCCGACACCGCAAACCGGATATGCGCCGTTTTTGTTTTGACGCAATAGCGTCAAAAAACACAGCGAACACAGCCATTTCAGCAGAGGTGAGCCAAAATGGATCCCAGATGCCACTACAGACCCCAGGAAGATGACAGCAGACCAGGAACCAGCTAGAAGGACCCACACAAGAACCAGGACACTTTTAAGAAGAAAAGAAAGTGTTGCTTCAGTGCAGAGGAGCAGGATATCCTGGTTAAAGAGGTGACGGAACACCAGCACCAACTGTTTGTCACATCAAAGTTGCCAATCAGTAGGAGAGAGGCTATATGGCAACAAATTGTCGACAAGATTAACAGTGTGGCTGAAGTACGCAGAACTGTCATCGAGTGCAAGAAGTGCTGGCATGACTGCAAACGCAGGACCAAGGAAAAGATGGCAAGGAACAGGATGGCAGCACTGCAGACTGGAGGGGGGAGTCCAGCACACCAGGAGGCCCTGGACCACATGGAGGAGATGGTTTCAGTCGTCATCCCTGAGGAGATCGTCACAGGGATTCAAGGATAGGACAGCGCAGACTACCAGGACACAACGCACATGCAGGGTAAGTCGCATGGGGAATCATAATGCAATAATGTCAACTGTGAACATGGCGGGGGATACCGACCACAAAATGCATGGAAGTCATCTAATACATGGAGTGGCATGGGTAAAGGTGCACGGCATGGGAGTATGGTCCGTTCTGAGAAGACCTGGGGCACACCATTACACAACACCAACAACAGTCCCATGGGGGCATGCTGTCATGCTAACGATGGAGCAAAGGGAAAGCCACGTCAGGAGGGAAGGCCACTACGTCAAACTTACATCCTGGCACTCGTCAGCCAACATACCTCCTACATTAACTAGGGCCCTATTAGCAATCCTCTAGCCAAACCGACAACTGCAATGTAACTGTGACAACAGTTGCCACTACCACCTCTGATCTGTGTGCAGCTCAAGTAGCCAATGGCAGTAACCTCCCCATGGAACATACACACCTAAATTAGGGGGTGAGGATGACATCTGCAACAATCCCCTGAAACAAGACAAAGGCCCCAGTACACTCAAATGTCAATGCCCATAGTTGTCACAAACATCAGCCAAAGTAAACAACAATAGGAGCGACACAGCACTAAGGACACACCCATGCTGCATTTGTCAGGGTCCATCCTGTGCCTGGGTAACAAGGCAACATCCCAAATGTCATACTGCTCAGACAACAGCATTGAGGAGGGGACACATGTAACTGGTCACTGAAATACACCTGCACAGTCAGAGGACGAAATAGGACACTGATACGACTATCAGGGCAATCCAATGTAACACACATTACCCAACATCAGCAGAACCCTTTAACAATGTCAACATCCATATCAGATCATAACATTGCCATGCATAGGATATGCAACATGTCAATTACATTTAAGTCAATGTGAACGATCAGGGATTGGGGCAGGTCCAGATTGTTAAGTGTGCTGCCAGGGCCATCAGAACACCCACAGCCAGTGAAAGGTCCCACCATGAGAATGGATATACACGGAGGGTCGAGTAGGACAAGAAGGTGGCAATTCTCTATTTGGCATAAACCAACACCTAGAGGCGATGAGGCTGACAAGTCTGATAACTCAATAACTTACATGTGACACACAGGTGGGCCATAGGCCTGAAACAATGCCCATCTGAAGGACTGCAGATATTAACACAACACAAGATCACAAAGTGAATTCATCAAAAGGCAGGCACGTCACGTCAAAATTGTCACAACACAGACACACTAATTGTGCCCTGTTTCATTGCAGAGGAAGATGGATCTCCTGCGGATATGCCTGTCCCAGATTTCCCTGATGACATGGATGACGAGCTGATAAACATTCCCCAGGAGACTATCCAAAAGGTCCTTGAAACCCTCCAGACCCCACCTTCAGTCACAAGGAGGAGCACAGAACAAGCAGCCATCGCAGAGGAACCACCCACCACCCCAATTGTAAGACCTGCCAGCTCCAATACAGCTGAGGACTCAGACGACACTGGCACCAGCTTTGAGAGAACTGTAGTTGGAGTACAGCGGGAGCTGGCCAAGGAGGTGCGGGTGGGAATTCAAAATATGGCAGCCAGCCTTGAGGGGATGCGTTCGTGCATGATGTCATCTGCAGATCAGGCAGCAGCTATGCAAGCCCTAACATCTATCTTGCAGGAACTGCAGAAAACCCAGAAGGAAATCAGCACAGCTGTAATACAGTTGACCCAACACCTACAACAGCAATCCTGTCAACGCGTGCACGAATGCAACATTGAACCCCTCAGGGCCGATCTGGCTGCCTACCATCGTGATGTGGCTGCTATTCTCAAAAACCAGCAGGCCCTCCTTGCAGCAGTACTGCCCTTAAGACCTTCACAGGGAGCAGCGACCGGGATGTCTGACTCCACGTCTTGTAACACTGAGGAGTGTGTTGCCCCTTCACAACCAACAACAACAAGGACAAAGCAGGCAACACACACATCAGAAGAAGAAGACATGGAACAGATCACATTCACAAGGAAAAGTACCCGGAAGCACTAGTCCCTGCCACATGGCCAACTATTACCAAAGTCCTGCGTTTTGAAACATGACAGTCTTACAACAACTGTACTCAAGCACTGTTCTGCTAACCACTGTATATCTTGTCACCCAGCCCAGTGATTGTCTCTCTCCTACTCATTGGCTAAGTCTGTCCCTCTGCACTGTCTGAAACAGCAACCCCAGCATTTTGGTAAACCCTTGTGTTGGATCACACTGGAAGATATCACTATAATGGACTCACAATCATGGACAATGTACAGATAGCACTACAGCACTTTTCAATAAATAGCACTTACACAACAAATCTGTCTTTGGGTAATGTGACATATCAACTGCGCAGTAGATAATTGAAATGTCCCTACTGTCAAATAACGTAGCTTGTCAATGCAACTGTTCAGATATTATGTAGTTAGAAAAATCTGCACAGTGACCATGATTGCATCATACTCTGCCCATCCTGAGGGAATAATCTGATGAAGTGAGAAACCATACACCACCATGCTGTGTTGGACAGAACAATGCTTCCTCAGGGGATAACTAAGTCATCAAATAGTGCCCGCTAAATGTTGTCAACATGCAAAAATAACACAATAAACATGCCACACTAATCTAAGTAAATACAAAAAAAAAACTGCACAAATGAAGGTGTCTGAGTTAACATACAAATAGGTAATCATGCCGAACTGTGTCACAAATTATGTATGAGGGTCATGAAGACAAGAATACAAGATTCCCAATGAGAACTCATCGTATAAGGGTGTGCATGATCATCACACTGCAGTCAGACCTAAAACTGTTTCCCCAATATCAAGTCTGGAAGCACTGTTAGTGACTTTGAAAACACACTTATCAACAGAAACACATTGGGATCCATATTAACTGTGATTGGTGGTTGCAACAAAGGGTAGACACTTTGCAAGGTAGCTCTGGGTTAGCTGCCAATCGTGCAGCTCAGTTGGGATTTGTTTGTAGCATTGGACACAGATGTTATAGTACAAAAGAGATGTACACGGAATCCAAACCCACGATCAAGTACCATTCAACACATACTATTAAGGGGTAACCAAATATTTATTAAAAGCTAACCATAGATGAGGAAACTGAAGGAAAAATCTTACCTACCCTAATCTACCCTGACTACTCATTTCCCACAACTGTCCCTAACTAACCTAAGCTACACTTACTTATCACATGTAATGAAACGTTCTAAACATCTACCCCCACCCCCCTTATGAGACGGGACACATTGAGGACAACACATACTAACCTAAACACATACTATACTGTCCTAAACAAATGTACATATATATTATTTTTTTTTGTCATTTTTTTTTGTATTTTCTTTTTTTTACACACAAGAACCCCAACATAGCCCCCCACCCACCCACCCACACATGTAATAAGTCAAAAAAGAAACAAGCAGGACCCCCTACCCCCCACCCACTAACACTGACTAAACTAACAGCCTATACTAACCTAACACTAAGCCCCCTAAGCCCACTAACTATAAGAACAAGGAAAGAGGAGGGAGGGGAGGGTATCATGTCCATCTATTCAACTGTCTAGAGGTTGGCCCTCCGGAGGGTCCTCTTTATATCCTTGACCAGCCGTTTAATGTGCCGCACGTCCCGGCTCAGGTGGCTCACCTTGCGCAGCACTTTGTCCATCTTGTATTCAAGTCTATTGAAGGCTGCAGGGTCAACAGCTGGAGCAGTGGCAGTCTGGGTACCGGTGGAGGAGGTCTGTGTGGGCTGTCCTGCACCGGTGGCAATGCTGGGGCTAGGAAGTCCAGCAGATGTAGAATCAACAGAGGCAGCTGTGGGTGGGGCCACCTGGCTCTGATTGGTGGTTGTTTCTGTGGTGGCTGTGGTGGGCACAGTAGGCCCACCCTGTGGGAAGGCTCGCCATGCCCCGGAGGCATGGTCATGGCGATATCGCCGGGCCATCCTCCGGAACCCCGACTCCACCAGCAGGATGTGCTGGTATCACATGGCCCGACGCTGAAATTCACGGACCTGGTCAAGAGTCATGTTAGCTGCTGTGAAGACAAATGCAGATATGCCACATTAGTAACTTCATTGTGTGAAACGACACACCAAGTTAATCAGACATTACATCTACTGTACTTCTAACAGCTCATATCACGATACAGAGCATCGAATGTCCCTGAGGAAGTACATGTCAGGCCAGACAACAAAGGTCCCATCACACAAAGCACATTCATAACCAACAAGATGGGTAACAACTGGCCTTGACTTGCAATCTGAGTTCTGACAGTTAACATCTAAGAATCATGCTGCATATCCTCCACCAAGAGTTGGGCTACAAATGTCAGTGTACGGAAAGCAAAACTAAAGCCACATGGTCTGCAAGTTGTAACTGGACTGTCCAGTATGGTACCAAGTGCCAAACCTGAGTGTGTATACTACTATGCAACCAAACCGTCACTTATTCACAGGTATGTGTAACATACTGATAGCATCAATACTAGGTACCCCATTCACAAACCCATGGCCGTGTTTGAGGGGGGGCGGTGGATACACAACTATAATTTGCCAACAACATGTACACCGAGGAGTGTATAGGCTAATCCACACATGTTTGTCTATACAGACACACCACAGGTAAGGTCTATCTACAATTTGGAGTCAGCAAACCCTAGAGCACTCATAGGGTCAGACATGTCAGGAAAATCAGAACTTAGTACACAACATATACTTCTAGTGAGGCCTGACTTACATCAGACACAGAGTTGCTAGAACAACCATGATCATGAATTGCATGCACACCTAGGCCATTACACTCAGGTTCCACAGACTTGATGCACTACATGTGGAAGTACATGCTGCTAGGAGGTTCTACCTACTGTTTCAAACTTACGTAGGTAAATAGTGAAGCAGATGTCTATTGGGAAGCTATTAGCTCCACCAATCTTAGAGAATGTGGGTCTGACAGGCTTACTAAATAGGGGCTGACTTCCATTGCGACTCTTGGTGATACAAGTGTCAGAGACATGACTATCCCCTGTACTCACAGTGGGGCCTACAGGGATGTCCTACAATCCCTACATGATACCATTGGATACGCATTGGCTAACTAAAAACATGTGAGAACTGCATTCCCACTCATGTAACAAGTGAAAAACTTGCCCAACGCATCACACCTTGCTATGCGTCCAACTCACATGAGTCCATAACCAGCATACAAAACACATAACAGACATATCAACACTTACTGTAGTGGTCGGGGTCCTCAAATGTCGCCACCTCTCCCACAGTGTAGGGCGTCAGTCCACCTGTAAGGTATGGAAGGAAGAAATGTGCTCAAAATCTGTGCACAGTGCAACATTTTCAGTATCATTTACAATGTGTAGGCTGAATAAGGACATGGCAGCCATTCAGACATGATGGTACTGCATCTGATATTTCACGGCCAACTTGTACATAGCATGGGTCTCCTGTGACAGTTACACACATATCTGCACACATAAATTGGCCCTAACTATCATGTGGTTGCAAACTTGCCCCATAATTGGTGAGCACTAAAAAATATGGAGTGTCATCGTCTCATCATGTGCATCTAAGAGAAACATCCAACGCCTGGTTACTTGAGGACTGCATTACCAGTCAAACATGCCTTGTGGCCATGACACATTTAGTGCACATAGGCCCAATGTACAGAGGGAGGGGCAGGGACACCTGTAAGCCATCCTGTTGTTACAGTATAGTCAATTGATGTGGCCCAGCTATGGTGATTTGCACCAACCATGGAGATGTAAAGCCATGTGCATACACTTGGACTGCCATCCATATTTGGATTGTGGCTCAACCGATTCCAACAAACATCTTAAGATGTTAGCTGAGGGCACCTTACACCTTTTCACGATGTTTTCAAATCATTAACTGAAATGTATCCAAAAAGATCAAGAAACACAATAATCCCACACATTCATAGTACTTCTGTGAACGCTTTCCTTCCACACTCACCAGACTAACATGAGACCAATGTTTGAGCCACTTTGCTATTATCAATTGACGTGAAGGCAGCACTCATTTTCAGCATCATGTAGTGATTCTAAAGTCAGTCTAGCAATTGCGTCAACATTGTTGGCCTAAATGTTGGTACATCTGTACTTCTCTGTCAATAATACCCTATATAGACATGATTGGCTCCTATTTTGTTAGCTGTGCTGACAAAAAGGCCGCACCAATTTCCTTCATGGTATAGTTACCTGTAAGTTTGCTGAGCACGTGCTACCTGACAGCTATCAATTGTGCTCTTTGCCATAGTGCATCAATTATCCCCTTATATTTCCCCAAAATTACACACAGTCATCAAGTTAGCTGGCAGACATTGCACTAATCCCCTGATGTCACTACAGAGCATTTATTTGTGCACAATAACAATAGTTGTACTCACCAACAGTGCCACCAATCATGATTCCCAGGTGGTCCAAGAGATCCTGCTCCCTGGTGATGAGGTTAGCCCACCGGTGCTTCATCTGGAGGTCACTCCTCTGGCTGGCATACACACGCTGCAGGTGATGCGGCACCTTTCCCCACCGGATTCTGCGCGCCTCTGTCAGGTACCCCTGTATGACTCTGCCCCCTGTCTGGATCATGAGTGGCAGGAAATGTGTCACCAGCCAGATGAAGCCCCCCAACTCCTCTTCCCCAATCCTGCCAAGACGTAGCCTACCAGACATACTTATAATTGAAGAGAAGGAATAGGGATAAAAGAAATAGAAAGGGGAAATGGGTGAAAGTAGGGGTAAAAAGACAGAAAACAAGTAAACCTAAACACTAAAAGAGCCCAACTATCCCCAAACTAACACTACCCACAACAGACTCCCACAAACAAGAAATACACAAGATAAACGGACAAATGTAGACCAAACAAAGTACTACAGTATACACAAACAATATTTATTTCACAAAAGGACTTTACAGATAGCACACAGGACAAATACAGCACAAATTCTCAGGACAACACTCTCTACACAGCCACACAGTCTAGAAGGATCATAGACTGCAAAGTGAAAGTGAAAGTACACCCACTGTACATGATCTGTATACAGGATATCCTATTACATCACTTCCTGTATGAAAAGTCCCGCCTTATTCGCGTTATGCGTCATTTTTTGTTGCACAAAAGTGTATTTGCGTCATTTTTTTGTTTGACGCACAGACGTGAATATTAACCCGCATCCACATAATGATACATGGACTGTACAAATATCTGGATGCGGGCTAAATTTCACTCCTGTGCGTAAAAAAGATTTAAGCAAATACAGTTTTGGTCAACAAAAAATGACGCACACCGCTAGGGACATCAAAATTACAGTGCATTAACTGGTTTGGGGCATTTTTACTTCTTTTTAGGTTATTTTACATTTGGAACACATCAGAGATTGGCTAATTGAAGACAGTATGGTGTTGATGGTGTATGTTCACATGTGTGACATCATACTGCAGCAGAACATCATCCACTACACCCTTCACAGTATGTTTACAGTTGGCTGACGTCATAGATGGTCATAAGTGTGCCCTACATATATGTGTGGCACAAATTGTGCATGTTTGCTATAAGGAGAGGATAGCAATGTGACGCACATATGTACAATACCTAATTGCCTTTGGCTCAAAGTGTGTGCTTTGACAACTAATTTGTTAGTTGACCAAGTGTGTGTGTACATCACATGAAGCATTATTGTACATTTGGTTGTATGAATGTGACGTCCATGTGTCCAACCCTAAGATACAAGTAAAAATTGGAATGAGCAAGGGCATGTGTTAGTCACACATGTAACAACACCCGCAAAGTATACTTCCAAGTTTTAGGGTCACGTAGACACCACATGTGACATAGCATGCACCAGATGGATGGCAGACGCATGTTCATTTCTAAGGTCCACAATTTCTACATCCTATGTCCTAGAGTATTGCTAACAGCTTCCTAGGCACAAGTTGATGAATCCCACAGTGAGTCATACACATGCATTGAGGAAGTGGATACCATGTTGTTTGCACAGACAGACAAGGGTCAATCTCATATGTATGATGACACCACAGTTGAGGCCATAGAAGTAAGCCCCAACTATCAAGTGGCTGTGTTGGACCAGCATACAAGACAGCACGTGACCACATATTTCCAGTGATCAATTGCACATAGGTGTCTTGTTCATGTGTGTGGTCCAATGATGATCCTGTAGATTGTTTGGGGTGTAATTTGTCACAGTTCGGACCAGGACTCATCATGAGTCAGTGGCAGCTATTCCTGTAACTACTGAGTATCCTTTGTTGATCAATGTGAGTAAAGTAGATGTGGACATGTGAACCAACATGTGGATGGTCCCACCCTGTCACTAAAGACGTGCAATGAGACAGTCAACAGAGCAACCTTGGTGTGCTGAGTGAGATAATGTCTCAAGTGTCATGTTCCGGCAGGTGTCATTACAACATTTGTACACAGGTTGGCCTCTGCACTTCCCACTGCATCTGGGAACATCATAGCCTCTGTGCTGTTTATTCTCGCAGCTATTCACCACACACGCCCCATCACTATGTTGTGCGCACTGTGATGCTGTGTGTGAACTGTCATGGTTCTGAAATTTGTGTATTAGTTATGTACATTATCAGAGGTTGCTGGTTGTGCTGAAAGCCCCATACCCAATCCCTGCCTATGACCCTGGGACACTGTCACACTTTGTCATTCATGCATATATGCAACCCAGACAAGGGATGGGCCATGAATTTTGCATTTCCAAGAGGATTTAACTCAAATGCTACAGTTAAAAGGCAGATGATGCTATACAATGTATTTGTGCATGCATGGAAGAAGCCCATGCCCAATGCCCCCTGATGAATGAGAGGTTTGCTAATGCAAGTGTGGTACATATGTAGACACAGGGATACTTTAGTGTGACGCACAGACAGTTGCCAGTCAGGCTGACAGAATGCAAGATGATTCAGAAGCCAGCTACTGGACAAGTTACATAATCAGTGGTCTGACTGAGACTGTTTGGAGGACAAACTGGACAGTTGACATGTCAATCTGTTTACATCCTGTGTTTTTGAAGGTGACAAATTAACCCAAGGGCTGTGTTACACGGCTTAATTACTATCAATGGTTGACGGTGTATTTGACATAATGGCGACTCCTATGCTATTCCAGGCATCATCAGGGGCACTGCTTTCTGTAATGGGTGGTGTGCATGGAGGTGATCACAGGTGTGGGCTGCATCTGTTTCTCACCAGTCCTTTAGGTGAGACTTGCATTCTAAGGGCCAACAGACATTTTCACAAGGGGAAGCAATCTACATGTGCTAACAGGGCTTTGAAACTAGAAGTCAGTGTATAAATTGACCTGACGTCCATGCAGTCAGATGTTCTATGACAATGGCATACCTTAAGAAAGGGTGTAGCACACTGGTTTGCTAATGTTGGTCTGTGTGTGTAGAGGGGGTATTATCAGGGTACACATCTCAGTATTCCAGGGACCTCTTCCGACAGGTGGGTTGTGACCAGGTGCATGGGTGTGTCAGGAGTTAGGAAATGGGCTGACATGTGCATGGAATGTCATGTGCGCAATGCATGTCATATGTGTGGCACTTGTGCTGTCTATGTTCTGCTTCCATGGAACTCTAGTCACAGATATTCCTTGCAAATATTGGATGCAGTTGGACTAACTGCTGTCAAGGGTCTTGTCAGACATTCCTGTTAGTGATGCCAAAGCACATTGACTGCCTCACGTATGAGGCTTGTTTTCCCCTTATTGAGTGATGGTGTCATAGTTGTGTGCCATATGCTGCGTTGGACCTTGCTTTCAACATGTATGTGTGAAATAGTTGTGGTCCTCTGCTATTGGCCTTCAAAGGAGATATGTACATGATATATGTCATTAAGAGTGTGTGTGTATGTGACCATTGTATGTTAGGCATCACATAAGCTCTGGGATGTTCCGTGTCCTACTCAGTATCTCAGCAATGCTCCATGAGGCAACACTCTTATTCTGATAAGTAGAGATGAAGGTGTGTAAAAAGGAATAGCCAGACCATGATATGGTGATTATAATAGGTGTTTATTTAAATTAGTTAACTAAAGTGGTGAAGGTGAACATATTCAGAAGAAACTATTTACAATCTGTTGCCGCCTGCGTATACCAGCAGGTGTGTTCTGTAGTTCCCCCACCTGTTGCAGGCCAGCATCCTCCTCTTCCTCCTCTTCAGGCATGTGTGGCTCTGAGAAGATTCCGTTCTGGATAGCACAAAAAACTAACCAGCCGGAAGCAGTGTTTCTCCATTTGGCACGAGTTATAGTTACTTAAGGTAATATAATTGGTGAATTTCTATGATTTTGTACGTTTAAAATGTGGGCCTAACTATAACATCCCTGTAACCTTTGGTTTTTAAGTTAATTTCAATGTGTTTTAACATTATTTTTCCTAACTATAATGCCACTGTACCTTTTTTTCATTGAATATATATATATATCAGTTGAAAAGTGCAAATATAGACTTCTTCAGATTTCTGAAAATACTAATAAGTGTTTTAATTAGTTAAAAGCAACATTCAGGTTAAATACCATTCCAAAGTTCATGAATACATCTGGCAGAAAGCTGCCCCTATCAATGATGCTTAAAATAATGGACCAGAGAGGGCAAACCTTAAAATGCTAATTACTCTCTAACTATCAATAACTCTCATATTTAGATCTATGGGGGTCATTACAACCCTGGCGGTTGGGGATAAAGAGGCTGGCGGTAAATACCGCCAAATCATGACCATGGCGGAAACAGCTCAGACAGACAGCCACTTTAACACACCGACTGCCAGGGTGGAATTAACAGGCACCGTGGCGGTAACCGCCTACACCCAGGCAGAAGACAATGTACCGCCCACTGTATTAAGACAGTCCAATACGCCACTTTTTCCTGGGCGGTCCCAACAACATCAAAAGCCTTGCGGAAACAGAGCACAGAAGTGAAAAGGACTCACCTGTGGAGACTCAGGGAAGAACCACGCCGCCATGGAGCCAGAGCTGCATGTCTTCCCCATGCTCTTCTACGTGCTGCTCCACTACGAACACTAATGACAGCGAAGACGATCACGATGAGTACAGCTGCCTAGCACACAGTGGAGGCTGGGAGGGAAAACAGAGTGACACACACACACAACACCCCCACCCCCAACACCATACACACAAGCAGATGCAGTAACATAACATATTTACCCTGAGCCCCTCAGGAATAATGCAAGGACAACTACAATAGATTAAAAAGAGTGTAATAAGATAAAATAGTAGCAATACGTGCACCCAAATAAAAAAGTATATACATCTTTACAAATGTAGGGACACTGCCCAATGCTCAATGTTCATGGGCCACAGGGCAACATTACAAAGCCCAAGGCCCCAACTTTACTACTGCAACAACCCAGGGGCATCAGGTCATAAATAGGCAGGTACCTCAGACAGCTGCCCACTGGTGCTGCTGCTGCTGGTGGTGGTGGGGGGAAGCTCCAGCCCATCCCCTGCAGCCTTAGGTGGCTGCCCACTGGTGTTGCTGCTGCTGGTGGTGGTGCTGGTGGCGGTGCTGCTGTCAGAGTTGGTGGGGGTGGTGGGCGGAGGCTTCAGCCCATATGACATTGGCGGTAAATCCCACTTACCACCATGCTGACTGCCGCCAACATACCGCCACCACGGCAGATATCCGCTAACCATATTATGACACACACACACCAATCCGTCACTATTCAGCCACACACACAAATCCACTAGCCCAAAGGTCAGTGATAAACTGGTGGTATCAAAACCCACACTGTTACGCCAACAGAACTACGCCCACAACATTATGACCCATGAATCACCACGGCAGACATTCAATGGCGGTAAATCATTGACAGTACATACCGCCATGCTCAAAATACACACACTCAAACAAAACAACACCACATTGGACAATTCAAACGACACACACCTGACACCCATACACACACCACACCCACACCACTATAAAATACACACCCACATTACCCACAACCCTTTATGAATACCAATAATTGCCAGAAGAGAGAGACAGCAAGAGCACTCACACAACCAGAGCCACATACCACCATCACCTATACACCACCCACGCACCTTACATCACACACCCCAACAAATCACCCTACACATCCTCACCCAAACCACTCACACTACACTCATGGCACCACAACGACACCCCAGATTCTTTGAGGAGGAGCTGAGGGTCATGGTGAAGGAAATCATGAGGGTAGAGCCACAGCTATTTGGATCACAGGAGCAGCAGATATCCATTACTAGGAAGATGGAGCTATGGCTGTGTAACAGGGTCGCAACATCTTCATCTCCGGGGTACCTTGGAGGGGGCCAGCAATGGGAGCACCAATTCAGATATCTGATTGGCAACATGCCAAAAGGAAACTGGAACTCACAGGGCGGCGCACGCAGAAAAGATTCCGACAGAGACAGGCAACGTAAAGAGAGAGGACAAGAGACAGTGCGGAGCACCTTTCAAGGAGCTGGAATCACCAGCGCAGAGGAGCGACGAAGAGAGGGAGCCAGGGTCTGCGTGTCCGGACGCAGAGGAGAGCGAGGACCCAGCACCTTTGATCAGAACCGCTGGAAATCCCAGCCATGTCCCTGGAGGGAAGTGGCTACTTCAGGTACTTGCGCGTATCCCCAGCACGCAGGGATATTGGTGGACGTGGGGAGGTTGGAGGAGGGACGAAGGGCATTCGAGGGCAAGAAAGAGTCAGGCACTCGAGAGTACTGCAGAGTGTGGTGCACTGATCCCTGCACATCTGCACGGGTGCTTCCCTTCCTTGCTCACACCCCTGTAAATTCCTGGTATAAACAAACAAATCCACTTACCTTGTTTCCCCGATTCTCTTTCTTCCCCACCGGACGCTGCAACAACGCAAACTAAAAAACCTGAAGACAACTTGCCTGGAAGGAAAAGAAGACGCAGTAAGCAAGCAAGATGAATTAAGAAACATTGAGAACAATAACAAAAGGAAAACAGTAAAGGATATGAACTAAGAGAGAGACTGCGACTAAAGAAGAGAACAATAAACAAGACATATGATTGAACAAGAAGTACAGAGAAAAACCCAGAGAGAAAGAAAAGGAACAAAGCAATAGAAAAGACTAAAGATACCAAGGAAAAGAAAGAAAACATGGTTTGTTTTCCCACTTGAAAAACCAAAGAAGGAATAATAAAGAAATCTGAGAGATTGTGCAGCGCATAACAATTCTTGGCGGTCATTACAACATTGGCGGTAAAATCCGCTTACCGCCGTGCAGAAGACCGCCAACACACCGCCACGGCAGCAGAATCCCGCCACAGCTATTATGACCCACAACTAGGAATCCTCCAAAAATCAGACACCCACACAAGTCAACCACACCACAGGTCAGTGATAAACTGGCAAAAACAAAACCTCCACCGTCACGCCAACAGAAATACGCCCACACTGTCACGACACACGAATCCACGCAGCGGTCTTTCAAACGCGGTATTCCATTGGCGGTACACACCGCTGCGCTTAAAATACATACACACATACAAAACACAGCCACATTGGACAATTCAAAATACACACACCTGATACACATACACACACCACTCCCACACACCCAATACTACATAAAACACACACCCACATCACCCACAAACCCTTACGACCAAAAATCACAAACGGAGGCCAGAGAGAGACACCACCATCAACAATACAAGCATCCACATGCACACAACACCATCACCCACAGAACTTCCAAGCACCGCACACTACACACCACTACGTATCAGCACACTTATCACCTCACACACCACCCCACACATCACATACACCACCCCATGGCACGGCAAAGACACCCCAGGTTCTTGGAGGAGGAGCTCAGGGTCATTGTGGAGGAAATCGTCCGGGTAGAGCCACAGCTATTCGGATCACAGGTGCAGCACACCTCCATTGCAAGGAAGATGGAGCTATGGCGAAGAATAGTGGACAGGGTCAACACAGTGGGACAGCACCCAAGAAATCGGGAGGACATCAGGAAGAGGTGGAATGACCTACGGGGGAAGGTGCGTTCTGTGGTCTCAAGACACCACCTGGCGGTTCAGCGGACTGGTGGCGGACCCCAACCTCCTCCCCCACAACTAACAACATGGGAGGAGCAGGTCTTGGCGATTCTGCATCCTGAGGGCCTTGCAGGAGTAGGTGGAGGAATGGACTCTGGTAAGTCAAATCTTCACTATTACATCCCCCACCCTACCTGCATGCAAGCACATACACCCACCCTCACCCCATCACTCCAACTCCTCACAAATGTCCCAACATCACAAACCACACATCCTAACACCAAGCCCTGCATGCAACAACAAAGCATGGACACTCATCACCAAAGCATGCCCACTGCACATACCCATACATCCCCCTAAACCATCATCACACAAGGTCCCCCACAGGAATGCAAGCACTGGGGTACACGGTCACCCACCCATTGCACACCATGACACACACAGATGTAATAACCATCCTTTTATACCCCTGCAGGACCCCTACCCAACGTCACCAGACAGGAGGGTCCACACATGTCCACACCACCAACAGAAGAGGCCCACAGTGATGACAGAACCTCTGTCCAACTGGATCTAGATGACCAGCCCGGCCCATCGGGGACCTCTGGACAGTCGGTTCCCCTGACACAGTCACGGGTGACTACAGAGCTTCCCCCCTCTGGAAACACCAGCACAGCACCCACCCAGCGGGCCCATACCTCCGTCCCCAGGACATGTCAATCAGCTGTGTGTCCACCACTACAGGGAACCCAGGCTAACCCACCACCCCAACAACAACAGGGACCTGGGGGCAGTGGTAGTGGGCACACGGTCCAGGGGACGGAGGCGCAGGAACACAGGGGAACTGGGAGGGCTGCGGTGCAACAGGGGGAGGACAGGCCAAGAGATCCCACTCTCCACGAGGCCCTCTCCTCCATCATGGCAGCCTACCACCACTCCCAGGAGATGATGGCAACGGTGCTGGCCAAGTTTCAGGAGACCCAGCGCCTGCAGGAGGAACAGTATATGGGCTTCAGGGAGGAACTCAGAACCATCAACTCCACCCTCGGTACCATCGTAGGGGTGCTGAAGGAACTCATGACCACCAGGAGGGACACTGTGGCACTACAAGGGGCCCCTGACACTAGCCTGGACGATGAACTGCCCACCACCTGCACCAGCGCTAGTGGACAGGACGCCCTGCCACAGGACCACCACACCAGCACCCCACCCCCTGCAGAGGGAGAACCACCTTGCAAACGGTCCCTGAGATCCAGGAACAAGACAGAGTACGATGCCAAGACCCCCGTCAAGAAATTAGACCACCCTGATTGTCATCCTACTGTCCCACTTTGTCACCCTGTCCATCCTTAAACTGCCCCAGCTCCACTTCCTATGCCATATGGGCAATGCACCTGTGAGACTAATATACTGGACTCTGCCATGGACATTCTTCCACCATCACCCCTCACCATTTTACTACCCACTTAAATAAACACCCTTAAAGCACAAAACAATCTGGAGTCTGTCTGTGATTTCAGAATACTGTATGAGCAATAAGTGTGTCAAAAAGCTTTTTCATTGGTAATGTCAACATACCTATGTCACACAGCTCTAGTCCATGAGGAATCAAAGCAGATGTCACACAGTGGGACCCACATCTGTGAAATCGTAAGGGAAAGTGACAACTCAGTGACCATACACTGGGTGAAAACGACAGACTGTAGAGAGGCAGTAGTGTTTAAGTACATGTAGTAGGCAGGTCTGTACTCTTACCTGTGTGTCACTGGAAATATTGCTGGATCACTGAGTCCCTGTTGTTCATGTCTTCTTCCTCTGCTTCCTCGTCTTCACTCTCCACAGACTCCACAGCTGCAACAACACCGCCATCTGGACCATCCTCCTGCAGAAAAGGCACCTGTCATCGCAAAGCCAAGTTGTGAAGCATACAGCAGGCCACGATGATCTGGCACACCTTCTTTGGTGAGTAGAATAGGGATCCATCTGTAATATGGAGGCACCTGAACGTGGCCTTCAGGAGGCCGAAGGTCAGCTCGATCAACCTCCTAGTTCGCCCATGGTCCTCATTGTAGCGTTCCTCTGCCCTTGTCCTGGGATTCCTCACTGGGGTCAGTAGCCATGACAGGTTGGGGAAACCAGAGTCACCTGCAAATCGCAAGGGACAACTGTTAGACACACACTAACCTGGAGGGATATCCCCAGACCCACACAGCCATTCCCACTGACTAGCTTCCAGGTGCTCACCTAATAGCCACACACGGTGCCTCTGGAGTTGACCCATCACATAAGGGATGCTGCTATTCCGCAGGATGTAGGCGTCATGCACTGAGCCACGGAACATGGCATTCACATGGGAGATGTACTGGTCTGCCAAACATACCATCTGTACATTCATCGAATGATAACTCTTCTGGTTTCTGTACACCTGTTCACTCCTGTGGGGGGGAAACAAAGCCACATGTGTCCCATCAATGGCACCTATGATGTTGGGGATATGTCCCAGGGCATAGAAATCACCTTTCACTGTAGGCAAATCCTCCACCTGAGGGAAAACGATGTAGCTCCAAGTGTGTTTCAGCAGAGCAGACAACACTCTGGACAACACGTTGGAAAACAGGCTGGGACATCCCTGATGCTATGGCCACTGTTGTTTGAAATGACCCACTTGCAAGGAAATGGAGTACTGACAGCACCTGCACTTGAGGGGGATTCCTGTGGGATGGGGGATAGCTGACATCAGGTCTGGCTCCAACTGGGTAAACAGTTCCTGGATTGTGGCATGGTTAAGCCTGTATGTGATAATCTTTCCTCCATTGTCGACAGGTCCACCAATGGTCAGTACACCGGAGGATGCCGCCATCTCCTCACATGTCCCAGCGGACGGTGCCTATGAAGGCACCGGAGATGCCTATGTGGAGAAGTGTGGCTCAATGGTTAGAACGGCAGACCCTGATGCAGAAATCTGGCCCGGGACCAGGGTTCAATTCCTGCCTCGGCGGGTCTTGGGCTCAATTTCCTCGGACCTGATAATTCTTGCATCGGTGCCTAATCTAATTCATGGGTCCCACTCTGTAACTCTGGGCAATAGCTTGCTTAATCTCCACAACGGCCCCAACAGCGCTGGGATGCCTGGCTTCACCTTGGAGGTTGCCCAGGAGTGGGCACCTCACAGGGAAAAGCCAGGAGTGGTTCCACAGCGGTATGCGTACAGCGCCTTAAGACCCTAACGGGTGAGTAGTGCGCTATACAAGTACAAAGTTTTTACAACAGCAAGCACAGAGTCAAACAACTCAGAGGTACGTACCCACAGCTTACACAGAAAACCATTCATAATCTAAAAAGTGGCCTGTATGTGTGTTGAGTCTAGGCCTAGGTATGTGTGACACAGTTGAAAATGAAGCCATGTGGGCCCTTGTAATGGCGGCTGCATGACTTGTAAAGTGGGACAAAGGGATGTGAGGTAACTGCGCTGGCGTTGTACACCGTCACGGTAGGCGGTCAAAGACCGCGGCGCAATGCTGCATTGGTTAACATTGGACCCTATGGGTCCACGGAGCAAATGACGATGTACGCCGGCGGTGACGGTACGCACCGCCGCCGATGTGACCGCCATTTTCTATCTGTTCAATTACTCGATACCTGATCTTCGACAGGAGAGGACCTACACTGCAAGTGCTGCTGTGACCTCGGTCTGGAAGAGACAATGGCTCGAGTGTCTGGGGAAAGGGCCCCTGCCTTCACATCGGAGGAGTTGGAGAAACTCGTGGACGGGGTCCTCCCCCAGTACACTCTACTCTACGGTCCTCCAGACAAACAGGTACGTGCACTGGGAGCATGCTGTATGGGCTATGGCTGTGTGGAGAGGGGTGGATGTAAGAAGGAAGGGGGGAGAGTGCGGCGTGCATGAAACGACGGGGAGTGCATGTGCCACATGGCAAGGGTAGGGATGGGGGCCAATCACTTTCACGGTGCAGTTGGTAATAACGTTCTCTTCCCCCTGTACAAATCATGTAGGTCAGCGCCCACGAAAAAACATATTTGGAGTACCATCGCCAAGGACGTCCGGACCCTGGGGGTCTACCACAGACGGAGCACCCACTGCCGGAAAAGATGGAAGGACATTCGCTGCTGGAGCAAGAAGACGGTGGAGGCTCAGCTGGGGATGGCCTCCCAACGTGGGAGGGGTGCCTGTCGCACCATGACCCCCTGATGTTCAGGATCCTGGCGGTGGCGTACCCGGAGTTGGATGGGCGCTTGAGGGCATCACAGCAGACACAAGGGGGTGAGTACACTCTCATTCTGCTGATTTTGCGCGCAGTGGAGGGGTCTGGGTGGGGGAGGTGGGCTGTGGGTTTCCCTAGGCCAGGGCGAGTTCCGTAGGCAAGGTCCCTCCGTAAAGCAGGCCATGTGGCACCCCACCCCATCTCTGTAGAATGGCAAGTACACCTAGTCATGCCCCTGTGTCATCCATGTGTGCAGATGTCATCCATAGCCTAGTAGGCCATTTCCCAGGAATTGAACAGTGGAGCCCAAGAGCGCGGCGTAGTGCAGGGGGCTTCTGTGTCTGTCATGTCCGCCAACGGTAGCGGTAATGCATGCACTCAACATTTCTTTCTTCTGTCGCCCCCCCTTTTTGTGGTCTTCCTATTCTTGTGTGCATTAGCATCATCAGGTGGAGGAGCAGTGGCAGCGGAGCATGAGGGGCTGCATCCTACATGGCCATGGAGGGCCACACTACGGAATCGGACTTCACCAGTGGGACAGAGGGTGAGGGGAGCTCCACGGCGGGGACAGGAGCTTAGACCAGTGACACAGACTCGTCCTCTGATGGGAGATCCCTTGTGGTGGCGGCAACATCAGTGCCCCCCCATCTACAGGTACAGCCGCCACCCCCACTTCCAGCACCGCCCTCCCAGCTGCCCCTCAGCCTTCGCCCCGTGCCCGCTCACCTGGGAGGGTTGGCATCACCTTCACCCCAGGCACCTCAGGCCCTGCCCCAGTCACCCCTGCTGCCCTCAGTGAGGAGGCCATTGACCTCCTCAGGTCCCTCACTGTTGGGCAGTCTACCATTTTGAATGCCACCCAGGGTGTAGAAAGGCAGTTGCAACAAACCAATGCATTCCTGGAGGGCATTCATTCTGGTCAGGCGGCCCTTCAGCGAGCATTTCAGACTCTGGCCTCAGCACTGATGGCAGCCATTGTCCCTGTGTCTAGCCTCCCCCCTCCAACTTCCTCCACCCAGACCCAATCCCCTGTACCACAGCCTATCCCAAGCACACCTACAGACCAGCATGCACACACGTCAACACACAAGGGTAGCTCTGGCAAACATAAGCAGCACACATCCCACAGGCACTCACGCAAGCATCACACACATGCAGGCACACCAACATCCACTGGCTCCACTGTGTCCCCCTCCTCTTTGTCTCCCTCCTCCCTCCCTGTCTCGTCTACAATCACACCTGCATGCATTACCTCTACTGCCACTACTACCATCACCAGCACACCCACCATCACACCCCGCTCACGTGCAGTCACCACCCCACTACCATTCACACGTCCCCTGTGTCCTCTCCCAGTGTGTCTGTGACGCCCCCTCCCAAGATACACAAACGCAGGCACACACCCACCCAACAGCCATCCACCTCACAACAGCCTCCAGTGCATGCACCTTCACCCAAAGTCAGCAAACGGACACCTCCTACAACCACAACCTCTTCCTCCACTCCCAAACCCCCTCCAGCTACCCATCCCAGTGTGTCCAAAAAACTCTTCCTGTCCAACCTTGACCTACTTCCCACACCTCTCCCACCCCATCCGTCTCCTAGGGCCCGAACTAGCACCTCAGCCACAACATCTCTGGGACCAGTGGTGCCTGTAGCCACCAGGGCAGCCAGTGTGGCACGGAGCCACAGCACACACAGTCCCCCACCTGTGAAGCATCAGAAGTTGGCCAGTGTCTGTCGGGAGAGGGGGAAGACTCCAGCCACCAAAGTGGATCCCAGGGGTACAGGTGGGAGTGTGGAGTCAGCTGCGACACCTTCCAAGGTGGGGAAGGGGCACAGGAAAGTCAGCAAGTCTGGGAGGAGCAGCACGGCGGAGAAGACCGCCATCATCCTAGCTGCCCAGGAGGCCACCGCCAGCACAAGCCCAGCTGCCCAGGAGGCCACCACCAGCACAAGCCCAGCTGCCCAGGAGGCCACCGCCAGCACAAGCCCAGCTGCCCACGAGACCACCGCCAGCACAAGCCCAGCTGCCCAGGAGGCCATCGCCAGCACAAGCCCAGCTACCCAGGAGGCCACCGCCAGCACCAGCCCCGCTGGGCCATTAAGGACCGCCAGCAAAAGCCCCACTGGGACAGAGAGGACCGCCAGCTCCAGCCCCCCTGGTCCATAAAGGACCACCAGCAAAAGCCCCGCTGGGACAGAGAGGACCACCAGCACAAGCCCCGCTGGTCCATGAAGGACCGCCAGCAGCTGAGTCACTGCAAAGGAGGCTGCCGCTCCAAACACCGCTGAATAGGGCACCGCCGCTCCAAGCACCGCTGAACAGGGCACCGCCGTCTCAAGCACCGCTGAACAGGGCACCGCCGCTCCAAGCACCGCTGAACAGGGCACCGCTGTCTCAAGCACTGCTGAACAGGGCACCGCCACTCCAAGCACCGCTGAACAGGGCACTGCCACTCCAAGCACCACTGAACAGGGCACTGCCGCTCTAAGCACCACTTAATAGGGCACCGCCGTCTCAAGCACCGCTGAACAGGGCACCGCCGTTTCAAGCACCGCTGGCCCATGAGCGCCAAGGGCACTGACGCTACTGACTCCGTCACCGGCAGGATGAAGCACTCTGGGCACCATGCCCCCTCCAGATCCAATGGAGACTGTCATCCACTACCTCTGTCCTTAGAAGGATGAAGCACTCTGGGCACCATGCCCCCTCCAGAACCAGTGGAGACTGTCATCCACTACCTCTGTCCTTAGCAGGATGAAGCACTCTGGGCACCATGCCCCCTCCAGAACCAGTGGAGACTGTTATCCACTTGAGAGACTGTGGCTTTGCACTCCCCAGGATGGAACAGTGGGCAACTTACCCACTGTAGAGACTTGAGAGACTGTGGCTTTGCACTCCCAGGATTGAACAGTGGGCAACCCACCCACTGTAGAGACTTGAGAGACTGTGGCTTTGCACTCCCCAGGATTGAACAGTGGGCATGTGGCCCACCCACTGTAGAGACTTGAGAGACTGTGGCTTTGCACTCCCCAGGATTGACCAGTGGGCATGTGGCTCTCTCGTGGATTTGGCGTCGTGCACTCAAGCGGCTGAGGTGCCCCCCTTTCCCTCCCCCTGAGGTTCCTGTTTTCTTGCTCTCTGATTCCCCTGCAGTGTTCTCTCCATCATGGTCGGGGATCTTGTGTGGGCCTCACCCATACTGTGTGGGCCCAGTGTTCCACGGACTTAATTGGAGCACTCCCTGGACTACTATGCTTGGTATATATTTTGTATATGGTGTATATATATATTTTTGCCTACTTGCTTTTAATATATTACAATGGTTACACTTATGTTCTATTGTCTTTGCATTCTTCCGGGGCGTTGGGGGGTGTAACTGTGATGTATCATGCTGTATTAGTGTGTGTGTTATAGTGGGTGGGGGTGTTGCGTGTTGTATGTGTGTGTCCCTGTTTTTTCCCTCACCCCTTCCCTGTGTCGTAGGTGCAGTACTCACCGTGGTCTTTGCCGCCGGCGTTCGTGCTCCTGGTAGAGGAGCAGGAAGACAATTGCAGGGAGTATGTAGAGTTCCGGGTCCATGGCGTCCTCGTTCCTCGTGGGGTGTGTAGAGGTGAGCGTTTTCCCTATGAAGTCCTGTTTCCGCCGTGTTTTTATCCGCGGTGAATCCGCCCCAGAAAAGGTGGCAGATGGGCCTGTTGTTATACTGTGGGCGGAACATTGTCCTCCGCCTGACTGTTGGCGGTGACCGCCATGCTGTTTGTCTGTACCGCCGAGTGTTAAAGTGGCTGTCTTTGTTGGTGGTTTCCGCCATGGTCGTAATTGCAAAATTTTTACCGCCGGCCTTTTGGCGGTCTTATCGCCGCTTTAACACCGACCGCCAGGGTTGTAATGACCACCCTTGTCTCTTCATTTTCAAGAGATAACCCCTTTCTTTCCCAGGGAACCCATTACAGGCTGAGAATCATGGACAGGGTTAGTGCCGTGGGACAGCACTCAAGGACAAGGGATGACATCAGGAAGAGGTGGAACGACCTGCGGGGGAAGGTACGTTCCTTTGCAGCAAAACACCAGCTTGCTTTACAGAGGACTGGCGGTTGACCCCCACCTCCTCTCCCACAACTAACAACATGGGAGGAACAAGTCTTGGCAATCATGCATCCTGAGGGCCTGGCAGGAGTAGCAACAATACTGGACTCTGGTAAGTCAACTTTCTATTACTATCACCCCCCACCTGCATGCCATCACATACCCCCACCCTTACTCTCACTCCCATCAATCCACCACCTTCCACACACCCCACCATCACAACCCACTCATCCCAATGCCAAGACCTGAATGCCATACCAATGCATGGACACCACTCACAGCCCTGCATGGACACTCATCATTACAGCATGCACACTAGAGACAATCAGCTAGCCCACCAAATAACAACTCACACAAGGCAAAGCTGCCAGGGCAATAACAATCATAGAGGGCAACCCACCCGTGCACAATATGTCACACACAGAAACAATAATACTGAATTTACATCCCCACAGGTACCTCAGCCAATGTCACTGGAGAAGAGGTGCCAGCAACATCCAGTTCCCACACAGAAGAGGCCCACAGTGATGACAGCAGCTCTGGTCGCCTGGATCTGGATGACCAACCTGGCCCATCAGGGACCTCCAGACAGTCGGTTACCCAGGCACAGTCTCACACCACCACAGAGCCTCCTCCCTCAGGAAACACCACCACAGCACCCACCCAGCGGGCCCATACCTCTGTCCCCAGGACACATCAAACAGCAGTGTGTCCACCACTAGAGGGACCCCAGGGCACGCCACAAATCCAGGAAAATCAGGGACCTGGGGTCAGTGGCAGTGGGCACATGATTCAGGGGACAGAGCACAGGACAACAGGGAAGCTGGTAGGACTGCTGTGTGCAGGAGACACTCACCACGATCCTGGGAGCATACCAACATTCCCAGGATACGCTGGGCCAGATCCTGGACAAGATGCAAGAGAACAGGCAGCTGCAGGAGGGACAGTACCGGGGGATCAGGGAGGATTTGAAGCCCGTTAACACCACCCTGGTCTCTATTGCAGGGGTACTGGCTGACATGGCCAACAATATGAGGGAGGCACTGGCACACCAGCGGGCCCCTGACATTAGCCAGACTACTGAACAGCCCTCCACCTCTGCTGCTACTAGTGGACAGGAGGCCCCGCACAGGACCAACAGCCCACAAGCACACCTACACTGCAGAAGGAGAACCACCCCGTAAATGTTCCCTGCAATCCAGGCAGAAGCCAGAGACTATTGCCAAGACCCCTGCCAGGAAATAAAACTCTCCTGATTGTCACCCTTGTGTTCCACCCCGTCACCCTTTCCATCTTCAACTGCCACCCCCTACCTCTGCCCCCTTGGACAATGCACCTCTGCTACAATTAAACTGGACTCTAACCTGGACTTTCCTCCATCATCACCCCAGCCCATTGCACTTCCCCCTTTTCGTCAGAACACTGCAATAAACACACATAGAAAAAATACATGTATGGAGTATGTCAAATGATTTAAAAATGTATTTGTTTAACAAAATTCATAAATTGCAATTCAACTGTACAGTAATGTTTACATAGGAAAGACCTGTAGTTGGCTGCAGTAAACGCACCAGGAGCAATAGTGGGGCACTAACACCTGCAAAAATAGATGCCAATGGGTACAGTGAGTGGCCATAGAAGTAGGAATTCACAGCCTGCCAGTGACAATGTCACACATCAAGCTGTCACTGAAATGTGAAATAACACTGTCTTACCTGTGTGTCATTGGAAGTATTGTCTGTTGTCCTCATCCTCATCCTCTGCTTCCTCATCTTCACTGTCCACAGGGTCCACTGCTGCCACATGGCCATCTCCAGCCTCCCCCTCCTGCAGAAAAGGCACATGGCGTCTCATTGCAAGGTCATGCAACATACAGCATGCCACGATGATCTGGCAGACATTCTTGGGTGAGTAGCACAGGGATCCACCTTGTAGATGGAGCCACTGACACCTGGCCTTGTTCGCCCATGTGCCTCATTGTAATGTTCCTCCGCCCTTGTCCTGGGATTCCTCACAGGGGTCAGTAGCGATGATAGGTTGGGGTAACCAGAGTCACCTGCAAATATTGAGGGACAACTGTTAGCCACACACTATGCCATATGGCCCACATCATACACATAGACCAACATCCACTGGATGGGAACCAGAGCTCATTTATTAGCCACACTCTGTGCCTCTGGAGTTGGGCTATCACATTTGGGATGCTGCTATTCCTCAGGATAAAAGCATCATGCACCGACCGTGGATACTTAGCATTGACATGGGAGATGTAGTGGTCCACCAAACACCCCATCTGCACATTCATTGAGTGATAACCTTTACGATTTCTGAAGACCTGTTCATTTTGCCGGGTGGGGGACAAATGCAATATGTGTCCCATCAATCACGCCAATGATGTTGGGGATATGTCCCATTGCATAGAAGTGAGCCTTCACTGTGGCCAAATCCTCCACTTGGGGGAAAACAATGTAGCTGCACATGTGTTTAATCAGGACAGCCAACACTCTGGTCAGCACTATTGAGAACATTGGCTGTGACATTCCTGCTGCCAAGCCCACTGCCACTTGGAAAGAACCTGTTGCCCAAAAATTGAGCACTGATAGCACTTGCACAAGAGGGGGAATCCCAGAGGGGCGACGGATAGCAGATATCAGGTCAGGCTCCAATTGGGCACACAGCTCTGTGATTGTGGCCCTGTCAATTCTATAGGTGAGGATAACGTGCCTGTCCTCCATTGTTGCCAAGTTCATCAGGGGTCTGCATATGGGAGGATGTCTCCATCTCCTATTCATCCGCAGCGGTTGCAATCTATGGGGTACAATTGTGAGCAGCTGGTCATTATCTGTACATTGCAACCACTACAGTTCCATGCATTTTATGATTGTTACAATATTTTGGTGACATATGTCCAGAATGTGAAATTGTGAACTGTGACGCAGTTAGAATCCATGGCCTCCCCTGCCCCTGTAATGGCGTCAGCCTGTCCAGTATAGAGGGACAGGTGGGAATGAGGTAATTCCGCTGACATTGTGCACCGTTGCGGGAGGTGGTCAGGAACCGCCGTGCAAATTCTCATTGGTTATCTTTGGGCCCTATGGGGCACAGTGGCCAATGGTGATCTACGTCGGCCATGACGGTACGGACCACCGCGAACGTGACCGCCATTTTCTAACTCACTTGCTACCTGACCTTCAACAGGAGAGGACCTACACTGCATGTGCTGCTGTGACCTGTGTCTGGAACCTACCATGGTGCGTGTGACTGGGGAAAGGGCCCCTGCCTTCACCTCTGCGGAGTTGGAGCGATTAGTGGATGGGGTCCTACCCCAGTACCGACTGCTGTATGGGCCTCCAGACCAACAGGTGAGTACACTGTGAGTACGATGCATGTGGCATGAATGCATGGAGTGGTGTGTGAAGGACTCATGTGGGGGGGTTGGTGGATGGGCCCTGGGCAGCATGCAGCATGTATGCTGGGCCATGTCTGTGCTAATAGGGATGGGAAGAAGCATGGTGGGCCATGAGTGTAAGAGGAAGGACGGTCTGACTAATACCTTTCCCTGTGTGTATTTTCTCTGCAGGTCAGCACACATCAAAAGAAGGGTATGTGGTGTGATATCGCCAAGGACATGCGGACCCTGGGGGTATATGGCAGGCAGAGCACCCACTGTCAGAAATGGTAGGAGGACGTGAGACGCTGGGCACGGAAGACGGCGGAGGCCCAGGTGGGGATGGCCTCCCAACGACGAAGGGGTGCCCGTCGAACCCTGACCCTTCTGATGGCCCGCATACTGGCAGAGGCCTATCCGGAGCTGGATGGGCGCTTGGGATCATCACAGCAGCAACAACGGGGTGAGTGCAGTGCCGTTCATTTCTACTTATGCCTTGTGGGGTGGTATCCGGGTGGGGGATGTGGGCCTGTGGGTGCCCATAGGCCAGGCCTGACATTGCCGAGTAGTTCCCATATTCGGCAGTTTTCTTATGTGAAATTCCTCCAACCTAGCTAGTAGGCATCCACTACTGGACAGGAGTGTGTGGGTCTCAGGTATGCTGCAGTTGGCGGTATGTGTCTCTACCCATGGCCTGGTGACTAGCATTTTAACTGTTAGTGCATTGCCTAGTGCGTAGGGCTGTTCCCTGTGTTTGAGTGTGTTGTGTACGCCAACAGTGATGTTGGTGCCGCCATTGACCAAGTGTATCCTTTGTCTCCCCCCCTTTTTGTTTTGTCCTTATGTGCATTAGCATCATCTGGCAGAGGAGCAGAGGCACCGGCGACAGAGGGAGCTGCATGCCACAGGACCCAGGAGACAAAGTCCACCGACGCTGAGGGCACCAGTGAGACGGAGGGCAAGGGGTGCACCACAGTGGAGACTGGAGGGGACAGTTCTGACACAGATCCCTCCTTTGTTGGAAGCTCCCTGGTGGTGGCAGACACCTCTGTGCCCACCCCAGCTATGGGTACAGCCGCCACCCCCGTACCAGCACCACCCTCCCAGTAGCCCCTCAGCAAGATTCTCGTGCCCGCTCACCCATGAGGGTGGGCATCTCCTTCGCCCAAGGCATCTCAAGCCCTGCCCCAGTTAGCCCTGCTGACCTGAGTGAGGAGGGTATTGACCTCCTGCGATCCATCTCTGTTGGGCAGTCAACCATTTTCAATGGCATCCAGGGGCTGACAGCCCAAATGCAACAGTCAAATGCATTTCTGGAGGGCATTCACACTGGCTTGGTGGCCCAACAGAGATCAATCCAGGCTCTGGACTCCTTTCTGATGGCAGCCATTGTCCTTTTTTCCACCCTCCAACTTCCTCTACCCAATCCCATTCCCCTCAATCCCAACCTATCCCAAGCAAACAGGCAGATGAGCATGCACACAGGCCAAATACAAGAGTGGACATGGCAAACACAAGCACCACACCTCATCCCACAGGCACTCACAAAAACACCATCCAGATGCAGACATACCAATTTCCACTGCCTCCATTGTGGCCCCCCTCACCTCGTCATCCACCCCCTCCCAGTTGCGTCTATACACCCACTGCCCCATCACCAGCACACCTATTGGAACACAAACCTCATCCATGCATACGTCCCGTGTCCAATCCCACTGTGTCTGTGCCCCCTCCTCCCAACGTACACCAACGCAAGCACTCAGAAACCCAACAGCCATCAACCTCACAACAGCATCCAGCCAATGCACCTGCACCAAAACACAGCAGACTAACACCTCCTACAACCACTCCCCCTTCCTCCACTCCTAAACCTTCTCCCTCTTCCCACCCGATGTCCCTAAGAAGCTTTTCCTCTCCACCATTGACCTCTTCCCAACCCCTCCCCCCGTCCTTCATGTCAGGCCAGGGTGGTCAAACCCCAGGCAAACACCTCAACCACCCAGTGCACGGCCACAGTAACTCCAGGTGGTAAAGGATCCTGGCCACCAGCGAGCCAGATGGGAAGGGTGCCTGCACCAAGTGCTGCAGAAAGGAATGGCAATGAGTCATCCCCAAGGGCTGCAGGAAGGAAGGGCCAGGAGCCAGCCCCAGCTGCAGAAAGGAAGGACAAGGGGCCTGCACCAGCAGGCAGTAAGGACAAGGGGCCTGGTGCTGAGACTCAGTTGGAGACCCCACCACCAACCATGGTGATGCAGCTGTCCGAGGCTGCAGGGAATGGGCTGGAGCCTCCCCCCACCACGAGCTCTGACAGCAGCACCGCCACCAACACCACCACCAACAGCAACAGCACTAGTGGGAAGCCGTCCGAGGCTGCAGGGGATGGGCTGGAGCTGAACCCCACCACCACCAGCAGCAGCACCATTAGACAGCCGTCCGAGGCTTTAGGGGATGGGCTGGAGCCTCCCACCACCACCACCAGCAGCACCAGCACCAGCACCAGTGGGCAGCAGTCCAAGGCGGCGGGGGATGGACTGGAGTCTCCCCCCACCACTACCACCACCACCACCAGCAGCAGTGGGCAACCATATGAGGCTGCAGAGGATGGGCTGCTGCCTTCCCTCACCACAAACAGCAGCAGCAGCACCACCACTGCCACCACTGAACAGCCGTCACCACCGGTGGACATTCTGTAGACCTGTGTCCATGGGCTGTTGTGCAGCCTGCCCCCTGCAAACCCAGTGGGTATGATACCACCTGAGAGACTGTGACCATGCACTCCCTAAGATCTGCATCACAGGGCACAATGCCCCCTCCAGAACCAGTGGAGATGCCATACACTCACCCCATCCTCCCCAGGAGGAAGATCACAGGACACAATGCCCATCCTCCCCAGGATGAAGATCACAGGGCACGATGCCCCCTCCAGAACCTGTGGAGATGCCATCCACTCACCCCATCCTCCCCAGGATGAAGATCACTGGGCACAATACCCCCTCCAGAGCCAGTGGGCAAATCACCCACTTAAGAGGCTGTGGCCTTGCACTCCCCAGGACAGAGTAATGGCCATGTTCCCCCCCTCCAAAGCCAGTGGGCAGGTCACCCACTTGAGAGACTGTGGCCTTGCACTCCCAGGACCAAGCACAGGGCATGTTGCCCCCTCCAGGACCAGTGGTGTTGTACCATCTTCCAGCTGAGGTGCCCCCGTTCCCCATCCCCCTGAGGTGCATGCCTGTTTATGACCTGATGTCCCTGCAGTGTTCTCTCCCTGTTGTTGCAGGAGTGAAGTGGGGCCTTGGACATTGTCATGTGGCCCTGTGGTCCATGAAGATTGAAGACTGGGAGGTGTCCCTACATTTGTTAAGATGTATATACTTTTTTATTGGGATGCACGTATTGCTACTATTTTATCTTATTACACTCTTTTTAATCTATTGTAGTTGTCCTTGCATTATTCCTGAGGGGCTCAGGGTAAATATGTTATGTTACTGCATCTGCTTGGGAGTAGGGTGTTGGGGGTGGGGGTCACTCTCTTTTTCCTCCCCCCTCCCCTGTGTGCTAGGCGGCTGTTCTCACCATGGTCGTCTTCACCATTGTTGGTGTTGCAGTGGAGGAGCACATAGAAGAGCATGGGGAAGACATGCATCTCAGGCTCCATGGAGGTGTGGTTCTTCCCTGAGTCTCCACTGGTGAGTCCTTTCACTTCTGAGCTCTGTTTCCACCAGGCTTTTGATGTTGTTGGTGCCACCCCGTAAAAGGTGGCAGATTGGACTGTCTTAGTTCAGAGGCGGTACTTTGTCTTCCATCTGGCTGTAGGTGGTCACCGCCGTGGTGCCTGTTGATTCCGCCCTGGCGGTCGGTGTGTTAAAGTGGCTGTCTGTCTGAGCTGTTTCCGCAATGGTCATAATTTGGTGGTATTTTCCGCCAGCCTGTTGGCGGTATTACCGCCACTTTATCACCAACCGCCAGGGTTGTAATGAACCCCATAATGTTTTTTAGTGTATAGAAGCAACTAGCGCTCAAAGGATTAACAAAGCTCGCACTAGAAAGAGACAAAGTCCAGATTTCAGGCCACCCACGAGGTACACTGTTACACTTATTTTCAGATGTGTTTCTTGAATCATTAAAGTGGTCCACAGCACCAGCGACGGTTCGAAGGCTCTGTTTTACCTCTTGGGGTCTGGGACTATAACTCCCACAATGCACCTATTCAACTTATGGAGTTGCTCCAAACATCTCCAAACTTTTGGATCTTCTTCCGGGGGTCCTTTTTGTATCCTTGAATTGTCCACAACGTGATCCAAGGGTCAAGAAGCTCTGAGTTGCTCCTTGGTAGTTGGGACTACAATTCCCAGAATGTACCTGGTCAGAATCCTCAAATAGCCACTGGACAGTGGTCAGCTGGGCTCTGCTTGCAGGACTTGATGCAGGGGCCTCAGTGCAGCTCCTTTGTACCTGTAGTAAACAGGGAGTCCCTCCTTGAACCAGTTGAAGCCAGGCAAAGTCCTTCTTGTGGTGAAGCCCAAGTGTGCAGCTGCTGCAGTCCTTCACAGTGCACTGTCCAGGTGCAGGTCAGGGATGCAGCAGGGCAGTCCTTCTTCTTATTTGTCTCCTTCCTTGTAGGGATCTGGTAGGGATCTGAAGTGTGGGTGCAGCTCTGCCAAATTTATCCTTGCTCCTGGGTGAAAAACAGGGGGGTCCTGGTTCTCCAACCAGATGCAGGATCTTTCCCCGTGATGACCTCTTCCTGGGAAGTGTGGCAAAAATCATTCCCAGGGAGCAACATTCTTCAAAAATCCATCATGGCCAAAACTGATTTTTGGAGGTTACATCTGGCTGAGCCCATCCACTGGTGTGGCTAAAAATCCGAAACACACTCCTCTCCTGTCCTTTCCTAATCTAATCAAGAGGGCACCTGATTGTCTGGGGTTGCAGGAAGTGAGGGAGGTGCTGGGTTGCTCCAAATGTTCTTTCCTACCTTTGTTGAACAGTTTGACAGCCCTCCCCCTTCCTGTTTCCCCAGGTACTAAGTCAGTTCCCCTCCCCCAGGCACATTCCTTTGTGTTCAGCCCAGGCCACTTCACACCTCATCAAGGCAGCCTGGCCAGAATGCCAGAGGCTGGCCAATCAGAGAAGGGCACTACAGATCTGAAGTTGGCAACTTTCAGGTAGAGTTTAAAACTCTTTACCTGAACTAGTTGTATTAAATCCAACAATTGTAAGTTGTGGGATTTATTACAACAATTAATTTGATATAAAACCTGAGGTATCTGACACTTAAGGGGACTTTGTTAATTAAAATAAAGTTTTCCCATTTAAGCTTGTGGGGGCCATTCTCTACAGTAGTGGGAAAACAAATTTGGCTGTTTTACCTCACCAGGGCTCATAAAACTATTTTTATAAGGTCCCTGCTTATAGTCACATGGCAACCAATCCTAGGGGCACATAGGGCACCCCTTAGGGGTGACTTATATGTAAAACGTAGTTTAAGACTTTAACAGTACTTGCAATTCCAAAGTCAAATTTGAATTTAACTTTAATGTAAAAGCAGCCAGCAAGGCAGGTCTACCTTTAACATGACCCTGGGCACCTCAGCAGTGCACTACCTATGCTGGGGTCCCTAAACCTATATACCCTACCATATACTAGGGAACTATAGGTAGGTTGACATAGCCAATTATAATTAGCCTAATTTGCATATTCATTTTACACAGAGCACAGGCCCTGGGACTGGTTAGCAGTTCCCAGGGCACCATCAGAGTCAGAAAAACACCAGCAAAAAGTGACAAATGGGGCAAAAAGTTATGGGGGCTCTGCAATCAGCCCTGTTTTCTCACACTGTATATAAAAAGACAACCTCTAACAATGCAATGCAATGTGCTGAAGAATGCGTAGTTTCAATTTATTCACCAAGTTCCCCACGTATCCTTGTCCACAGGAGCACTCCAAAACATCCATCAGAAATGAGGTCTCACAAATCACCCACTCTTTGATTTTGGTTATTCTACCATTTTGTGTCTCGAATTGCATTTTATTACAGGCATAAGGACAAGCCTTGCACTTCTGCCACTTCCAAAACCCCTTCTTATTTTTATTTACCTAGTTCTCAATTGCTGTTCCTCCCATTGTCTCTTCTGGTTGCATGTAACTGCTCATCAGTCTCCCTACTGGAGAGGGTTTTAAAAAAAAATAATGTTAGGATGTATCGGTATTGAATCTTTCAAAGCCTCACCAAATTTTAGGACCTGCCAGTTCTGTGTCAGGCGGTCTCCTATTTCCTGACGGGATTAATTATATTTCATTATATACCTTATCTCCATCTTTCTTGGTCACATTTTTTGGTTTTACTACCAACAATTCCTCTCTTTTCCTTTTTCTGACTCTCATCAATGCATCATGCAAGACCCATAATGGATATCCCCTTGCTTCAAAGCACTGATACATTTCCCCTGCTTGTGTCTCAAGTTCTTCTGTTTCAAAGCAGATCCTTCTTGCTCAAAGGGATTCCCCATAGGTGACACTCCATTTTATGGCGTGCAGATACCCACTGTTAGTATGGAGGATGCTATTAGTATTGATTGCTTTCCTGTGGATGTTATTACATAATTTGTCATCCTTTACATACACATTGATGTCTAAGTAATGAGTCTCTATATTGCTAAGCACAAAGGTGAATTTTGTGGATAGTTGTTTAGGGATTGAATGATCTCCTCAAAGTCCTTTCTTTCTACTTCCCATATGAAAAGCAAGTCATCAATGCAACACCTGGTCCGCTCTAGCCAGGTTTTGATCATTCCACTCAGTCTCTGCCTCCCACCAACCTATGGTGATATTGGCATAGGTTAATACAAAGGATGTCCCTGTGGCTGTACCTTGTTTTTTGAGAAAGTGCTCATCATTGAATAGGAACACATTATGCTGAAGACAAAAATCTATAATTTCCATTAACATTTTGGAATGCTTTAACACTGATCTTGATTTCAAAATTATTTGCAGGCTTCCATGCAGTCTGAATGCTGAATTGAGGTATGTAACGATACCACATCAACCGTGGCCATCCAATATAATGATTTGTAGGCTATCCTATCTATTCTATTTAAATAGTTTTATGAGTCCCTGAGATTAGATGGAAATGTGCCCACATGTGGAAAAAGGAAGCGATCAATGAACTGTGAGGTACTTTCAAGGAACGCTCCAATCAAGCTTGCAATGTGTTTCCCTGGTGAATTAAGGACTTTCGACAGAAAGTATATGGTCAATTCTCAAATACCAATCTTTTTTATACTTGCCATCCTTGGTGTGGTCTCCCCCAACTTTTTGCCTCTGTTTTCCAGGTTGTTGATGTGTGCTGGCCTCTGTTTTTGCTGTTTTTGATACTCCTGGCATCTAGTGCTAAAGTGTAAGTGCTCCTATGTAAAATGTATGTGTAATTGTCTTTCCATGATTGGTATATTTTATTTACTACTAAGTCCCTAGTACAGTGCACCAGATATGGCCAGGGCCTGTGAATCAAATGCAACTAGTGGGCCTGCAGCACTAGTTGTGCCACCCACATTAGTAGCACTGTAAACATGGTTCAGACTGTTAATTGGACTTGGTAAGTGTACCCATTAGCCAGGCCTAAACCCTTGTTTTATACATGTAAGGCACCCCTAAGGCAGGCCCTAGGTAGCCCCATGGGCAGGGTGCAGTTTATGTTAAAGGTGGGACATGTACTTAGATGTTTTACATGTCCCGACAGTGAAATACTACCAAATTTAGTTTTCACTGTTGCAAGGCCTATCACTCTCATAGGTTAACATGGGAGCTGCCTTTAATAATTATTAAAGTGCAGATTCCCTTTGGGAGCAGATAGACATGTGGGGCTTGTGGTCTCTGAACTCACAATTTAAAGATACACCTTTTAGGGAAGTTGTTTTTTAGATTGTGTGTTTGAAAATGCCACTTTTAGAAAGTATGCATTCTCTTGCTTAAACCATTCTGGGACTCTACTTGTTTGTGGATTCCCTATCTGGGGCAGTTTTAGAGTTGGGATATTTGTACCTCTCCTCTAGACAGTGACACAAAGGGAGCTGGGGGGTAGCCTGCATATCTTGATCAGCCATCTGGGCTGAGGGGAGGGAAGGGGAGGAGTGGTCACTTATACCTGAAAGGGCTGTGCCTGCACTCACACAATGCAGTTTCCAACCCTGGTGTATGTTCAGGGCCCTGGCCTGGGCAAGGCAGAATCTTACAAACAAGAGAGTTTCCTTTGAAGTTTGCCCACTTCATAGGTAGAAAGGGGTATAAGAAGAGCACCCAAAACCCTGGAAGATTAGATCACTTCTGGATTCAAGAGGACCCTCTGCCATGGATAAGAGCTGAGGAGAAGTGCTGCCCTTTCCTGTGACTGTGCTTTGTTGGGCTATACTGCAGTTGCTGCTTCTGCCTGTGAAAAGAGAGTACAGACTGGATTTTTGTGTGCATTCCTGCTTGAAGAAGAATCTCCAAGGGCTTGAATTGAGCTTGCCTCCTGTTGTTGAAGTCTCAGGGCCATCAAAGACTTCCCCTGCCACCACCTGGAGTCTCTGCTGAGACTCCTACCCTGTCAAGTGGAGCCCTATCCAGTCCCGGGACCCTTGAGAGGTGAAGCTGGCAGCCAAGATTTTCAATGCAACATAGCTGAGTGAGGTAAATCAACGCAAATCCTGCCTGTAGCCGAGGTGCCTGTCTAGATCGACGCATCACTCTCTTTCAGGAGAGAAGAAATATATGCATGCTGACCCAACAGGAGGAGGATGACACACGGTCTCGCTTGAAAGTGAGAAATGTACACACCGCTGGCCTTTTCCGACACACACTCGCCCTTGCAGTGTTATTTTGACGCTACCCACTGTTTTCTGAAGGATTAAGACTCTTCTTGTAAAAATGAATATCTTGAATTGTGTATGCTGGATTTTTGTCATTTTGATCTTGTTTGGTTTAGATAAATATTCTGTATTTTTCTAAACCTGTTTTGTGTCATTTTGAAGTGTTTTCACTGAGTTACAGTGTGTGTTGGTACAAATATGTCACACCTTGCTGCTGAATTTAAGCCTGTCTGCTCGTGTCCAGCTACCAAGGGGGGGTTAATTGAGGGTGATTCTCCTTTACCCTGACTAGAGTGAGGTCCCTTGCTTGGACAGGGGGTAACCTGAATGTCAACCAAAGACCACATTTCTAACAATATTCATCATATCCTTTTTGTCATGCCAGCATCAGTGTTCCCTGTAACGTGCGCATACGCACCTGTTTTGCCCCAGCGCATAGTGTCTCGTGTGAGGCACACACACTTTCACTGCAGACCACTGGAGAGATGTTTTGTGCCACAGCTTTATAAAATGGGAGCGGCTCGAAAAACAGTCATCTTGTTGCTGTATTCCTTGGAAGCAGTGGCAGCTAATTCTGGCAAATGAGGAGACCACCGTTGAAGAGGAGAGCGCGAGTGTCATATAAGTAAGTATTCCTCTTCCACAGTAGCCTGCGGGGTTAAGAGGGTCACAAGTTGTGCAGCTAGTGGCTCCTGCACATGCCACGTGCTACATTCCTTTAAAAAATAGGAGGCAGGCTGCAGGACTTGTGAAGAAGATTGTGTAACTTTTGACATTCATGATCATGAAATTACGTGGCATACTTCGAGACTGCACTGCTTTTTGTTAGATAAATACAATTTAACACGTTAAAGAGTGTTTTTTAATTTAATGGTACTCTCAGCCAAGGCTGGAAAGGTTGAAGGGTGGGGGCCGCATTTGTTACTGTAATCCGCTTTTGTAGCAGTGCAGCAGTTCTGAAAGCATCTGGTACAGAGGTCCTTGTATATCCCATAGTTTTCAGGCAACAATAAAAGTTTCAAGATGTCCCTGGTGATTAATGCACCTGCTGGAGAGAGAGATCAGAATTTTGTCTATTGGCAGTTAGGTAGCGTCGCTCATTGGAATCTAACCGGCTCACTCAGACTTTCAGCCGCCCAAGGTTGATAAAATGAGTATCATCGAGATGGGTAGCAATACACCCTCTTATCAGTGCCTTAATGTTTAAATTATAGAGCATTGTTATAATTACTACTGATTGGCAGGGAAAGTTTTCTTGAAAACTGCATTGATGGTGGAACTTTATCTCCCTAGGCTAGTGAAACACACGGGAATTTTATCAGCACATTCCCACCGAAAGCAGGATTGTGAATGAACCCCTCAGAAGACCGTACTTTAAAAATATCACACAAGAGACACTTCGAAAATACTGAATGTCTCAGGACACCTACAAAAGTTTTACTTATGTTTAGATACCGCCACTGTGAAATTTGTGACCATGGAGGCCTTGTTGGGACATTCACCACAGAAAGAAGGGACAATAGCGGGCATGCAAAATGTGCATACATGTACTTGTATACATTTGCATAAGTTGTGTGTTTGTGTGTCTGTGTGCACTTTAATGTGCATTTGTACATATGTGACATGTTTGAATGCTTGACTATATAGTTTCACTACGCACATATGTGCGGTTTGTTTGCATGTATGCACATGTATTTTTGCATTTGTCAACGTGTGCGCATCTGCAAGATAATTCTGGTGATTAATGTACCTGCTGGAGAGAGATTGGAGTTTTGTCTAGTAGCAGCTTTCACTCATATAAGGTAGCGCAGAGGGTTAAAGTGCCTACAACAAAGAACATGTACCATGCAGATCACAGAACAGTATTATATGTGTACAGCTTAGTGGGATACTGATTTTGTCAAAGAGACCCTTTTGTTACTTTGCAGTTCATAAGTTACAATCATTTTTTAAATATGTTTGTTGATTATATGGTTTTTCCTGTACATCACAGTTCATAACAAATATTTGTACATTCTCTTAGAAACAGTAGTGTGAACAACTGACATTAGGCATTAGTTAAATGGTACTCATCACTCAGCTTTGTTCCAATTAGTAAACTTAATTCAGGTTTCACTCGGTGCGTGTGTTTGTGTGGGGTTGGTCGTGTAATCTGGGCGGTCATTCTGACCGCGGCGGTCGGCGGTCGCCGCCCGCCAAGCGGTTCCCACCGAAAGACCGCACCACGGTCAAAAGACCGCGACGGCCATTCCGGCTTTCCCGCGCGGCCGGCGGCCGACCGCCAGAAGACCGCCGCCCGGCCCAGCGGGACAGCCCCTTCAACACTGAAGCCGGCTCGGAATGGAGCCGGCGGAGTTGAAGGGGTGCGACGGGTGCAGTGGCACCCGTCGCGATTTTCACTGTCTGCTAAGCAGACAGTGAAAATCTTTGTGGGGCCCTGTTAGGGGGCCCCTGCACTGCCCATGCCAGTGGCATGGGCAGTGCAGGGGCCCCCAGGGTCCCCACGGCACCCGTTCCCGCCATCCTGGTTCTGGCGGTGGACACCGCCAGAAACAGGCTGGCGGGAAGGGGGTCGGAATCCCCATGGCGGTGCTGCAAGCAGCGCCGCCATGGCGGGTTCCCTGGGCCAGCGGGAAACCGGCGGGAAACCGGCGGGAAACCGCCGGCTTCCCTTTTCCGACCGCGGCTTTACCGCCGCGGTCACAATCACCCAGGAAGTACCGCCAGCCTGTTGGCGGTGCTTCCGCCGCACTCCGCCATGGCGGTCATGGACCGCCAAGGTCAGAATGACCCCCCTGGTGTCGCATTTACTTGGTTTGTTTAAGTAATTATGTGATACAATTTTACCATTAGGGTCTTTACCTATAAACCATTGGGTTCCCTGGATCAGATCAATCCCCACATGTAATTCCAGCGTGCTCATGTCCTGAAGGAAGAGAAGGTAACATGAAAAGTTATGATAAAGTGAACAAGAAAAAAAAAGAAAACTTAGCGGTAACTAGTCTCAGAGAGGTCTTGCAGGAGATTTCCTAAGGGATGGCATGAGTGAGAAGGTATATAGATGTGCCAGTGTCTTGAGGTATTCCAGAGCTTTAATCCTGTTTTCCAAGTATGTGCTTGTCATGTTCTTTATGTTTGTGTATGTTAGCTTGGGGTTTGTCCTTCACAGCAGGACCAAAGCATGGGGTACAGCATTCGCCGGAGAGATGCGGGCACTCCTGGAAAGTGATAGTGGGGGAATCATTGAAGGGCCCAACAAAGATTGCCCTGCCCTGGTACACAGTAAGGTCATCATTCACTATGCTTCAAAAGCTAATACAGTTGAATGTATAATGAAATATGTGTAGTAGACCTTGTTATTTTTGCCCAACTTTTCTTGGATGGAGAACCCCCAAGCCCTTCTTATAGTGGCCAGGCTTGCATGTGAGGTCAGGTTCTTGGTGCACATAGCCTAGGTGCAGCACACAGAGACCTTTTACTGCTGCACACAGAGGAACAAAATTAGAGGTATTATTGGCCAGCATGACAGTTTTTTTATGGAATACCTTCATGTATTACCTTGTGGGATCCTCTGCCAATTTCTGATAATGCTCTTCATTCCTTAATTGCCTGTTGGCTTCTGCAATGTACTGTTCCTTACTCAGGATAATGATACTAAACCGCTTATCAGAGGCTTTAAAGATGATACTTTTATCATTTTGCCGATCCATAAGTGACCACTGATCATTTTTAGTCATATAACTAGGTTTCCTTGCTCTGTTTTACTGATCATTTATATGGATCATATTTCTTGGAAAACATCTATTCTATTAACTGGTGGAAGTTGTGGGCAAAACTTGGAGATGGACTTATATTTGCTGGAAATTGATTCAGTCACTGGAATCCTCATGAGTTTACAGAACTGTAAATCTGTCATGGTTCCTATATCCTCTTGCAAGGATACATCCTCTGCCTCAATAGCCAGAGAAGTTAATGTCCTCAAGTGAGGACTTTTACTTGAAATGTTACACAGATATTATTAATTATGTTATGAAAGATTTTATTAGTGGTGTATTATGTGGGGTATTAGCAGTTCAGGGCAAAGGTGCAAGTTATAGTTTACTTAAGGCACCAGTTATAGTTACTTGAGGTAAGTAATTTTAATTACCTTACATTAATCAAACCATCTCCATGCACTGACTTCGGCTGTGAGCTGCTGGAGTTGGTTGCAGGGCCTACCCCTATGTATACCCAACTCCACACTATGCACTGCAATTGGTTGCATGCAGTGGGGGTTGGCGGTAGGGCCTGGCCTGAAATCAGGCACCACAGTCTAGTCCTGTGTACACCCAATGACGCTCAATGTGTGGCCAGGCCCTACAGCCAACAGCCCCAATAAGCACCCACCACTGTGCCATGCATGGCCTTTGGCTGTATATGGTGGAGGTTGGCTGTAGGGCACAACAACATACCCACTATAAAAATCCAAGCCCATGCCATACAAGGCCCTGTGGCCAACCCCTATGAGCATCTGGCCCCACACAACTGCAAGCCATGCATGGAGGGGGTTGACCCCTGCGACAAACACCCCATTAACTAGTCACTCTGCACCACGCTTAGCCTTGGGAAACAAAAGAAAAGAGGTTAGGGTAGAATATCCTAAAACCCTAGCTTTGGTGCTTCGGTCCCTCTGGATTCTGTTGAGGAAAAATGCTTATGTTTTTTAATTTTTGCTGAAAATTTGCAACAAAAAAAAAAACAGAAGCAAGTGCCGGCTCCCACACTTGTTTTAAAGAAAGCCCCCAGGTGGTCCAGGTCCCAAGGGCATATACAAAAAATAAAAAATAAAAGGAGGGGTGCACGAGGCCTCCCTTCTAGGGCTCTTTTTTTTCCCTGGGTACCACCACCTCCCTGGGGCTGTTTTCTTTAAATAAAGAAGGGGACTATGCAGACCTCCTCCATTTGGCTCAATGGGCCCTGGGTACCACCATCTTACTGGGGTTTTATTTAATTTATGGAGGGAGCCGTGTAGACCCCCTTCTAGGGCTTAAAGATGCCCCAAAAACAAAAACAGAGCATTATAAACACAAGTAGTGGGGATGCACAGACTCCCCCAGCCGAAAGGACCACCACCTACCTAGGGCCAAACTCAAATTACATTGGGAAGGGGGCTGTGCAGGCCCCTTCCCCAGGCAGATTTTGGCCCTGTGGACTATCTCCTAGGGACTGCCATGGCCTGCTGGGTGCCCTGGTTCCCCCAGGTACCCCACTTTACCATGATGGGAAGTGTGGGGGAGCCTCAAGGCCCCTGCAGTTCCAACCTGTTCCCTTCCTCCTGCAGGAGCCTTCATTGCTCCTGCATGCAGGAAGCTGCTAAATATGCAGATCCTTGCGTGTGGAAGCAATCTGCATCAGTTTTCCTGCCCGCATGGCAGTGGATGAAAACTCAAGTCCCAGCAAGCGGGACAGGTTTTCATGTTCCCGCTTGCTGGAAGCAGAGTTCGTGTTTGCTTTTGCTTGGTGGGAGCTGTCACAGCTCCCGCCAAGCAAAAGAAAACAGCTATCTCCCGAGAGTGGGTACTTTCAGAGCTATATGGAGCCGGCCCTGGGTGTTGACGGCCCCTAGGACCATATACGACCCCTCCTCCGTTTCAAAAAAGTTAAAAGGCAAAGGGAGGTGGTGGTTCCCGGGACTTGGGGTGTCTTGTGGCCCCTGCACTAATTTTTTTTTAACCCTGGGGAGTTGATGGTCCAATGGGCCTTCCAGCAGCCTTAGCAGGGGGGTTTGTGTGCCCCCGCATTAATGAAATAAAGTCCTGGGGAGATGGTGGTCCACAATATCTTGTGCCCTAACGTAACTACAACTCACGCCACTGCCATGCAGTTTTTTCTTCAGTAATTTGACTGCTAATGTTTCATTTATATTTTTAATGACAATATAGAAGTTGTGATGATTGCTGTCATATCTGGAGTAATTAGCAGTGCATGGCAAAGGTGTGAGTTATAGTGACCTTAGGGTGCGAGTTATAGTTACTTGAAATAACGCTTACTATAACTGATGAATTTCTCTGGTTTTGTGGGAGCAAATTAAGAACCTAATTCTCACATCCCTGTAACCTTTGATTTTTTCAGTGAATTTCTTAGTTTTTTATGTAAAGTAATTTAGACCACAATTTGCCCCCACATAACCATCCGATCCCGTACTGCGCACAGTCTTTTGCCTTGTACGGTGGGGGTTGGTCTCAGGGCCTGGCCATTGGCCAGTCCCTGTGGCCAACCACACTAACCACCAAACTGCGCACTGCATATGGCCTTTGGCTATGTGTGGCGGGAGTTGGCCACAAGGCCTGTCTCTCTGGGTGTGAAGAAAGGTGTGAGAGGTTGTCTCTAGGAGTGAGAGTAGGTGTGAGAGTATCTGACTGGGTGTGAGAGTGGGTGTGAGAGGATCTATGTGGATTTGAGAGTTGGTGTGAGAGTGTCTGTCTTGGTGTGAGAGTAGGTGTTAGTGGGTGTCTCTGGGTGGGACAGAGGGTGTGAGAGTGTCCCTGTGAGTGGGTATATAAGTGTATGTGTAGCTCTGTGAGTGTATGTGTGAGATTCTCAGTGGGTCTGTGATTGGGTGCTTGAATGTCTGAGTTTTTCTGTGAGTGGGTGTATGAGTGCTTTAGTAGGTCTGTGAGTGAGTGTGTGACTCTGAGAGGGTATGTGAGTTAGTGCATGAATGTTTGAGTAGGTCTGTGAGTGGGTGGGTGAATCTGGGAGTGGGTCTGTGAGTGGGTGTATACGTGTCTGAGTGAGTGTCTGAGTGATTCTGTGAGTAGGTGTGCGAGTGTCTGTGTGGGTATGTCAATAGTTATGTGAGTGACTCTACCACAAACCAACTTCAACTGCCCTTTTATCCCAAACAAGTTTCAACAGCTTTGAATTAAATATCTCCTCAAGTGTGGTTCTTTCTGCCTCTTTTGGTAAATGCCCATTATGTATTCTACACTACAGCTGGGTAATGGAACACAAGGAAATGACACAAGTGACCTTGTTTGCCTTTTGGCAATATGATTATTCCTATTGCTTGTTTCTCCAGAATTCTGGGATAACATGAATACTCCTATAGAGAGGCCAACAAGACTGCAAAGATGTAAATCTCCACCAAACCACAGTACTTCCTCTTATCTATGTACAGTGAGTGCTTCTTTGTTTTATGGAAATGTCCTTGTGTTCCTCATCATGAAGAACGTGCCATCAAAACCAGCATGAAACGCACTGGGGGACCACTAGGGAATTTATGTAGTCTTGTTGGTCTCTTTATAGGAGGATTCATGTTATCACAGGATTCTGGAGAAAGAGTCATGAGGAACAATCACATTGACAAATGTACACAAGGTCGCTGGAAATATTTTCTCGTTGTCCATTAGGCAGTTGTAGTGTAGAATACACACTGGACATTTACCCAATGAGGTAGCACTTACTAACTAACCAATAGAAAGTACTCCGGTTGGGTAGACATTTTGTGCAAATCAGTGGACTCTTGTTGGATAAATGAGGAGGTGAGCTCCCGTTATGGCCGTAATGCTCATTTCATGGAAAGTAAACTTCAACCGGAAGCACCTACAAATATAAACATGGTAGGTGTCCCAGTTGAAGATCCACTTCTGGAAAGGACAAAAGATCCTAACTCCTGGGCTTGACGAAAACAAAGCAAGTGTGTTTCCTCTATGATTCCATATTGAAAAACAATCTGAAATCCTTTGTGGAGGTGAAGGCATCTTTGATATCTTAGAGCACAATCTGTTTTTGACTGTGACATGTTGGTTGTTTCTTGTCCTCTCCAGGGGGGCCCAGCGCACGCAGTGTGCAATGGGACATCGGAGGGAACTTCAACTTTCCTGCGGTCCCAGCCAGCTCCTCACCTCCTGCAGGGGCTGTCACTGCTTTTACAGACTGGGAGCTACTAAACATGTAGCTGCCTGAGTGTAAAAACAATAATTTCATCTCTTTTCCTGTCTGCATCTCTGCAGGCAGGGAAAGAGATTAAACCTCTCCTTTCAGCAGGTGAGAGCACTTTGATAGCTCTCACCTGTGGGGAGGAAGCAGAGTTTTTGCTCTGACTTGGCGGGAGCTGTCAAAGCTTCTGCGAAGTGTGAGCAAACAACTACGTCTCTGGGGTGGGCACCACAGGACATAGCAGGAGCTGGCCCTGGAGGGTGGTGGTCCCCAGGGCCATGTATGGATCTACAAGGGCGGCATGTGACCCCCTCCAACCTTTCACTTAGCCCTGATGGGGGGTGGTAGTCACCGGGGATCCACAATGGATCACCATCATCATAGTATCCATTAATGAATTATTATAAATTGCACCAGGGATGGTCCCTGGGGCTGTTGGGGAGGCCTTACGGGCATCCCATTTTAAATAAAGAGTGTGCCCCAGGAGGTATTAGTCCCTGGGGCAAAGGGGGGGCTGCACAGCTCCCCCACACAATTCCACATCATAGGCCCAGGGAGGTGGTGGTGGTCTTGTCATGAGGTTATTTAGACATTTACAGGGACACATTATTTTGTCCTGGGCCTGAGGCCTGTGCCCTTTCACCTAGTTACATTTTACTTTTATTCCCTTTATTATTTTAGCAAAGCTTCATTTTAATGGAGATGCTGTTCACACTTTTATCAGTTGCCCTTCCACACAAAGTTTACTATTAATTTACTTGCACGCCATTCGTCCAGTTCTCAACCCAATGATATACACAATATTTACCAGGTATTGTCGGTCCAAAGAGTACATTGTCTACCCTACACAGAAAAATACATGTTTTCACAATCAGGGCAGTTCTTAGAAAAGCAGGTATGTTATTAAAAAACACCACACTGCCCACACCATGGTAGAAGGGGCACTCCAGCCATCTTGCCAGCTCATGCTGTACGTCGCCGCAGTTTCCTTAGAAACCCTTTGGTTCCTCATCGTCCACGTGGAAGGACTCCAAACAGACGAACAAACCTCTTTTTCACCTCTGAACAAATGTATGGGGGTTGGGCTACCTTTTCGGGACCAGAAGGGACGATTAGGGCAATCCCCACTGCTACTTGCTCTCATGTAGAAACTTAATAGTGTAGGTAGAGATGTTAGAGATGTTAGACACACTATTGTGACAATATGGTGGGATCTTCTTGTGCTTCACTCTCCTGATCACTTCTGTAAAACTGCTGTGCATCATTATCCCCCTAATCACACTTCATGCCTTTTTATGTGGAACTCAGTTGCTTCGGTAAAATCTATTGAAACAAGTTTCTGCCTCTGTTTGTTTTTGCATGTATGAGGCTTGTATACTGAGAGAAAGAGGTATGATATGTTCCACCATGACTTCCCTGAGGAGTCTGAGTGTCAGGCAATAGACTACCACAAATCATTCTTACCCTTGGTACTGGCGAGGTGCTGCTAGCTAGCCAGAAGTGTTAGGCCTACAGTTGACACACAGTGTGGGATCAGACTCAGTCCCCCATACCGAGTGGTGCTGCCACGCAAAATTCTGCAGTCTGGTTACTATAAGGGGAGTCTACAACATAGCGCCAGCAATGTTGGTTAGGCACTGTTTTTATAGATCTGTCTCACTTCATGCAAAGACAGCTTAGCTACCTTATAGGGAGACATCTGTGGTAATAGGGGATATCCTCCTCAGCTAGATAGTTAGTACCTTTTTGACGCTGTAGGTTGTCCGAGCTTGAACGTTTAAAATGATTCCCCAGTTGGTGTTTCTATCTGAACAATTCAAACACATTATTAAAAAAATGGCAGACCAAAACAGGGTTGTAATTTGCAGCAAACATGAGACTCCCTCTCACAACACATCTATTAAATAATGGCCTCACAGATGAGGGAGGAGCAGTTGCATTTGACGTTAAGGCTCACGACGCACACAGAAGAGAAACATTTTATTCTTTGGTCACTTTTCCAGCAGAAGATTGGAATGCACACATGTTTCATCACTACACTCCAGCAAATGAACCTGAACAATACATTCCATATGCTTACTTAAAAATACCACTATATTTTTAACCCCTTCACTGCCAGACCTTTTCTCCCTCAGGAGCCAGGCCTTTTTTTGGCTGTTTGGGCAGTTTACACTTAGACCCTCATAACTTTTTGTCCACATAAGCTACCCACGCCAAATTTGCGTCCTTTTTTTCCAACATCCGAGGGTTTCTAGAAGTACCCAGAGTTTATGGGTTCCCCTGAAGAAGACCAAGAAATTAGCCGAAATACAGCAAAAATTTCATTTTTTAAAAAGAAATGGAAAAAAAGAGCTGCAGAAGAAGGCTTGTGTTTATTTCCCTGAAAATGGCACCAACAAAGGGTTTGCATTGCTAAAATCACCATCTTCCCAGCTTTCAGGAACAGGCAGACATGAATCAGAAAACCACATTTTTAACACAATTTTGGCATTTTACTGGGATAAATCCAATTTGTAAAATTTTTTTTGCTTTCAGCCTCCCTCCAGTTAGTGACAGAAATGGGTATGAAATCAATGCTGGATCCAGGAAAGCTAACCATTTCTGAAACATAGACAAAATTCTGAATTCAGAAAGGGGTCATTTGTGTAGATCCTACACGATTTCCCTTTAGAACATAACAGCTGAAATAAAAAAATATGTAAATCGAGGTTAAAAAAAACAGCCATTTTTCTCCATGTTTAACTCTGTAACTTTTTCCTGCAATCTCAGATTTTTTAAAACAATATACCTTTATGTCTGCTGGTAACTTCTGATTGCGGGGATATATAAGGCTTGTAGGTTCATTTAGAACCATAGGTACCCAGAGCCTATAAGGAGCTGCACCTTGCAATGGGTTTTCATTCTATACCGAGTATACAGCAATTCATTTGCCTAAATATAAAGATTGAAAAAGAGGTATCAAGAAAGCCTTTGTATTTCCAAAATGGGCACAAGATAAGGTGTTGAGAAGCAGTGGTTATTTGCACATCTCTGAATTCTGGGGCACCCTTTCTAGCATGTGAATTACAAGGCATTTCACATATAGTGGTCTTTTTACACACTGTCGAGAAAGACAAATATAGAGAAAGACAAGGGGCAAAAACAATTGTTCTGCTATTCTGTCTTCCCCCAAGTCTCCTAATAAAAATGGTACCTCACTTGTGTGGGTAGGCCTAATGCCTGCAAAAGTAAACGCAACATGGACACATCACATTTTTACATTGAAAACTGATGTGTTTTTTGGAAAGTGCCTAGCTGTGGATTTTGATCTCTAGCTCAACCGGCGCCTAGGGAAACCTACCAATCCTGTGCATTTTCGAAAACTGGACACCTAGTGGAATCCAGGAAGGGGTGACTTGTCGGGCGCTCACCAGGTTCTCATAATCCTTTGCAAACCTCAAAATGTGGCCAAAAAAACATATTTTCCTCACATTTCGGTGACAGAAAGTTCTGGAATCTGAGAGGAGCCACACATTTCCTTCCACTCAGCATTCCTCTAAGTCTCCTGATAAAAATGGTATCTCACTTGTGTGGGTAGGCCTAGTGCCTGCAACAGAAAATGCCCCAAAACACTATGTGGACACATCAAAATGATTAAATACAAAACTACGGAGGGGGCACCTGCATTTGTGGTCCTGGGCTCAGAAGCCATATAGGGAAACCTACCAAACCCAAATATTTCTGAAAACTAGACACCCGAGGGAATCCAGGGAGGGATGACTTGCATTAATCCCCCAGTGTTTTCTTACCCAGAATCCTCAGCAAACCTCAAACTTAACTAAAAAATCAAATTTTTCCCACATTTCTGTGTGGGATAACCTCACCGGGACAAAATCTTACCACCCTACGTTCCCCTCAGACTCTGAGTAAAAATTATGCCTCTCGTTTGTAGGTGGGCCAAGTGTCTGTGACAGAGAAGAGCAAAAAACATGTTGAAATTGAGGGGGGACCAAAGTGGGTCCAAAAGGGCAGTTTGAAAAAAAACATTTTTAGGCTGACAAGTGGGGCAGAATTTTTATTGGTATAGATGAGACAATGCTGGGTGGTAGGAATTTTGCAGATTCCGGAAGGTTCCATCACAAAAATGTGGGAAAAATGTGTGATTTCCAGCAGAGTTGGAAGTTTGCAGGGCATTGTAGGTAAGAAAATGGTGCGGGTGCATGTGAAGCACACCGCCCTGGACTCACCCAGATGTTTAGTTTCAGATATGTCTAGGTCTTGTGGATTTTTTTACACAGAAGTGTACCAAAGTCCAAAAAGTGCAGCTCTCACCATTCCAAGCGGGACGATTTTGAGAGCTAGACAATCTCTCATGGCCCAAATGTAAAACCAAAATCCAAAATAATCAAATGTCTTCTTGCTTGCAATGGGATAAGATGTTTTAGCGTGCTGAGGAGAGCTGACAGACTGTTACCCCCATCAGTTGGGGTGGGGGCATAACCATGCCCATATTGGTTGGTAGCCACCACCCCACTATTTTTTTTTTTATTCCCTGGCATCTAGTAGGCTTTCAGCCCCCCTAGGAAGTTGATCGGGGGTTATTGCCTCATAACAACTTTGGCTCCATTTATTTGGGGTGGGGATACCCCCATATCTTTTGTTGAAAAAAAATCTTCCCTGGTCTCGGGTGGGCTTTCTGCCCCCCGGGGGGCAGATGGGCCTCCCAAAAATGGATGTGGCCAACAGTAATGTGCCCAGATGGGGAGCAACCCTTGCCCAAGAAGCTGCCACCCAATCAAAACACACATATATACCCACACACCAATCCCTGGTGCCGACGTGGTTTCTGCCCCTGGTGGCAGATCGGCCTAATAGCAATAGGCCAATCTTCCCCCAAGGGGAGCAGAAATGGCCTCAAATAAATTTTCCCCCCAGGGAAACGAACCTTGCAGTGGTTGCTCCCCTTGACGCTAACAAATAAAAATCCCCTGTGTCTAGTGGTTTCTGCCCCCCTTGGGGGCAGATTGGCCTAATGAAAATAGGTCAACCTGCCCCCACGGGGCAGAAATTGCCTAAAGACAATTTTGCCCCTAGGGGGGACGACCCTTCCCTAAGGGGTCACTCCCACATTTAAAAAGATGTTAAAAAAACAAAAAATCCCTGGTGCCTAGAGGTTTCTGCCCTGTGGGCAGATCGGCCTAATTACAAAAGGCCAATCTGGGCTCAAAGGGGGGCAGAAAATGGACTAGAGTTCATTTTGCCCCCATGGGATCGACCCTTGCCTAAATGGTCACTCCCCACAAATAAAAATAAAATCACTAAAATAAAAAAAAGATCCCTGGTGTCTAGGGGTTTTTGTCCCCCTTTGGGGCAGATCAGCCTAATTATAATAGGCCAATCGGGCAGAAAAGGCCTAAAAATATTTTGCCCCCTGGGGAGCGGCACTTGTCCAAGGGGCCACTCCCATTATTCAGTAATAAAAAAACAAAAGAATTCCCTGGCGTCTAGTGCCATTTCTGCTGCCCTCTCCTTTCATGCCTCTCTCGCCCCCATTCACATGATCGGCGGAGAAATGTTTTTGCATTTCTCCTCCAATCCGCACTGGAAGCCGAGCTTCCAGCGCAGAGGGGTAGGCCTCTGATGAGATCAGCCTCATCAGACACCATTGGGGGCCGGGGGTGGATTAAGGAAACCAAAATTGTCTTGATGGCGCCCTACCCCATGTTCCACTGGATGTTAGACTAGGTCCTTTAACTAAGGACAGATCTACACAGCCAGAACTGACCACTTATACATCCCACCTAAATGCAACTGTAGCAGAAGTAAACTGCTTATACACTCATGTAGTAGAGATATATAGATGATAGATACAATTTGTAATGCAGATTTACACCAAAGGTGAAGAGATTATGGCCCTCATTATGACAGTGCAGGCTTTGGCTCTCACGTTGGTTGCTAACCTTGAACAGTAAAAGAAGGTCCATTGTTACCAATGGTCTGCCCCCTTGTCACAGGTGCACAGTGCTGGAGTAGCAGTGATCCGCCTGAGATGTGACACAGTTCAATTCCTACATTACTAAAGCACCATTTAATAACAGCCCCTACCTTATGTTCGCCCCTCTTGCATACGTCCTGTGAGGCATGGGAATGATGTGGGGAAAGGGCTAGGATTTTGCACATTGCCCACTTAACACCATGTTACATTTTGTGGTGCATAGATCTAGGCCTTCAACAGCCACATGGCTGTGCGTTACGTGACACTGATGTGTGACATGGAGGCACTAGTCCCTCTTACATCACAAACTATGTTGCAACCATACTTGTAACTGTTGTGTTTCTTTCCTGCTCTCTGAGGTATAAGAAACATTCAAATGGTTTATGTAGTGTAGAATGAGTAGGCCATGGACATTCTGGTGCAAAATTGTTGATATTTACAAAGTGATAATATTTGTACAGTGACTATGTGTAGAAGTTCTGTACAATTTGTAGTCTCCTGCAAACTCCTGCAGCAGTGTTTTGTCGTTCTTCCGCCAAATGTGCTGCACCATTGTCATCCTCCTCCTCATTGGATACAGCGACCTGTTCATCCCAGGAAACATTGGTACATATCCATATATTATACGAGATTGTACATACCAGTAGCATCTTGCATACTAGTGGTGGTACATACAACAGGTTTACTCCTGTCAAGGCCAGGCATCTGAACCTTGACGTCAGAACCCCAAATGTCAGCTCCACCACATTTCATGTCCTTCTGTGCCCTTCATTATATGCACGCTCTACCAATGTTTTGGGGTTGCCAAATGGAGTCATCCTCCAAGGCTGTATGCGGTAACTTTGGTCGGCTGCAAAGTAATGAAAGAACATATGATGTTAATGCTTAATAGGGGTTTCCTGTATACCTTGGCAGATATTAGTTTTAGGTGGAGTGGTGACTCAGACTTGCTTCTGGTATTGTGCATGGTCCTGTTTTGGGAAATGGCTTCATTGGTCCGTGTAGATGGACATTACAATCTTGGGTTGGCGCTTAGGGAACTGGGGATTGTCAAATGAAATCCAAACTGATGGTTCAACCATGGCAAATATGTGTTGTGTTGTCCATAGTTATGGTACAGTGGAATCTCCTAGGTTCCTATACATGATTTATCACAGACACTTTCAACACATGCACAGTGCAGGCGTTGGGAGGGGGCACACCATTTTTTACATGGGTTCCTATGAACGGTGCATGAAAGGTCAGGCATGTCCTCTATACTCCTACAAAGTCCTACTACGGCCTCAATACTCTTTACAGTATTGCACAAACTCTGCACCATGATGGGTCTTTTCTTTTATATGGCATGCACATGGTGGCATTAGGGGGCGTTAATGGGTGCATGTGAGGTGGCACTGGACTAGGTGCAGCATCACTTCTCATTATTCTGCCCCATGGCCTTTCAGGGTAGGCAATGTTGCAATTCTATGTGTTGCACACAATGCAGCAGACAGGTGAATGCACACAACAGGTATGGCAGGTATGTGTATATGATATGTCATTGGTAATGGCAACACTAGGGTGGCGTTTGATGTTGGTTCTGCCAGAGGCTTGAACACCAAGACTAATATGGGGCTGTGACTATTTGTTACTTTCTTTACATTGACATGGCCTATGCCATTCACATAGCTAAGTTAGTCATTGTTTGGTGTAAAGTGTGTTGGATCTGTATTTAGGTGTCAACCAGTGGACACTAGTAGTGGTTTGGGCCCAGCTCCTGTATACAAAGGGGACATAGTTCCACCTGTCCTTATGTGGTGTGTCAGTCAGGTTGTGGCTGTTTTATGTACATGTGGGTGTATGTGTGTGTGATGTGCAATGATTACAGTGTAGTGTGGCATGTGGCATTTGTGTTGTTGTCAGTACATCTGTGTTCCCCTGCCCATGTGAGTTTTGTGTGGTATATGTCTTGTTTGTTCTACAAGGCTGGTGTGTTATCTGTGTACTGATTGGTATGGTGGCTTACCTACGAGTAGCACATTGCCATATTGCCCATCCCAGAACCGCTCGTTGATGGTGGAATGCCAGAATATACATGTGTCATGGATGCTTCCGGGGTATTTGGCAAAGATGTTTGAGAAGAGCCCACGGTAGTCCACAGTGTCCTACACATTTATCAAATGGGTGTGCTTGCGGTTCCTGTATAGGTGTTCCATTGCTGCAGGTGGCAGTCCATTGCACCCAGCAAATGCTGAACCCAGCAATTAGATATAAACCTTGCTTGGTCTCCTGCTGCATTTGCTGGGTGTTGGGGAAGCAGATGTGGTGGGGTGTGAGGCAGATGATTGCATCCAGGACCTTTGGTAGAAGGTCCGATGGGGATGTCTGGGAGATACCACACACTTGTGCACCCATTACCTGGAAAGATCCTGACACCAACATATTGAGGACAGAGAGATGTTTTGTCATTGGTGGCATATTTGTTGGAGTTCCCACTCTTGCAGTGGTGTATGGTGCTATGTGTTGCAGCAGGCGTACAGGTTCAGACGTTAATTGCTGATTACATCTTGTTCCCTGAGCCCAAGGATGGTTGTACGCTGTTGAAAGATCCTCTTCTGCCTTCTGTGCTGCCTTTGTGGCTGCTGTGGTGGTGCTTGGGGTTGCTGCAATGGTGCTGGAGGGTGTGAGTCTCATTTTAATGCCTGTCTGACCAGGCATTAAAATTTGACACAAATCGGGCTTTGTGTAATTTTTGGGGACCGGTTTGTTTCTGTGCATCGTTTTAGCATTGTGGTGTAAATATGGTGCTGGAGGGCTAGCATCATTTTTTGGTAGGTAATATCTGCCTTGCATATCATTGTCGCAAAACGACGCCAACTCTCATATTTTGAAGCTTGAGGGGTTTAGCATCAAAATATAAATATGGCGGTAGATTTGTGCCGCTTTTGCGTAAAAATAAATTAAGCAAAGGCAGGTCAAAGTTTTCATAAATATGGGCCTTTGTCTCTTAATCAATATCAAATGATTATTTACACTAGTGGTTCAGCACAACTAGTACCAGCAATGGGTATAAAAACAACAATACTGTGCTGCTTGTGCGGCTGTGAGTGGATTCATGAGGAATGGTAGTTTCCAACCCTAAAACACATAAATGCAGAACTTAGGGGACTGCACTGCACAATTGTCAGAGTTTAAGGCTCTATTATTGGTACTAGAAACACAGCTCCTGATCTCCTAACACTGATTGTGTGTGATTTATACTGTTGTGTCCAGTCCTTTGATAAATATCCACATTGCTGGCACCAGAATGGGTTGAGAGATTCAAAAGGGAGCACCATTAAAACACAGACTTCTGTGGGGGAAGGTAGCAGATCTGAAAGAAACGCTACTAAATACCCATGTAGTACATACAATAGACCATTACCATGTAGGAATACACTTCGCAGGGAACACTTTGGCTGATGAAGCAGACATGTCAGCAGTAGCCACAGCTTCTGTTGCTGATATTACTCATTCCAAGACAAGGTTGGATGATAATACACTGGCTGCTATGAAAGATTTGACTGCCAGCAAAGCTTTGCCAAAGGCAATTCCTGCCAAATATTCCTACCGTTTAAATGCCCAAAATGTTGCTTTTGCAACCATGCCAGGGGTGGGTAAATTTGTGATTTCCAACCAAGACCAAAGATTAGATATAATAAAAGAGGTGCACAAAGGGGTTGCTTCTGTCCATGCAGATGTGGCAGCTACAATTTAATTATTGCAGAAACGCTATACCTGATGCTGTGTAAAAATAACATCTTAGTCGCTGTTGATTCTTGCTCCAGACTTGTATGGGTGATGCCACAATGATCAGCTGATCCTTAAACTGTTATTAAAGATGTCTATATCTTTATCAGGACATATGCAGTTGCAGCTTTCCAACCGGCCCAGGACCCTGCCTTTTCCTCCAGGACATTCAGGGACACCATTGGGATGATGAGGGTCCAACTGCAATTCTTGTCTCCTTACAATTCAGAGGGAAACACTGTTGTGGAGTGAAAGAGCCAATACTTAAATTAATCCTTAACAGTTAGAGTACCAGGTTCAGGTTGTAGTTGGCTTAACCACCAGTATGGAGTTCAGAGAGTACTTAATAATCTGCCAAGAAGTTCCATGGGAAGGCGCACCCCATATGAGGTTCTGCTTGGCATACCCATGTATATCCTAGCTCTTGAGGGCCCTAGAACAGTGGCAACAGCCGCAACTTTTGGCATAGATAAATATGTCACTGTCTTGCAGGAATTACAACAGTTACTTATGAAAACTCATCTGCATGCGCCGCCACCTTGGGAATGAGGTATTCACCAACAACATCTACCGGCTGGATTCTAAAATATCACTGTGAAGAAAGTATTTGGCCCTTCATATCAAGCACCGATTCCAGTCCTGGAAACACAATATACCAGAACTGTCATTCTACCACCTCTGCCTGGTTCTAAAGAAAACCGCTTTGTTTCAATTGATAATGTCAATTTACACCATATGATGAGCCCTACACAGTAGATCACGAGGACTCCTGAGCAGTACTCAAACCCCTCTCACTGCTAGTCAGGATGTGCCTCTCCAAAATTTAACTTACAGTGATGAGACTTCCCAGAGCTTGGGGAGGACGGAAAATGAACTTTCATTGGTACCTGTCTCTACATCTACAAATTGAAGTGTCCAACATTCTGAAGAATATTACTGAAATTCAACACAAACAGATGGAATTGTTTACTATGAAGCAACAAGGGATACATCTGCCAGTTCTACTTTTCCAACACTGGCTGTAGTATTTGTACAAACTGCTTCTGGATATTTTGCCAACATCATCAGTTCCTTTTCAAACTCTTCAGCATCTTTGACCGCACCTGTTTATTAAGAGCACGTAAGCTATTTAATTGGCTTAAAACTAATTATCTGATTCATCCATGGAGTTATCTATGGGTCTTATTAACTGTGCTTGCCTTCTTTGTTTGGATTGGTTTTGTCATTTTTTTCTTTCTGCTGATACATGGTCATTATTTTCCTGAACGCTCTGCTGTTAAACTGGTGGATGAGGTTTTTAAGCCCCATCTGTCTTCACATAAGGTCTGCAGAGATTGTCCTAGTGAACATTTCAGCTATACCAATTCCTGATGAGACTGTTTGGGATATAGTATCATTTGATATATTTGGACTGACAGGAATGATCAAAATTCCATATGTATTCAAAGTTTCTATGAATTATATAATAACACCTGGTGTGGTTTCCAATGATTTGGATGTGAAAACAGTTGATTATATGCTTTCTGAGCTTGAATATTATACTGGGTTTGAAAACGAAGATGTTTTCCAAACAGCAGCAAATTGCAGAGATATTTTCTGTTACCATAACTATGGACACCATTGTATGCATAAAGCCAGCACCCTGAGAAATGTCTACAATTGCATACAATGAGAACAGTGTCCAACACCACCAGTGGGTAGTTCTCAAATGTATGAAGAAAATGTTGCATATTTCTCTGGGCATGATGTCACAATTGCTGAGTATTATTATTTAAGTTGCCTCCTATGAAATTTCAAAATGTCCTGTTAACAGATACAAAAATAATCTATTCTGATTCCTTTGTTTTCCAGTTGGCCATTGAAGGCTATGCATATTGGTTGAAGTCGATTGATTAAAGGGTGTGAGGGGAACTAAAAATTGGCAAATACAGGGATGGGAAGCATTGTTTAGAGTATATCTTATTCCATTGCGAATTATATTCTTGAATGAAACTGAACAACAGAGAAGTTGTTTAGACTTTGCAAAAATTAAAGAATTAAGGCCCATATTTAAACTTTTTGGTGCAAAACTGTGCTAACACAGTTTTGCACCAAAAAAGTTTAGGCCAGCTGGCGCCATTCCTGAGCGCCAGCTGGGCACCATATTAATGGAAAGGCTCAAGCCGGCACTAAGCTTGGGCTCGGGTCAACTAAAATACTTTAGCCAGTTGGTAGTGGCGGGAGAGGAGACTGAGGTTGAGTGTCAAAAAATGATGCTAGGCTGGTTAGAGGCAAAAAATGCCTCAGACCAGCCTAGTATCATTTCCTGATGCACAACCATCCACAGCACATGTCTCCTGTCTTAGAAAAGACATGAGTCATGCCTACCACCCAAATGGCCAGCACAGGGGAAAAGGGTCCCCTAGGCATGGCCACTGCACCTAGTGCCATGCAGGGGTCCCCAAGTCAGGGCCTCCAATGGCACTTACATTGTTTTTTTTAATACTTACCAATACTTACCCTACTTACCTGGGATGGGGTCCCCTATCCTCTGGTGTCCCTCTGGTGTGGATGTGGGTGTTCCTGGGGCTTGGAGAGGGTACCTGTGGACTAATTCCATGGTGTTTAACCATAGAAATGGGTCCACAGGCCCCCTAACACCTGGTATGACCCAGGCATTAAATAATGGTGCAAAGCTTGCTTTGAGCCATTATTTAGCTCCTACTCCCACCTGTGTGTCATTTTAGCAAGGGGGGATAAATATGGGACTATTGGGATAGCACAATTTTTTCAATGAGAATGCCTACCTTGCATCTCATTGAGGCAAGGTAAGTGCATGCATCCAAAAAATGGTA